>NC_090924.1:1214552070-1214855100 GCF_040938575.1 Ambystoma mexicanum
GCACCCTTCAACAATAAAGCACACATACACATTGATCAATGTCCAGTCATGTGATTATCCATGCCATTACGTGTGTATTGAGCATTATGTCATTCAAACGTGCATGTACCCTCCACCCCAACAACCCTCACCCCCCTCCCCCCACAACTCCCCCAAACACCCTCACCCCCCTCCCCCCACAACTCCACCAAACAGACTCACCCCCCTCCCCCCACACCTCCCCCAAACACCCTCACCCCCTCCCCCTACAACTCCCCCAAACACCCTCACCCCCCTCCCCCCACAACTCCCCCAAACACCCTCACCCCCCTCCCCCCACAACTCCACCGAACATGGTGTGCACATCAGTGCTGCATTAGTTCCCAAGTGTCAACAGGGACAGGCTGGCCCTACTTCCCTCCTCCACTACCACCATTAGGGGGTTGTGAGTCTGACCGCCGCAAGGACCGGCTGGACCTGCGCAGGATGGTTGTCTGGTCGGAGCTAGTAGACGAGGGGGTGGCTGGTTGATCTGCTCCCTGTGAGTGACGCATGCTCCCCATCGCCTCAGCAATGCGCGTTAGGACCTGCCTCACAGCGGCCATCTCGTCACATAGGCGCGTCGTGTTGCTGTCCATGGCAGCTTTCATGTCCCTTGACAACACCCGGATCTCCTCCCTGGTCGAGGCAGCCTCGCTCACTTGCCGGGCAACCAGGGCATTGAGCTCCTCCTGGCGCTGGCGTATCAGGCTCATGGTGTCGTCTGCGGCCCTGCCCCTGTTACTCCTCGGCGCAGCTTGCTGCATGTGGCCGACATCAGGTGAGCTCGCCACGGGACTGAATGACCCATCCATTGAATCTCCGGCATGCACCTCATGGATGCTGCCATTGGATGTGTTGCATGGGCTGTGGAGTGGGGACAGCTGGGTGCTGGGTGTACGCTGCCCTTCCGGTGTCGGACATGGGTCGTCCACATCACTCATAGGTGCCGTGGCTGCTGCTTCCCCGACGGAGCTATTGGCTGCGGACGGCGTGTCTTCTGGCACTGGCTCCTGAGTGGTGGGGGTGGGTGGTGGGGGTGCTGCCACAGTGTCGGATGGCATTTCGACCCTTGGTGTGGTCGTTGCGTGTGTGGCTTTTGAACGCTGGGCCACTCCAGATATCCCAGTGCCCCTCGATATACTGGGCCTGGTGCCTGCATCCTTTCCCTTGGCCTGCTTTTTGGGTGGTGGGGCCTGCGTTGCAGAGTTCAGCTCCTCACTGTCAGAATGTGACACTGTGGGGGAGCAAGACAGGGATAGCATCAGTGATGGGTCAACGTGCATCATGCATATGTTGTTGTTGCTGCAGTTCTTTGGATTTGGACATCTAGTTTGGGCCTGCAGGTTGTTGGCCAGATGGTTGGGTCATCCGGACATGTGTCAGGGTGACACGTGTGTGAGGTGCTGCATGCATGTGGTTGTGTGGGGATGTGCACGGCATATATGCAGGGTTGTGTACATGTGTGTGTGATGACCCCATCCATTAGCTAATTCCCATTTCACATTTGGGGGAGGGACTCATGCTTAGCATTGCTGTGTTTTGCGTGGTCACTCACCTCCGTCTGACGTTGTTGCCACACCACACTCCATTCGGCCCACTCCCTCGATGGATTCTATGCCAATGGTGCTGGCACATGTCTCCTCCCACTCCTGCATCTTCATCGGGGATCCACCTCCGCCTCCTGTGCCCATGGCCAGATTCCTGTTGGCCGATAAAATGCTGCGTACACGGAGGCGCATATCATCCCACCGCTTGCGCACGTCCTTTACGGTGCGGGGGGTGGAGCCCACCGCACTGACTTTCTGCGCCACCTCAGCCCAGATTTCCTTTTTTCTCAGGAGTGCAGGGCGCCGCATGTCGCTAGCGAACACTACGTCTGCATTTGCAGCCAGGGTGTCTGCCAGCATTTTCAATTCCTCGTTTGAGAAGCGTTCTTTGCGCTGGCGCGCATCGGCTTTCTTTAGGGCCTTGGGCATTGTTTGTTCTTGTGGGATGTGGTTTTGCCAGTCGTGGTGTTGCTGCAGGTCCTGAGTGCAGGGGATGGCAATGGATTGTGTTTTTAAAGATGGCCGCCGGGCTCTTTCCCGTTCCGGTGCGATGACGCTATTTCCGGTTCCGGTGTTTTACGGTGACCGCTAATAGCAGTGACCGCTAACAGCGGTGACCGCTAATAGCGTGCAGCATGAGGGCGGAGGTGCTATCAGCACTTTGGTCGGAGCCGGAAAGGTGCTTTTGCGCCATGGCGGTAGGGTCATTTACCGGCATGGCCCTATGCGCGTGTCCGCTAACTCGTAATGGAACGCTATTAGCGGTCTCCTACGATGGCGGACACGCTAATAGCGCCATGACGGTAAATCACATTTTTTACCGCCTACCTTGTAATGAGGCCCAATGTCCTGGTATCTACAACCAGTCTGTCTACTGATGGTAAAGCTGCCCAGGCCTTGCTGGGGGAATCCATGGATTCATCACCTGGTTCTGAGCCAATTATTTCACAAGTGATTATAAATCGATGTCCGGGTATCTGCAACCGGTCTGTCCACTGATGGTAAAGCTGCCTAGGCCTTGCTGGGGAAATTCGTGGATTCATCCTCTGGTTCAGAGCCGGTTATTTCACAAGTGATTATAAATCGATCTAAAGGTATCTGCAACCGGTCTGTCCACTGATGGTAATGCTGCCCAAGCCTTGCATGAGGGAATCCGTGGATTCATCCTCTGGTTCTGAGCCGGTTATTTCACAAGTGATTATAAAACGATGTCCAGGTATCTGCAACCGGTCTGTCCACTGATGGTAAAGCTGCCCAGGCCTTGCTGGGGGAATCAGTGTATTCATACTCAGGTTCAGAGCCGGTTATTTCACAAGTGATTATAAATCGATGTCCTGGTATCTGCAACCGGTCTGTCCAGTGATGGTAATGCTGCCCAGGCCTTGTGTGAGGGAATCCATGCATTAATCCTCTGCTTCTGAGCCAGTTATTTCACAAGTGATTATAAATCGATGTCCAGGTATCTGCAACCGGTCTGTCAAATGATGGTAAAGCTTGCTGGGAGAATCTGTGGATTCATCCTCTGGTTCAGAGCCGGTTATTTCACAAGTGATTATAAATTGATGTCCAGGTATCTGCAACCGGTCTGTCCACTGATGGTAATGCTGCCCAAGCCTTGCATGAGGGAATTCGTGGATTCATCCTCTGGTTCTGAGCCGGTTATTTCACAAGTGATTAAAAAACGATGTCCAGGTATCTGCAACCGGTCTGTCCACTGATGGTAAAGCTGCCCAGGCCTTGCTGGGGGAATCAGTGTATTCATACTCAGGTTCAGAGCCGGTTATTTCACAAGTGATTATAAATCGATGTCCTGGTATCTGCAACCGGTCTGTCCAGTGATGGTAATGCTGCCCAGGCCTTGTGTGAGGGAATCCATGCATTAATCCTCTGCTTCTGAGCCAGTTATTTCACAAGTGATTATAAATCGATGTCCAGGTATCTGCAACCGGTCTGTCAACTGATGATAAAGCTTGCTGGGAGAATCTGTGGATTCATCCTCTGCTTCAGAGCCGGTTATTTCACAAGTGATTATAAATTGATGTCCAGGTATCTGCAACCAGTCTGTCCACTGATTGTAATGCTGCCCAAGCCTTGCGTGAGGGAATCCGTGGATTCATCCTCTGGTTCTGAGCCGGTTATTTCACAAGTGATTATAAAACGATGTCCAGGTATCTGCAACCGGTCTGTCCACTGATGGTAAAGCTGCTGAGGCCTTGCTGGGAGAATCCGTGGATTCATCCTCTGGTTCAGAGCTGGTTATTTCACAAGTGATTATAAATCGATGTCCAGGTATCTGCAACCAGTCTGTCCACTGATGGTAATGCTGCCCAAGCCTTGCATGAGGGAATCCGTGGATTCATCCTCTGGTTCAGAGCTGGTTATTTCACAAGTGATTATAAATCGATGTCCAGGTATCTGCAACCGGTCTGTCAACTGATGGTAAAGCTTGTTGAGAGAATCTGTGGATTCATCCTCTGGTTCAGAGCTGGTTATTTCACAAGTGATTATAAATCGATGTCCAGGTATCTGCAACCAGTCTGTCCACTGATGGTAATGCTGCCCAAGCCTTGCATGAGGGAATCCGTGGATTCATCCTCTGGTTCAGAGCTGGTTATTTCACAAGTGATTATAAATCGATGTCCAGGTATCTGCAACCAGTCTGTCCACTGATGGTAATGCTGCCCAAGCCTTGCATGAGGGAATCCGTGGATTCATCCTCTGGTTCAGAGCCGGTTATTTCACAAGTGATTATAAATCGATGTCCAGGTATCTGCAACCAGTCTGTCCACTGATGGTATAGCTGCCCAGGCCTTGCTGGGGAAATCCGTGGATTCATCCTCTGGTTCTGAGCCAGTTATTTCACAAGTGATTATAAATCGATATCCAGGTATCTACAACCGGTCTGTCCACTGATGGTAAAGCTGCCCAGGCCTTGCGTGGGAGAATCCATGGATTCATCCACTGGCTCCGAGCCGGTTATTTCACAAGTGATTATAATTCGATGTCCAGGTATCTGCAACCGGTCTGTCCACTGATGGTAAAGCTGCCCAGGCCTTGCTGGGGGAATCAGTGTATTCATCCTCAGGTTCAGAGCCGGTTATTTCACAAGTGATTATAAATCAATGTCCTGGTATCTGCAACTGGTCTGTCCGCTGATGGTAATGCTGTCCAGGACTTGCGTGAGGGAATCCGTGGATTCATCCTCTGGTTCAGAGCCCGTTATTTCACAAGTGATTATAAATCGATGTCCTTGTATCTGCAACCGGTCTGTCCACTGATTGTAATGCTGCCCAGGCCTTGCATGAGGGAATCTGTGTATTAATCCTCCGCTTCTGAGCCAGTTATTTCACAAGTGATTATAAATCGATGTCCAGGTATCTGCAACCAGTCTGTCCACTGATGGTAAAGCTGCTGAGGCCTTGCTGGGAGAATCCGTGGATTCATCCTCTGGTTCAGAGCTGGTTATTTCACAAGTGATTATAAATCGATGTCCAGGTATCTGCAACCAGTCTGTCCACTGATGGTAATGCTGCCCAAGCCTTGCATGAGGGAATCCGTGGATTCATCCTCTGGTTCTGAGCCGGTTATTTCACAAGTGATTATAAAACGATGTCCAGGTATCTGCAACCGGTCTGTCCACTGATGGTAAAGCTGCCCAGGCCTTGCTGGGGGAATCAGTGTATTCATCCTCAGGTTCAAAGCCGGTTATTTCACAAGTGATTATAAATCGATGTCCGGGTATCTGCAACCGGTCTGTCCACTGATGGTAAAGCTGCCTAGGCCTTGCTGGGGAAATTAGTGGATTCATCCTCTGGTTCAGAGCCGGTTATTTCACAAGTGATTATAAATCGATCTACAGGTATCTGCAACCGGTCTGTCCACTGATGGTAATGCTGCCCAAGCCTTGCATGAGGGAATCCGTGGATTCATCCTCTGGTTCTGAGCCGGTTATTTCACAAGTGATTATAAAACGATGTCCAGGTATCTGCATCCGGTCTGTCCACTGATGGGAAAGCTGCCCAGGCCTTGCTGGGGGAATCAGTGTATTCATCCTCAAGTTCAGAGCCGGTTATTCCACAAGTGATTATAAATCGATGTCCTGGTATCTGCCACCGGTCTGTCCACTGATGGTAATGCTGCCCAGGCCTTGTATGAGGGAATCTGTGTATTATTCCTCTGCTTCTGAGCCAGTTATTTCACAAGTGATTATAAATGGATGTCCAGGTATCTGCAACTGGTCTGTCCACTGATGGTAAAGCTGCCGAGGCCTTGCTGGGAGAATCCGTGGATTCATCCTCTGGTTCTGAGCCAGTTATTTCACAAGTGATTATAAATTGATGTCCAGGTATCTACAACCGGTCTGTCCACTGATGGTAAAGCTGCCCAGGCCTTGCGTGGGAGAATCCGTGGATTCATCCACTGGCTCCGAGCCGGTTATTTCACAAGTGATTATAATTCGATGTCCAGATATCTGCAACCGGTCTGTCCACTGATGGTAAAGCTGCCCAGGCCTTGCTGGGGGAATCAGTGTATTCATCCTCAGGTTCAGAGCCGGTTATTTCACAAGTGATTATAAATCAATGTCCTGGTATCTGCAACTGGTCTGTCCGCTGATGATAATGCTGTCCAGGACTTGCGTGAGGGAATCCGTGGATTCATCCTCTGGTTCAGAGCCCGTTATTTCACAAGTGATTATAAATCAATGTCCTTGTATCTGCAACCGGTCTGTCCACTGATTGTAATGCTGCCCAGGCCTTGTGTGAGGGAATCTGTGTATTAATCCTCCGCTTCTGAGCCAGTTATTTCACAAGTGATTATAAATCGATGTCCAGGTATCTGCAACCGGTCTGTCCAATGATGGTAAAGCTGCTGAGGCCTTGCTGGGAGAATCCGTGGATTCATCCTCTGGTTCAGAGCTGGTTATTTCACAAGTGATTATAAATGGATGTCCAGTTATCTGCAACCTGTCTGTCCACTGATGGTAATGCTGCCCAAGCCTTGCATGAGGGAATCCGTGGATTCATCCTCTGGTTCTGAGCCGGTTATTTCCCAAGTGATTATAAAACGATGTCCAGGTATCTGCAACCGGTCTGTCCACTGATGGTAAAGCTGCCCAGGCCTTGGTGAGGGAATCAGTGTATTCATCCTCAGGTTCAGAGCCGGGTATTTCACAAGTGATTATAAATCAATGTCCTGGTATCTGCAACCGGTCTGTCCAGTGATGGTAATGCTGCCCAGGCCTTGCATGAGGGAATCCGTGGATTCATCCTCTGGTTCAGAGCTAGTTATTTCACAAGTGATTATAAATCGATGTCCAGGTATCTGCAACCAGTCTGTCCACTGATGGTAATGCTGCCCAAGCCTTGCATGAGGGAATCCGTGGATTCATCCTCTGGTTCTGAGCCGGTTATTTCACAAGTGATTATAAAACGATGTCCAGGTATCTGCAACCGGTCTGTCCACTGATGGTAAAGCTGCCCAGGCCTTGCTGGGGGAATCAGTGTATTCATCCTCAGGTTCAAAGCCGGTTATTTCACAAGTGATTATAAATCGATGTCCAGGTATCTGCAACCAGTCTGTCCACTGATGGTAATGCTGCCCAAGCCTTGCATGAGGGAATCCGTGGATTCATCCTCTGGTTCTGAGCCGGTTATTTCACAAGTGATTATAAATCGTTGTCCGGGTATCTGCAACCGGTCTGTCCACTGATGGTAAAGCTGCCTAGGCCTTGCTGGGGAAATTCGTGGATTCATCCTCTGGTTCAGAGCCGGTTATTTCACAAGTGATTATAAATCGATCTACAGGTATCTACAACCGGTCTGTCCACTGATGGTAATGCTGCCCAAGCCTTGGATGAGGGAATCCGTGGATTCATCCTCTGGTTCTGAGCCGGTTATTTCACAAGTGATTATAAAACGATGTCCAGGTATCTGCATCCGGTCTGTCCACTGATGGGAAAGCTGCCCAGGCCTTGCTGGGGGAATCAGTGTATTCATCCTCAGGTTTAGAGCTGGTTATTCCACAAGTGATTATAAATCGATGTCCTGGTATCTGCCACCGGTCTGTCCACTGATGGTAATGCTGCCCAGGCCTTGTATGAGGGAATCTGTGTATTAATCCTCTGGTTCTGAGCCAGTTATTTCACAAGTGATTATAAATCGATGTCCAGGTATCTACAACCGGTCTGTCCACTGATTGTAAAGCTGCCCAGGCCTTGCATGGGAGAATCCGTGGATTCATCCACTGGCTCCGAGCCGGTTATTTCACAAGTGATTATAATTCGATGTCCAGGTATCTGCAACCGGTCTGTCCACTGATGGTAAAGCTGCCCAGGCCTTGCTGGGGGAATCAGTGTATTCATCCTCAGGTTCAGAGCCGGGTATTTCACAAGTGATTATAAATCGATGTCCTGGTATCTGCAACCGGTCTGTCCAGTGATGGTAATGCTGCCCAGGCCTTGCATGAGGGAATCCGTGGATTCATCCTCTGGTTCAGAGCTGGTTATTTCACAAGTGATTATAAATCGATGTCCAGGTATCTGCAACCAGTCTGTCCACTGATGGTAATGCTGCCCAAGCCTTGCATGAGGGAATCCGTGGATTCATCCTCTGGTTCTGAGCCGGTTATTTCACAAGTGATTATAAAACGATGTCCAGGTATCTGCAACCGGTCTGTCCACTGATGGTAAAGCTGCCCAGGCCTTGCTGGGGGAATCAGTGTATTCATCCTCAGGTTCAAAGCCGGTTATTTCACAAGTGATTATAAATCGATGTCCAGGTATCTGCAACCAGTCTGTCCACTGATGGTAATGCTGCCCAAGCCTTGCATGAGGGAATCCGTGGATTCATCCTCTGGTTCTGAGCCGGTTATTTCACAAGTGATTATAAATCGATGTCCGGGTATCTGCAACCGGTCTGTCCACTGATGGTAAAGCTGCCTAGGCCTTGCTGGGGAAATTCGTGGATTCATCCTCTGGTTCAGAGCCGGTTATTTCACAAGTGATTATAAATCAATCTACAGGTATCTACAACCGGTCTGTCCACTGATGGTAATGCTGCCCAAGCCTTGGATGAGGGAATCCGTGGATTCATCCTCTGGTTCTGAGCCGGTTATTTCACAAGTGATTATAAAACGATGTCCAGGTATCTGCATCCGGTCTGTCCACTGATGGGAAAGCTGCCCAGGCCTTGCTGGGGGAATCAGTGTATTCATCCTCAGGTTTAGAGCTGGTTATTCCACAAGTGATTATAAATCGATGTCCTGGTATCTGCCACCGGTCTGTCCACTGATGGTAATGGAGCCCAGGCCTTGTATGAGGGAATCTGTGTATTAATCCTCTGGTTCTGAGCCAGTTATTTCACAAGTGATTATAAATCGATGTCCAGGTATCTACAACCGGTCTGTCCACTGATTGTAAAGCTGCCCAGGCCTTGCGTGGGAGAATCCGTGGATTCATCCACTGGCTCCGAGCCGGTTATTTCACAAGTGATTATAATTCGATGTCCAGGTATCTGCAACCGGTCTGTCCACTGATGGTAAAGCTGCCCAGGCCTTGCTGGGGGAATCAGTGTATTCATCCTCAGGTTCAGAGCCGGTTATTTCACAAGTGATTATAAATCAATGTCCTGGTATCTGCAACTTGTCTGTCCGCTGATGGTAATGCTGTCCAGGACTTGCTGGGGGAATCAGTGTATTCATCCTCAGGTTCAGAGCCGGTTATTTCACAAGTGATTATAAATCGATGTCCTGGTATCTGCAACCGGTCTGTCCAGTGATGGTAATGCTGCCCAGGCCTTGCATGAGGGAATCCATGGATTCATCCTCTGGTTCAGAGCTGGTTATTTCACAAGTGATTATAAATCGATGTCCAGGTATCTGCAACCAGTCTGTCCACTGATGGTAATGCTGCCCAAGCCTTGTATGAATGAATCCGTGGATTCATCCTCTGGTTCTGAGCCGGTTATTTCACAAGTGATTATAAAACGATGTCCAGGTATCTGCAACCGGTCTGTCCACTGATGATAAAGCTGCCCAGGAATTGCTGGGGGAATCAGTGTATTCATCCTCAGGTTCAAAGCCGGTTATTTCACAAGTGATTATAAATCGATGTCCGGGTATCTGCAACCGGTCTGTCCACTGATGGTAAAGCTGCCTAGGCCTTGCTGGGGAAATTCGTGGATTCATCCTCTGGTTCAGAGCCGGTTATTTCACAAGTGATTATAAATCGATCTACAGGTATCTGCAACCGGTCCACTGAAGGTAATGCTGCCCAAGCCTTGCATGAGGGAATCCGTGGATTCATCCTCTGGTTCTGAGCCGGTTATTTCACAAGTGATTATAAAACGATGTCCAGGTATCTGCATCCGGTCTGTCCACTGATGGGAAAGCTGCCCAGGCCTTGCTGGGGGAATCAGTGTATTCATCCTCAGGTTCAGAGCCGGTTATTTCACAAGTGATTATAAATCGATGTCCTGGTATCTGCCACCGGTCTGTCCACTGATGGTAATGCTGCCCAGGCCTTGTATGAGGGAATCTGTGTATTAATCCTCTGCTTCTGAGCCAGTTATTTCACAAGTGATTATAAATGGATGTCCAGGTATCTGCAACAGGTCTGTCCACTGATGGTGAAGCTGCCGAGGCCTTGCTGGGAGAATCCGTGGATTCATCCTCTGGTTCAGAGCCGTTTTTTTCACAAGTGATTATAAATCGATGTCCAGGTATCTGCAACCAGTCTGTCCACTGATGGTATAGCTGCCCAGGCCTTGCTGGGGAAATCCGTGGATTCATCCTCTAGTTCTGAGCCAGTTATTTCACAAGTGATTATAAATCGATGTACAGGTATCTACAACCGGTCTGTCCACTGATGGTAAAGCAGCCCAGGCCTTGCGTGGGAGAATCCGTGGATTCATCCACTGGCTCCGAGCCGGTTATTTCACAAGTGATTATAATTCAATGTCCAGGTATCTGCAACCTGTCTGTCCACTGATGGTAAAGCTGCCCAGGCCTTGCTGGGGGAATCAGTGTATTCATCCTCAGGTTCAGAGCCGGTTATTTCACAAGTGGTTATAAATCAATGTCCGGGTATCTGCAACTGGTCTGTCCAGTGATGGTAATGCTGTCCAGGACTTGCGTGAGGGAATCCGTGGATTCATCCTCTGGTTCAGAGCCCGTTATTTCACAAGTGATTATAAATCGATGTCCTTGTATCTGCAACCGGTCTGTCCACTGATTGTAATGCTGCCCAGTCCTTGCGTGAGGGAATCTGTGTATTAATCCTCCGCTTCTGAGCCAGTTATTTCACAAGTGATTATAAATCGATGTCCAGGTATCTGCAACCGGTCTGTCCAATGATGGTAAAGCTGCTGAGGCCTTGCTGGGAGAATCCGTGGATTCATCCTCTGGTTCAGAGCTGGTTATTTCACAAGTGATTATAAATGGATGTCCAGGTATCTGCAACCTGTCTGTCCCCTGATGGTAATGCTGCCCAAGCCTTGCATGAGGGAATCCGTGGATTCATCCTCTGGTTCTGAGCCGGTTATTTCACAAGTGATTATAAAACGATGTCCAGGTATCTGCAACCGGTCTGTCCACTGATGGTAAAGCTGCCCAGGCCTTGCTGAGGGAATCAGTGTATTCATCCTCAGGTTCAGAGCCAGTTATTTCACAAGTGATTATAAATCGATGTCCTGGTATCTGCAACCGGTCTGTCCAGTGATGGTAACGCTGCCCAGGCCTTGTGTGAGGGAATCCGTGCATTATTCCTCTGCTTCTGAGCCAGTTATTTCACAAGTGATTATAAATCGATGTCCAGGTATCTGCAACCTGTCTGTCAACTGATGGTAAAGCTTGCTGGGAGAATCTGAGGATTCATCCTCTGGTTCAGAGCCGATTATTTCACAAGTGATTATAAATTGATGTCCAGGTATCTGCAACCAGTCTGTCCACTGATGGTATAGCTGCCCAGGCCTTGCTGGGGAAATCCGTGGATTCATCCTCTGGTTCTGAGCCAGTTATTTCACAAGTGACTATAAATCGATGTCCAGGTACTACAACCGGTCTGTCCACTGATAGTAAAGCTGCCCAGGCCTTGCGTGGGAGAATCCATGGATTCATCCACTGGCTCAGAGCCGGTTATTTCACAAGTGATTATAAATCGATGTCCAGGTATCTGCAACCAGTCTGTCCACTGATGGTAAAGCTGCCCAGGCCTTTCTAGGGGAATCTGTGATTTCATCCTCTGGTTCAGAGCCGGTTATTTCACAAGTGATTATAAATCGATGTCCTGGTGTCTGCAACCGGTCTGTCCACTGATGGTAAATCTTCCCCAGCCTTGCGTGGGGGAATCAATCCGTTCATTCATCCTCTGGTTCAGAGCCTGTTATTTCACAAGTGATTATAAATCAATGTCCTGGTATCTGCAACTGGTCTGTCCGCTGATGGTAATGCTGTCCAGGACTTGCGTGAGGGAATCCGTGGATTCATCCTCTGGTTCAGAGCCCGTTATTTCACAAGTGATTATAAATCGATGTCCTGGTATCTGTAACCGGTCTGTCCACTGATTGTAATGCTGCCCAGGCCTTGCATGAGGGAATCCGTGGATTCATCCTCTGGTTCTGAGCCGGTTATTTCCCAAGTGATTATAAAACGATGTCCAGGTATCTGCAACTGGTCTGTCCGCTGATGGTAATGCTGTCCAGGACTTGCGTGAGGGAATCCGTGGATTCATCCTCTGGTTCAGAGCCCGTTATTTCACAAGTGATTATAAATCGATGTCCTGGTATCTGCAACCGGTCTGTCCACTGATTGTAATGCTGCCCAGGCCTTGCATGAGGGAATCCGTCGATTCATCCTCTGGTTCTGAGCCGGTTATTTCCCAAGTGATTATAAAACGAAGTCCAGGTATCTGCAACCGGTCTGTCCGCTGATGGTAAAGCTGCTGAGGCCTTGCTGGGAGAATCCGTGGATTCATCCTCTGGTTCAGAGCTGGTTATTTCACAAGTGATTATAAATCGATGTCCAGGTATCTGCAACCAGTCTGTCCACTGATGGTAATGCTGCCCAAGCCTTGCATAAGGGAATCCGTGGATTCATCCTCTGGTTCTGAGCCGGTTATTTCCCAAGTGATTATAAAACGATGTCCAGGTATCTGCAACCGGTCTGTCCACTGATGGTAAAGCTGCCCAGGCCTTGCTGGGGGAATCAGTGTATTCATCCTCAGGTTCAGAGCCAGTTATTTCACAAGTGATTATAAATCGATGTCCAGGTATCTGCAACTAGTCTGTCCACTGATGGTATAGCTGCCCAGGCCTTGCTGGGGAAATCCGTGGATTCATCCTCTGGATCTGAGCCAGTTATTTCACAAGTGATTATAAATCGATGTCCAGGTACTACAACCGGTCTGTCCACTGATAGTAAAGCTGCCCAGGCCTTGCATGGGATAATCCGTGGATTCATCCACTGGCTCAGAGCCGGTTATTTCACAAGTGATTATAAATCGATGTCCAGGTATCTGCAACCGGTCTGTCCACTGATGGTAAAGCTGCCCAGGCCTTTCTGGGGGAATCTGTGGACTCATCCGCTGGTTCAGAGCCGGTTATTTCACAAGTGATTATAAATCGATGTCCTGGTGTCTGCAACCGTTCTGTCCACTGATGGTAAATCTTCCCCAGCCTTGCGTGGAGGAATCCGTTCATTCATCCTCTGGTTCAGAGCCTGTTATTTCACAAGTGATTATAAATCGATGTCCTGGTATCTGCAACCGGTCTGTCCACTGATGGTAATGCTGCCCAAGCCTTGCATGAGGGAATCTGTGTATTCATCCTCTGGTTCAGAGCCGGTAATTTCACAAGTGATTATAAATCGATCTCCGGGTATCTGCAACCGGTCTGTCCACTGATGGTAAAGCTGCCCAGGCCTTGCTGGGGGAATCAGTGTATTCATCCTCAGATTCAGAGACGGTTATTTCACAAGTGATTATAAATCAATGTCCTGGTATCTGCAACTGGTCTGTCCACTGATGGTAATGCTGTCCAGGACTTGCGTGAGGGAATCCGTGGATTCATCCTCTGGTTCAGAGCCCGTTATTTCACAAGTGATTATAAATCGATGTCCTGGTATCTGCAACCGGTCTGTCCACTGATTGTAATGCTGCCCAGGCCTTGCGTGAGGGAATCCGTGTTTTAATCCTCTGCTTCTGAGCCAGTTATTTCACAAGAGATTATAAATCGATGTCCAGGTATCTGCAACCGGTCTGTCCACTGATGGTAAAGCTGCCGAGGCCTTGCTGGGAGTATCTGTGGATTCATCGTCTGGTTCAGAGCTGGTTATTTCACAAGTGATTATAAATCGATGTCCAGGTATCTGCAACCAGTCTGTCCACTGATGGTATAGCTGCCCAGGCCTTCCTGGGGAAATCCGTGGATTCATCCTCCTGTTCAGAGCCAGTTATTTCACAAGTGATTCTAAATCAATGTCCTGGTATCTACAACCAGTCTGTAAACTGATGGTAAAGCTGCCCAGGCCTTGCTCGGGGAATCCAAGGATTCATCACCTGGTTCTGAGCCAATTATTTCACAAGTGATTATAAATCGATGTCCTGGTATCTGCAACCGGTCTGTCCACTGATGGTAAAGCTGCCTAGGCCTTGCTGGGGAAATTCGTGGATTCATCCTCTGGTTCAGAGCCGGTTATTTCACAAGTGATTATAAATCGATCTACAGGTATCTGCAACCGGTCTGTCCACTGATGGTAATGCTGCCCAAGCCTTGCATGAGGGAATCCGTGGATTCATCCTCTGGTTCAGAGCCGGTTATTTCACAAGTGATTATAAATCGATCTACAGGTATCTGCAACCGGTCTGTCCACTGATGGTAATGCTGCCCAAGCCTTGCATGAGGGAATCCGTGGATTCATCCTCTGGTTCTGAGCCGGTTATTTCACAAGTGATTATAAAACGATGTCCAGGTATCTGCATCCGGTCTGTCCACTGATGGGAAAGCTGCCCAGGCCTTGCTGGGGGAATCAGTGTATTCATCCTCAGGTTCAGAGCCGGTTATTCCACAAGTGATTATAAATCGATGTCCTGGTATCTGCCACTGGTCTGTCCACTGATGGTAATACTGCCCAGGCCTTGTATGAGGGAATCTGTGTATTAATCCTCTGCTTCTGAGCCAGATATTTCACAAGTGATTATAAATGGATGTCCAGGTATCTGCAACCGGTCTGTCCACTGTTGGTAAAGCTGCCGAGGCCTTGCTGGGAGAATCCGTGGATTCATCCTCTGGTTCAGAGCCGGTTATTTCACAAGTGATTATAAATCGATGTCCATGTATCTGCAACCAGTCTGTCCACTGATGGCATAGCTGCCCAGGCCTTGCTGGGAAAATCCGTGGATTCATCCTCTGGTTCTGAGCCAGTTATTTCACAAGTGATTATAAATCGATGTCCAGGTATCTACAACCGGTCTGTCCACTGATGGTAAAGCTGCCCAGGCCTTGTGTGGGAGAATCCGTGGATTCATCCACTGGCTCCGAGCCGGTTATTTCACAAGTGATTATAATTCGATGTCCAGGTATCTGCAACCGGTCTGTCCACTGATGGTAAAGCTGCCCAGGCCTTGCTGCGGGAATCAGTGTATTCATCCTCAGGTTCAGAGCCGGTTATTTCACAAGTGATTATAAATCAATGTCCTGGTATCTGCAACTGGTCTGTCCGCTGATGGTAATGCTGTCCAGGACTTGCGTGAGGGAATCCGTGGATTCATCCTCTGGTTCAGAGCCCGTTATTTCACAAGTGATTATAAATCGATGTCCTTGTATCTGCAACCGGTCTGTCCACTGATTGTAATGCTGCCCAGGCCTTGCGTGAGGTAATCTGTGTATTAATCCTCCGCTTCTGAGCCAGTTATTTCACAAGTGATTATAAATCGATGTCCAGGTATCTGATCTGCAACCGGTCTGTCCAATGATGGTAAAGCTGCTGAGGCCTTGCTGGGAGAATCCATGGATTCATCCTCTGGTTCAGAGCTGGTTATTTCACAAGTGATTATAAATGGATGTCCAGGTATCTGCAACCTGTCTGTCCACTGATGGTAATGCTGCCCAAGCCTTGCATGAGGGAATCCGTGGATTCATCCTCTGGTTCTGAGCCGGTTATTTCCCAAGTGATTATAAAACGATGTCCAGGTATCTGCAACCGGTCTGTCCACTGATGGTAAAGCTGCCCAGGCCTTGGTGAGGGAATCAGTGTATTCATCCTCAGGTTCAGAGCCGGTTATTTCACAAGTGATTATAAATCGATGTCCTGGTATCTGCAACCGGTCTGTCCATTGATGGTAATGCTGCCCAGGCCTTGCATGAGGGAATCCGTGGATTCATCCTCTGGTTCAGAGCTGGTTATTTCACAAGTGATTATAAATTGATGTCCAGGTATCTGCAACCAGTCTGTCCACTGATGGTAATGCTGCCCAAGCCTTGCATGAGGGAATCCGTGGATTCATCCTCTGGTTCTGAGACGGTTATTTCACAAGTGATTATAAACGATGTCCAGGTATCTGCAACCGGTCTGTCCACTGATGGTAAAGCTGCCCAGGCCTTGCTGGGGGAATCAGTGTATTCATCCTCAGGTTCAAAGGCGGTTATTTCACAGGTGATTATAAATCGATGTCCGGGTATCTGCAACCGGTCTGTCCACTGATGGTAAAGCTGCCTAGGCCTTGCTGGGGAAATTCGTGGATTCATCCTCTGGTTCAGAGCCGGTTATTTCACAAGTGATTATAAATCGATCTACAGGTATCTGCAACCGGTCTGTCCACTGATGGTAATGCTGCCCAAGCCTTGCATGAGGGAATCCGTGGATTCATCCTCTGGTTCTGAGCCGGTTATTTCACAAGTGATTATAAAACGATGTCCAGGTATCTGCATCCGGTCTGTCCACTGATGGGAAAGCTGCCCAGGCCTTGCTGGGGGAATCAGTGTATTCATCCTCAGGTTCAGAGCCGGTTATTTCACAAGTGATTATAAATCGATGTCCTGGTATCTGCCACCGGTCTGTCCACTGATGCTAATGCTGCCCAGGCCTTGTATGAGGGAATCTGTGTATTAATCCTCTGCTTCTGAGCCAGTTATTTCACAAGTGATTATAAATGGATGTCCAGGTATCTGCAACCGGTCTGCCAACTTATGGTAAAGCTGCCGAGGCCTTGCTGGGAGAATCCGTGGATTCATCCTCTGGTTCAGAGCCGGTTTTTTCACAAGTGATTATAAATCGATGTCCAGGTATCTGCAACCAGTCTGTCCACTGATGGTATAGCTGCCCAGGCCTTGCTGGGGAGATCCGTGGATTCATCCTCTAGTTCTGAGCCAGTTATTTCACAAGTCATTATAAATCGATGTACAGGTATCTACAACCGGTCTGTCCACTGATGGTAAAGCTGCCCAGGCCTTGCGTGGGAGAATCCGTGGATTCATCCACTGGCTCAGAGCCGGTTATTTCACAAGTGATTATAAATCGATGTCCAGGTATCTGCAACCAGTCTGTCCACTGATGGTGAAGCTGCCCAGGCCTTTCTAGGGGAATCTGTGGATTCATCCTCTGGTTCAGAGCCGGTTATTTCACAAGTGATTATAAATCGATGTCCTGGTGTCTGCAACCGGTCTGTCCACTGATGGTAAATCTTCCCCAGCCTTGCGTGAGGGAATCCATTCATTCATCCTCTGGTTCAGAGCCTGTTATTTCACAAGTGATTATAAATCAATGTCCTGGTATCTGCAACTGGTCTGTCCACTGATGGTAATGCTGTCCAGGACTTGCATGAGGGAATCTGTGGACTCATCCTCTGGTTCAGAGCTGGTAATTTCACAAGTGATTATAAATCGATGTCCTGGTATCTGCAACCGGTCTGTCCACTGATGGTAATGCTGCCCAAGCCTTGCTGGGGGGAATCCGTGGATTCATCCTCTGACCCAGAGCCGGTTATTTCACAAGTGGTTATAAATCGATGTCCTGGTATCTGCAACCGGTCTGTCCGCTGATGGTAATGCTGCCCAAGCCTTGCATGAGGGAATCTGTGTATTCATCCTCTGGTTCTGAGCCAGTTATTTCCCAAGTGATTATAAATCGATGTCAAGGTATCTGCAACTGGTCTGTCCACTGATGGTAAAGCTGCCCAGGCCTTGCTGGGGGAATCCATGGATTCATCCTTTGGTTCAGAGCCGGTTATTTCACAAGTGATTATAAATCGATCTCGGGTATCTGCAACCGGTGTAACGCTCACCTGATTCCCGTAGAGGCGCCGGTCTTGACTGGGCGTATACCGTATCTTCAAAGGTGATGTGTAACACACGGCTGGCTCTTTGGGCTGGACCTCTGTGCACTGTATGTCTGACTCGAAGGGTAAGATGTCTTAGGTAAGTGAACGCCGTGCTCTCCATCTGCCTCGGGGCAGGGTGCTGTAACCAGTTTCTTCACTGGATAAGGGGAGCAGGCCTCTTGACTTCAGAGGACTGCTGTCCGTCGTTTACTGCACGAACAGTAAGTTTTGAGTAATTCTAATGTCTTTAAAGTCTTTAGTAATGATGTTTCTTGTTTTGCAGGGTTCCGGCGATGGCGGATGACGGGCTGAAGTGAGTTGAAGATGGAGCCCGTGTGATGAATAGAAGCGCCTGGAAGCACGTAAGTAAGCGCTTGTTGCCTGCTTCACGATGCGCTCTAACTGTCTTTTTATTTTGCAGGTACAAGTTCGGAGCGGCTGCAGGGTGCCGGAATACCCACTGGGTTAGATGTGGAAAGGAGTAATGGCACGTGAGTATTAAAGTTCCCCAATGTCTTTAAACGCACCTTGTGTTGTCTTTCAGATGCGGGATGCAGCGCCGAAGGCCTCCGGAGCCTAAATAGCCTCCTGTAGTGCTTAGGTGTCTCCTTCCACAGCCACGCCTAGGTAAGAAAAGAGTTCCTGCTTTCCAGAAGAGTTCCAGTGTTCTGAATCTAGGGAGTGGCTCCTGCCCCACCCAACAGGAAAAGTAGTTCCAAACAGAAGAGGATCAGAGGCTCAACTGGCAGGCAAGTAAGCAGCATGGTCTGCTGCAGGTAAGTCCACCCAAGCATTATGAGCCCGGCGCTTCCAGCGCTGGGACTGGGCATATTTATGAGCCTGGTGCCACTGGCGCCAGGACTGGGTCCAAAAGGTCCCAATTGGGACTGGTTGGCACTCGGAACCTGGGTTATGGATCTGCTTCCAAGGGAGTTGGGAAAACCCTGACCTTTTGGAAGCAGAGATCATGACAGTACCCCCCTCAAGGCCCCTCCCAAACCGGGCTTCTCCGGGGGTTTTGGCTTTTCAGGAAATGTTCGGTGAAATCTTTTGATTAGGCGAGGAGCGTGGACATATTCAGCAGGTTCCCAGGATCTCTCTTGGGGGCCGTAGCCTTTCCAGTCAATTAGGTAAAATAGTTTAGATTTGGAGATCTTGGAGTCCAGAATGCTTTTGACTTCAAACTCGAGTTCTCCATCAACTAGGATAGGTTTTGGAGATTTAGTTAGTCGGGTTTGAGGTTGCACGGGTTTTAATAGAGAGACGTGGAAGACCGAATGTATCTTCATGTGCGGGGGCAAGTCCAACTTGACCGCTACTGGGTTTACTATGGTAGTGATGGAATAGGGACCAAGGTATCTTGGGTTGAATGTGCGTGGCCCTTTTAGAGGTAGATATTTGGTGGATAACCAGACTTGATCCCCTACTTGATATTGAGGGGCTTCCTTCCGATGTTGATCTGCTCCTTTCTTGTATTGTTCTTTAGCCCTTTGAAGGTGAGAAACAGCTTCCTTAAAGGCTTGGGTGATTGTAGAATGCAGGTAGTCTACTGCTGGTGTTTCAAGATCTTGGAGGGGATCCAACTCTGAGGTTCGAGGGTGACTGCCGTACAAAAGAAAAAACAGGGTTTTTCCAGTTCCCGAATGGACAGAGTTATTGTAGGCATATTCGGCTATCCAAAGGATGTCTTTCCAAGTTTTTTCAGTTTGTTGCAGCATGCAGCGTAAATACTGTTCCAGAGTTTGATTGGTCCTCTCGGTTTGTCCGTCGGTCTGAGGGTGGTGACTGGTCGATAGTCTCACATCAATTTGAGCCGACCGACAGCAACTTCGCCAAAAATGAGAAATAAATTGACTACCTCGATCCGAAATTAGAACCGAAGGAAAACCGTGCAGTCGGACGATGTTTTCGAGAAATTCTCAGGCCAGAGTTGCTGCTGTTGGCAAGCCTTTGAGCGGAATGAAATGCTCCATCTTGGAGAATAAGTCCACGATTACTAGAATCGTATTGTATCCGAAGCATGGAGGTAGATCGGTGATGAAGTCCATAGAAAGCGTATGCCAAGGGCGAGGTGGGATGTCAATAGGGCGTAAGAGGCCTGCTGGTCTTTCCTTTTGACTCTTGTTTTGGGTGCATACTCCACAGGACATTATAAAGTCTCTGATATCTTTTTTCCAAGACGGCCACCAGAAGTAGCGCTTGATCTTTTCTGAGGTCTTGGCCATACCGGGATGTCCTTCCATTAAAGAATCGTGATAACAAGAGATTACTTTTTTCTGTAAATCTGTGCTGGGTAGGTATAATCGTTCTTGGAAATACAATAAGTTGTCCTTTACTGCAAAGTCCTTTCCCTGCAGATGCCAATTCTGTATGTCTGCTGGAGTTACAAGTTGCCTGGCTTTATCCTTAACTTCCTCTATGGATTCTGTGGCGGTTACACCCAGAATTCTTTGTTCGGGAATGATTGGTACAGGTTTAGGGTTGATCAAGTGTTCTTCCACTCCCATCCGAGAAAGGGCATCAGCTTTACCGTTCTTTGTACCAGGTCGATAGGTAATTATGAAGTCAAACTCGGCAAAGAATAATGCCCAACGGAGTTGTCTAGAGGATTGGGCTTTTGCGGTTTTCAAATATTGCAGGTTTCGGTGATCCGTAATCACAGTAACGGTGTGTCGGGCCCCCAGCAGATAATGCCGCCAAGCCTTAAAGGCAGACTTGATAGCCAGAAGTTCCTTGTCAGTAATCGTGTAATTGATTTCAGGAGGCGAGAATTTGCGGGACCAAAATGCCACGGGATGCAACTGATTGGTTACCGGGTCCTTTTGTGATAGAACTGCCCCCATGGCAAGGCTTGAAGCATCAGTTTCCACGATGTAGGGGAGTTCGGGGCGAGGGTGTTTTAAGATTGGTGCAGAGATAAATTTAGTCTTCAAATCCTGGAAAGCTTGTTCCGCCTCGGTAGACCATTCAAAACATTTGTTTTTCTTTAACAAGGCAGTGATGGGCTGGACTATTCGAGAGAATTCGGGGATAAACCTGCGGTAAAAGTTAGCGAAGCCTAACATGCTTTGCACACCTTTTACGGAGGATGGTGATGGCCATTTGAGAACTGCATCGACCTTCTTTGAATCCATACGCACTCCGCCAGGTGATAATATGAATCCCAAGAATTCAACTTCAGTCACGTTGAAAACACATTTTTCCAACTTAGCGAAAAGTTTGTGTTGACGCAATCTTTCGAGGACCATTTTCACGTGTTTCCGATGTTCAGATTCCGATGAAGAATAAACGAGGATGTCGTCAATGTAAACAACAACACACACATCTATGAGCTCTCTGAGGACATCGTTCATAAAATATTGAAAGGCGGCCGGGGCATTGCAAAGTCCGAAGGGCATGACCTGATATTCAAATAGCCCATACTTGGTGCGGAAGGCCGTCTTCCATTCATCGCCCTCTTTTACTCGTACCAAGTGGTAAGCTCCTCTAAGATCCAGCTTTGTATATATGCATGCTTTTCTGACTTGGTCCAGGAGTTCAGGGATCAAAGGTAACGGATATCTATTCTTAACGGTGATCTGGTTCAGGGAGCGATAATCTATACAAGTTCTAAGGTCTCCTTCCTTTTTTGGAACGAAGAACAAAGCTGAAGAAGCAGGGGACTTGGAAGGACGAATAAACCCATTTGCCAGGTATTGATCCAGGTATTGTCGAAGGTGAAGGTTCTCAGGCTCAGTGAGGGCATAAATTCTACTACAAGGAGGAGTAGATCCAGGTATCAGGTCTATCTGGCAGTCATAAGACCTATGAGGAGGTAGAGAGTTAGCCTGATCCTTCCGGAAAACATCTTCGTATTCTAGGTATTTGGGAGGTAACTGGGGAGTCTCTGAAGAAATTGCTGCCAGTGCAACACCAGGTGGAGGGTGACAAGTAGAGACACATTCTGGAAACTGGACCGTTCTTGCTCGCCAATCGATCAGAGGATTGTGTTTCTCTAACCAAGGTATTCCTAGAATAATCTGAAACTGAGGGGCCTTGATCACATCGAACACGATCTTCTCATGGTGTCCATCTTGACTTACTAGCGTCACCTCTTGAGTGGTATGCGTTACTGGCCCGGAGGCTATCTCCGTACCATCCACCGTAGTAATGACGTCCTTTACAGCCTTGGGACAAAGAGTTAGATTCATCCTCAAAACCATTTCATGATCCACATAATTGCCGATGGCACCGCTGTCGACGTAAGCTTCAATTGCATGTAATCGATCCGGATTATCAGGGCTAATGAGGACCATAGGTATCACGAAATGCGAAGTCACGGAACTGGTTTTCACGCTCGGCAAGAGGACCTCTATTCTTGTCGGGCGAGATCGTTTCCCTGCTCAGAGTTTGTAACTTTGGTAACTGCAGCTCCTACTGCCTTCTTGGCAGGTTTCACCGGACAGTCTCGAAGAAAGTGCCCTGAGTTTCCGCAATAGAGGCATAATTGCAACTGTTTTCTCCTTTCCCGCTCCTTTTGTGTTAGAGGACCTTTCAGACCCCCTATTTGCATGGGTTCCCCGGAGTCTACTCCTTTGGAAGGAGTTGGCGGTTTGGAAAATACTCGAGCATCAAACTTGGAACGATCGGCCTTCCTGTTCTGCAGTCTGTGATCTATTTGAACGACTAAGTCTATATAGTCCGAACAATCTTGTGGGGGATTCACTACTTGGGCTAACACATCTTTGAGCTCTCCACGTAGACCTCTAGAAAACAGCATAATCCTTTTGTCCTCAGGCCATTGAGTTTCCACTATCAGTCTGTTGAAAGACGCAATATAAGCCAAAAGGTCTTGATTACCTTGTCGCAACGAAAGAAGCTCACTGTCCAAGGCCTGCCCCTGTGAATGTCTTGCGAACAGTTTTTCCATACTGAGCTGAAAAGCTTGAAAATCATGGAGGACCGGATCATCTTGATTTACTAGAGGGATTGACCAGTCTGCCGCATTGCCACTAAGGTACGAAAGCACGAAAGCTACTTTAGCTTGATCAGTTGGAAAGGCTGCTGGCCGGCATAAGAAATGCAACCGGCACTGATTGATAAATACTGCAAACCTCTTTGGGTCACCAGAAAATCGTTCGGGCGGAGCCAGAGGTACATTCCCAGGTAGGTTGATCTGCACTGGATTCATAGAGGATGTAGAAGGAAGATTTCCCCCAGATGCGGGTAACGGGGTCTGTCCGGCTTGTGACTGTAGCAATTGTCTAGCGAGATCATCTGTTCGCTCCTTGGAAATAATCAGTTCCCTTCTTAGAGCGTTCGTTTCCTGACGGGCTGCATGCACTTCTGCCCTTAGTTCCCCAAGTAATTGGGCTAGCTGGTCGGTATCCGAGGTTTCCATAGCGCCTGGACGGGAGTTTTGTGGTAGGCTTTGCGTTCTGTAACGCTCACCTGATTCCCGTAGAGGCGCCGGTCTTGACTGGGCGTATACCGTATCTTCAAAGGTGATGTGTAACACACGGCTGGCTCTTTGGGCTGGACCTCTGTGCACTGTATGTCTGACTCGAAGGGTAAGATGTCTTAGGTAAGTGAACGCCGTGCTCTCCATCTGCCTGGGGGCAGGGTGCTGTAACCAGTTTCTTCACTGTATAAGGGGAGCAGGCCTCTTGACTTCAGAGGACTGCTGTCCGTCGTTTACTGCACGAACGGTAAGTTTCGAGTAATTCTAATGTCTTTAAAGTCTTTAGTAATGATGTTTCTTGTTTTGCAGGGTTCCGGCGATGGCGGATGACGGGCTGAAGTGAGTTGAAGATGGAGCCCGTGTGATGAATAGAAGCACCTGGAAGCACGTAAGTAAGCGCTTGTTGCCTGCTTCACGATGCGCTCTAACTGTCTTTTTATTTTGCAGGTACAAGTTCGGAGCGGCTGCAGGGTGCCGGAATACCCACTGGGTTAGATGTGGAAAGGAGTAATGGCACGTGAGTATTAAAGTTCCCCAATGTCTTTAAACCGCCGAAGGCCTCCGGAGCGTGCGAAGAGTTGGTAAGCTTTTGTCTTTCAGATGCCGGAATGCAGTGTGAAGACCTCCGGAGCGCATGAAGAGTAGGTAAGCCTTTGTCTTTCAGATGCCGGAATGCAGTGCGAGGCGTTGGTGACAGCCGATGGACCAGGTAAGTGAAGAGCTGTCACTGAAGACCGTAATGCTAACCTGTTCTTTCTTGTCTTTATAGGTGTTGCTGAAGACTGGATTCAGGATGGTAAGCCTTTTTCCTTAGGCCCAGTATCAGATGCAGAAGACACGATGAGCGTTCTGCTGCAGAGGATGCAGAATAACGCAAAGCAAGATTCATCCATCGGGTGTGGTTTAAATAGCCTCCTGTAGTGCTTAGGTGTCTCCTTCCACAGCCACGCCTAGGTAAGAAAAGAGTTCCTGCTTTCCAGAAGAGTTCCAGTGTTCTGAATCTAGGGAGTGGCTCCTGCCCCACCCAACAGGAAAAGTAGTTCCAAACAGAAGAGGATCAGAGGCTCAACTGGCAGGCAAGTAAGCAGCATGGTCTGCTGCAGGTAAGTCCACCCAAGCATTATGAGCCCGGCGCTTCCAGCGCTGGGACTGGGCATATTTATGAGCCTGGATCCACTGGCGCCAGGACTGGGTCCAAAAGGTCCCAATTGGGACTGGTTGGCACTCGGAACCTGGGTTATGGATCTGCTTCCAAGAGAGTTGGGAAAACCCTGACCTTTTGGAAGCAGAGGTCATGACACCGGTCTGTCCACTGATGGTAATGCTGCCCAAGCCTTGCATGAGGGAATCTGTGGATTCATCCTCTGGTTCTGAGCCGGTTATTTCACAAGTGATTATAAAACGATGTCCAGGTATCTGCAACCGGTCAGTCCAATGATGGTAAAGCTGCCCAGGACTTGCTGGGGGAATCAGTGTATTCATCCTCAGATTTAGAGCCGGTTATTTCACAACCTATTATAAAACGATGTCCAGGTATCTGCAACCAGTCTGTCCACTGACGGTAAAGCTGCCCAGGCCTTGCTGGGGGAATCAGTGTATTCATCCTCAGGTTCAGAGCCGGTTATTTCACAAGTGATTATAAATCAATGTCCTGGTATCTGCAACTGGTCTGTCCGCTGATGGTAATGCTGTCCAGGACTTGCGTGAGGGAATCCGTGGATTCATCCTCTGGTTCAGAGCCCGTTATTTCACAAGTGATTATAAATCGATGTCCTGGTATCTGCAACCGGTCTGTCCACTGATTGTAATGCTGCCCAGGCCTTGCGTGAGGGAATCTGTGTATTCATCCTCTGGTTCTGAGCCGGTTATTTCACAAGTGATTATAAAACGATGTCCAGATATCTGCAACCGGTCTGTCCGCTGATGGTAAAGCTGCTGAGGCCTTGCTGGGAGAATCCGTGGATTCATCCTCTGGTTCAGAGCTGGTTATTTCACAAGTGATTATAAATCGATGTCCAGGTATCTGCAACCAGTCTGTCCACTGATGGTAATGCTGCCCAAGCCTTGTATGAGGGAATCCGTGGATTCATCCTCTGGTTCTGAGCCGGTTATTTCCCAAGTGATTATAAAACGATGTCCAGGTATCTGCAACCGGTCTGTCCACTGATGGTAAAGCTGCCCAGGCCTTGCTGGGGGAATCAGTGCATTCATCCTCAGGTTCAGAGCCAGTTATTTCACAAGTGATTATAAATCGATGTCCAGGTATCTGCAACCAGTCTGTCCACTGATGGTATAGCTGCCCAGGCCTTGCTGGGGAAATCCGTGGATTCATCCTCTGGATCTGAGCCAGTTATTTCACAAGTGATTATAAATCGATGTCCAGGTACTACAACCGGTCTGTCCACTGATAGTAAAGCTGCCCAGGCCTTGCATGGGATAATCCGTGGATTCATCCACTGGCTCAGAGCCGGTTATTTCACAAGTGATTATAAATTGATGTCCAGGTATCTGCAACCGGTCTGTCTACTGATGTTAAAGCTGCCCAGGCCTTTCTGGGGGAATCTGTGGATTCATCCGCTGGTTCAGAGCCGGTCATTTCACAAGTGATTATAAATCGATGTCCTGGTGTTTGCAACCGGTCTGTCCACTGATGATAAATCTTCCCCAGCCTTGCGTGGGAGAATCCGTTCATTCATCCTCTGGTTCAGAGCCTGTTATTTCACAAGTGATTATAAATCGATGTCCTGGTATCTGCAACCGGTCTGTCCACTGATGGTAATGCTGCCCAAGCCTTGCTGGGGGAATCCGTGGATTCATCCTCTGACCCAGAGCCGGTTATTTCACAAGTGGTTATAAATCGATGTCCTGGTATCTGCAACCGGTCTGTCCACTGATGGTAATGCTGCCCAAGCCTTGCATGAGGGAATCTGTGTATTCATCCTCTGGTTCTGAGTCAGTTATTTCACAAGTGATTATAAATCGATGTCAAGGTATCTGCAACTGGTCTGTCCACTGATGGTAAAGCTGCCCAGGCCTTGCTGGGGGAATCCGTGGATTCATCCTCTGGTTCAGAGCCGGTAATTTCACAAGTGATTATAAATCGATCTCCGGGTATCTGCAACCGGTCTGTCCACTGATGGTAATGCTGCCCAAGCCTTGCATGAGGGAATCCGTGGATTCATCCTCTGGTTCTGAGCCGGTTATTTCACAAGTGATTATAAAACGATGTCCAGGTATCTGCAACCGGTCAGTCCAATGATGGTAAAGCTGCCCAGGCCTTGCTGGGGGAATCAGTGTATTCATCCTCAGATTCAGAGACGGTTATTTCACAAGTGATTATAAATCAATGTCCTGGTATCTGCAACTGGTCTGTCCACTGATGGTAATGCTGTCCAGGACTTGCGTGAGGGAATCCGTGGATTCATCCTCTGGTTCAGAGCCCGTTATTTCACAAGTGATTATAAATCGATGTCCTGGTATCTGCAACCGGTCTGTCCACTGATTGTAATGCTGCTCAGGCCTTGCGTGAGGGAATCCGTGATTTAGCGCTCTGCTTCTGAGCCAGTTATTTCACAAATGATTATAAATCTATGTCCAGGTATCTGCAACCGGTCTTTCCACTGATGGTAAAGCTGCCGAGGCCTTGCTGGGAGTATCCGTGGATTCATCCTCTGGTTCAGAGCTGGTTATTTCACAAGTGATTATAAATCGATGTCCAGGTATCTGCAACCAGTCTGTCCACTGATGGTATAGCTGCCCAGGCCTTGCTGGGGAAATCCGTGGATTCATCCTCTGGTTCAGAGCCGGTTATTTCACAAGTGATTATAAATCAATGTCCTGGTATCTACAACCAGTCTGTCTACTGATGGTAAAGCTGCCCAGGCCTTGCTGGGGTAATCCATGGATTCATCACCTGGTTCTGAGCCAATTATTTCACAAGTGATTATAAATCGATGTCCGGGTATCTGCAACCGGTCTGTCCACCGATGGTAAAGCTGCCTAGGCCTTGCTGGGGAAATTCGTGGATTCATCCTCTGGTTCAGAGCTGGTTATTTCACAAGTGATTATAAATCTATCTACAGGTATCTGCAACCGGTCTGTCCACTGATGGTAATGCTGCCCAAGCCTTGCATGAGGGAATCCGTGGATTCATCCTCTGGTTCTGAGCCGGTTATTTCACAAGTGATTATAAAACGATGTCCAGGTATCTGCAACCGGTCTGTCCACTGATGGTAAAGCTGCCCAGGCCTTGCTGGGGGAATCAGTGTATTCATACTCAGGTTCAGAGCCGGTTATTTCACAAGTGATTATAAATCGATGTCCTGGTATCTGCAACCGGTCTGTCCAGTGAAGGTAATGCTGCCCAGGCCTTGTGTGAGGGAATCCATGCATTAATCCTCTGCTTCTGAGCCAGTTATTTCACAAGTGATTATAAATCGATGTCCAGGTATCTGCAACCGGTCTATCAACTGATGGTAAAGCTTGCTGGGAGAATCTGTGGATTCATCCTCTGGTTCAGAGCCAGTTATTTCACAAGTGATTATAAATTGATGTCCAGGTATCTGCAACCAGTCTGTCCACTGATGGTAATGCTGCCCAAGCCTTGCATGAGGGAATCCGTGGATTCATCCTCTGGTTCAGAGCTGGTTATTTCACAAGTGATTATAAATCGATGTCCAGGTATCTGCAACCAGTCTGTCCACTGATGGCAATGCTGCCCAAGCCTTGCATGAGGTAATCCGTGGATTCATCCTCTGGTTCAGAGCCGGTTATTTCACAAGTGATTATAAATCGATGTCCAGGTATCTGCAACCAGTCTGTCCACTGATGGTATAGCTGCCCAGGCCTTGCTGGGGAAATCCGTGGATTCATCCTCTGGTTCTGAGCCAGTTATTTCACAAGTGATTATAAATCGATATCCAGGTATCTACAACCGGTCTGTCCACTGATGGTAAAGCTGCCCAGGCCTTGCGTGCAAGAATCCATGGATTCATCCACTGGCTCCGAGCCGGTTATTTCACAAGTGATTATAATTCGATGTCCAGGTATCTGCAACCGGTCTGTCCACTGATGGTAAAGCTGCCCAGGCTTTGCTGGGGGAATCAGTGTATTCATCCTCAGGTTCAGAGCCGGTTATTTCACAAGTGATTATAAATCAATGTCCTGGTATCTGCAACTGGTCTGTCCGCTGATGGTAATGCTGTCCAGGACTTGCGTGAGGGAATCCGTGGATTCATCCTCTGGTTCAGAGCCCGTTATTTCACAAGTGATTATAAATCGATGTCCTTGTATCTGCAACCGGTCTGTTCACTGATTGTAATGCTGCCCAGGCCTTGCGTGAGGGAATCTGTGTATTAATCCTCCGCTTCTGAGCCAGTTATTTCACAAGTGATTATAAATCGATGTCCAGGTATCTGCAACCAGTCTGTCCACTGATGGTAAAGCTGCGGAGGCCTTGCTGGGAGAATGCGTGGATTCATCCTCTGGTTCAGAGCTGGTTATTTCACAAGTGATTATAAATCGATGTCCAGGTATCTGCAACCAGTCTGTCCATTGATGGTAATGCTGCCCAAGCCTTGCATGAGGGAATCCGTGGATTCATCCTCTGGTTCTGAGCCGGTTATTTCACAAGTGATTATAAAACGATGTCCAGGTATCTGCAACCGGTCCTTCCACTGATGGTAAAGCTGCCCAGGCCTTGCTGGGGGAATCAGTGTATTCATCCTCAGGTTCAAAGCCGGTTATTTCACAAGTGATTATAAATCGATGTCCGGGTATCTGCAACCGGTCTGTCCACTGATGGTAAAGCTGCCTAGGCCTTGCTGGGGAAATTCGTGGATTCATCCTCTGGTTCAGAGCCGGTTATTTCACAAGTGATTATAAATCGATCTACAGGTATCTGCAACCGGCCTGTCCACTGATGGTATTGCTGCCCAAGCCTTGCATGAGGGAATCCGTGGATTCATCCTCTGGTTCTGAGCCGGTTATTTCACAAGTGATTATAAAACGATGTCCAGGTATCTGCATCCGGTCTGTCCACTGATGGGAAAGCTGCCCAGGCCTTGCTGGGGGAATCAGTGTATTCATCCTCAGGTTCAGAGCCGGTTATTTCACAAGTGATTATAAATCGATGTCCTGGTATCTGCCACCGGTCTGTCCACTGATGGTAATGCTGCCCAGGCCTTGTATGAGGGAATCTGTGTATTAATCCTCTGCTTCTGAGCCAGTTATTTCACAAGTGATTATAAATGGATGTCCAGGTATCTGCAACCGGTCTGTCCACTGATGGTAAAGCTGCAGAGGCCTTGCTGGGAGAATCAGTGGATTCATCCTCTGGTTCAGAGCCGGTTATTTCACAAGTGATTATAAATCGATGTCCAGGTATCTGCAACCAGTCTGTCCACTGATGGTATAGCTGCCCAGGCCTTGCTGGGAAAATCCATGGATTCATCCTCTGGTTCTGAGCCAGTTATTTCACAAGTGATTATAAATCGATGTCCAGGTATCTACAACCGGTCTGTCCACTGATGGTAAAGCTGCCCAGGCCTTGCGTGGGAGAATCCGTGGATTCATCCACTGGCTCCGAGCCGGTTATTTCACAAGTGATTATAATTCGATGTCCAGGTATCTGCAACCGGTCTGTCCACTGATGGTAAAGCTGCCCAGGCCTTGCTGGGGGAATCAGTGTATTCATCCTCAGGTTCAGAGCCGGTTATTTCACAAGTGATTATAAATCAATGTCCTGGTATCTGCAACTGGTCTGTCCGCTGATGGTAATGCTGTCCAGGACTTGCGTGAGGGAATCCGTGGATTCATCCTCTGGTTCAGAGCCTGTTATTTCACAAGTGATTATAAATCGATGTCCTTGTATCTGCAACCGGTCTGTCCACTGATTGTAATGCTGCCCAGGCCTTGCGTGAGGGAATCTGTGTATTAATCCTCCACTTCTGAGCCAGTTATTTCACAAGTGATTATAAATCGATGTCCAGGTATCTGCAACCGTTCTGTCCAATGATGGTAAAGCTGCTGAGGCCTTGCTGGGAGAATCCGTGGATTCATCCTCTGGTTCAGAGCTGGTTACTTCACAAGTGATTATAAATGGATGTCCAGGTATCTGCAACCTGTCTGTCCGCTGATGGTAATGCTGCCCAAGCCTTGCATGAGGGAATCCGTGGATTCATCCTCTGGTTCTGAGCCGGTTATTTCCCAAGTGATTATAAAACGATGTCCAGGTATCTGCAACCTGTCTGTCCACTGATGGTAAAGCTGCCCAGGCGTTGGTGAGGGAATCAGTGTATTCATCCTCAGGTTCAGAGCCGGTTATTTCACAAGTGATTATAAATCGATGTCCTGGTATCTGCAACCGGTCTGTCCAGTGATGGTAATGCTGCCCAGGCCTTGCATGAAGGAATCCGTGGATTCATCCTCTGGTTCAGAGCTGGTTATTTCACAAGTGATTATAAATCGATGTCCAGGTATCTGCAACCAGTCTGTCCACTGATGGTAATGCTGCCCAAGCCTTGCATGAGGGAATCCGTGGATTCATCCTCTGGTTCTGAGCCGGTTATTTCACAAGTGATTATAAAACGATGTCCAGGTATCTGCAACCGGTCTGTCCACTGATGGTAAAGCTGCCCAGGCCTTGCTGGGGAAATTCATGTATTCATCCTCAGGTTCAAAGCCGGTTATTTCACAAGTGATTATAAAGCGATGTCCGGGTATCTGCAACCGGTCTGTCCACTGATGGTAAAGCTGCCTAGGCTTTGCTGGCGAAATTCGTGGATTCATCCTCTGGTTCAGAGCCGGTTATTTCACAAGTGATTATAAATCGATCTACAGGTATCTGCAACCGGTCTGTCCACTGATGGTAATGCTGCCCAAGCCTTGCATGAGGGAATCCGTGGATTCATCCTCTGGTTCTGAGCCGGTTATTTCACAAGTGATTATAAAACGATGTCCAGGTATCTGCATCCGGTCTGTCCACTGATGGGAAAGCTGCCCAGGCCTTGCTGGGGGAATCAGTGTATTCATCCTCAGGTTCAGAGCCGGTTATTTCACAAGTGATTATAAATCGATGTCCTGGTATCTGCCACCGGTCTGTCCACTGATGGTAATGCTGCCCAGGCCTTGTATGAGGGAATCTGTGTATTAATCCTCTGCTTCTGAGCCAGTTATTTCACAAGTGATTATAAATGGATGTCCAGGTATCTGCAACCGGTCTGTCCACTGATGGTGAAGCTGCCGAAGCCTTGCTGGGAGAATCCGTGGATTCATCCTCTGGTTCAGAGCCGGTTTTTTCACAAGTGATTATAAATCCATGTCCAGGTATCTGCAACCAGTCTGTCCACTGATGGTATAGCTGCCCTGGCCTTGCTGGGGAAATCCGTGGATTCATCCTCTAGTCCTGAGCCAGTTATTTCACAAGTGATTATAAATCGATGTACAGGTATCTACAACCGGTCTGTCCACTGATGGTAAAGCTGCCCAGGCCTTGCGTGGGAGCATCCGTGGATTCATCCACTGGCTCCGAGCCGGTTATTTCACAAGTGATTATAATTCGATGTCCAGGTATCTGCAACCGGTCTGTCCACTGATGGTAAAGCTGCCCAGGCCTTGCTGGGGGAATCAGTGTTTTCATCCTCAGGTTCAGAGCCGGTTATTTCACAAGTGGTTATAAATCAATGTCCTGGTTTCTGCAACTGGTCTGTCCGCTGATGGTAATGCTGTCCAGGACTTGCGTGAGGGAATCCGTGGATTCATCCTCTGGTTCAGAGCCCGTTATTTCATAAGTGATTATAAATCGATGTCCTTGTATCTGCAACCGGTCTGTCCACTGATTGTAAGGCTGCCCAGTCCTTTCGTGAGGGAATCTGTGTATTAATCCTCCACTTCTGAGCCAGTTATTTCACAAGTGATTATAAATCGATGTCCAGGTGTCTGCAACCGGTCTGTCCAATGATGGTAAAGCTGCTGAGGCCTTGCTGGGAGAATCCGTGGATTCATCCTCTGGTTCAGAGCTGGTTATTTCACAAGTGATTATAAATGGATGTCCAGGTATCTGCAACCTGTGTGTCCACTGATGGTAATGCTGCCCAAGCCTTGCATGAGGGAATCCGTGGATTCATCCTCTGGTTCTGAGCCGGTTATTTCACAAGTGATTATAAAACGATGTCCAGGTATCTGCAACCGGTCTGTCCACTGATGGTAAAGCTGCCCAGGCCTTGCTGAGGGAATCAGTGTATTCATCCTCAGGTTCAGAGCCAGTTATTTCACAAGTGATTATAAATCGATGTCCTGGTATCTACAACCGGTCTGTCCAGTGATGGTAATGCTGCCCAGGCCTTGCTGAGGGAATCCGTGCATTAATCCTCTGCTTCTGAGCCAGTTATTTCACAAGTGATTATAAATCGATGTCCAGGTATCTGCAACCTGTCTGTCAACTGATGGTAAAGCTTGCTGGGAGAATCCGAGGATTCATCCTCTGGTTCAGAGCCGGTTATTTCACAAGTGATTATAAATTGATGTCCAGGTATCTGCAACCAGTCTGTCCACTGATGGTATAGCTGCCCAGGCCTTGCTGGGGAAATCCGTGGATTCATCCTCTGGTTCTGAGCCAGTTATTTCACAAGTGACTATAAATCGATGTCCAGGTACTACAACCGGTCTGTCCACTGATAGTAAAGCTGCCCAGGCCTTGCGTGGGCGAATCCATGGATTCATCCACTGGCTCAAAGCCGGTTATTTCACAAGTGATTATAAATCGATGTCCAGGTATCTGCAACCAGTCTGTCCACTGATGGTAAAGCTGCCCAGGCCTTTCTAGGGGAATCTGTGGATTCATCCTCTGGTTCAGAACCGGTTATTTCACAAGTGATTATAAATCGATGTCCTGGTGTCTGCAACCGGTCTGTCCACTGATGGTAAATCTTCCCCAGCCTTGCGTGGGGGAATCCGTTCATTCATCCTCTGGTTCAGAGCCTGTTATTTCACAAGTGATTATAAATCAATGTCCTGGTATCTGCAACTGGTCTGTCCGCTGATGGTAATGCTGTCCAGGACTTGCGTGAGGGAATCCGTGGATTCATCCTCTGGTTCAGAGCCCGTTATTTCACAAGTGATTATAAATCGATGTCCTGGTATCTGCAACCGGTCTGTCCACTGATTGTAATGCTGCCCAGGCCTTGCATGAGGGAATCCGTGGATTCATCCTCTGGTTCTGAGCCGGTTATTTCACAAGTGATTATAAAACGAAGTCCAGGTATCTGCAACCGGTCTGCCCGCTGATGGTAAAGCTGCTGAGGCCTTGCTGGGAGAATCCGTGGATTCATCCTCTGGTTCAGAGCTGGTTATTTCACAAGTGATTATAAATCGATGTCCAGGTATCTGCAACCAGTCTGTCCACTGATGGTAATGCTGCCCAAGCCTTGCATGAGGGAATCCGTGGATTCATCCTCTGGTTCTGATCCGGTTATTTCCCAAGTGATTATAAAACGATGTCCAGGTATCTGCAACCGGTCTGTCCACTGATGGTAAAGCTGCCCAGGCCTTGCTGGGGGAATCAGTGTATTCATCCTCAGGTTCAGAGCCAGTTATTTCACAAGTGATTATAAATCGATGTCCAGGTACTACAACCGGTCTGTCCACTGATAGTAAAGCTGCCCAGGCCTTGCATGGGATAATCCGTGGATTCATCCACTGGCTCAGAGCCGGTTATTTCACAAGTGATTATAAATCGATGTCCAGATATCTGCAACCGGTCTGTCCACTGATGGTAAAGCTGCCCAGGCCTTTCTGGGGGAATCTGTGGATTCATCCGCTGGTTCAGAGCCGGTTATTTAACAAGTGATTATAAATCGATGTCCTGGTGTCTGCAACCGGTCTGTCCACTGATGGTAAATCTTCCCCAGCCTTGCGTGGAGGAATCCGTTCATTCATCCTCTGGTTCAGAGCCTGTTATTTCACAAGTGATTATAAATCGATGTCCAGGTATCTGCAACCGGTCTGTCCACTGATGGTAATGCTGCCCAAGCCTTGCATGAGGGAATCTGTGTATTCATCCTCTGGTTCTGAGTCAGTTATTTCACAAGTGATTATAAATCGATGTCATGGTATCTGCAACTGGTCTGTCCACTGATGGTAAAGCTGCCCAGGCCTTGCTGGGGGAATCCGTGGATTCATACTCTGGTTCAGAGCCGGTAATTTCACAAGTGATTATAAATCGATCTCCGGGTATCTGCAACCGGTCTGTCCACTGATGGTAAAGCTGCCCAGGCCTTGCTGGGGGAATCAGTGTATTCATCCTCAGATTCAGAGACGGTTATTTCACAAGTGATTATAAATCAATGTCCTGGTATCTGCAACTGGTCTGTCCACTGATGGTAATGCTGTCCAGGACTTGCGTGAGGGAATCCGTGGATTCATCCTCTGGTTCAGAGCCCGTTATTTCACAAGTGATTATAAATCGATGTCCTGGTATCTGCAACCGGTCTGTCCACTGATTGTAATGCTGCCCAGGCCTTGCGTGAGGGAATCCGTGTTTTAATCCTCTGCTTCTGAGCCAGTTATTTCACAAGTGATTATAAATCGATGTCCAGGTATCTGCAACCGGTCTGTCCACTGATGGTAAAGCTGCCGAGGCCTTGCTGGGAGTATCCGTGGATTCATCCTCTGGTTCAGAGCTGGTTATTTCACAAGTGATTATAAATCGATGTCCAGGTTTCTGCAACCAGTCTGTCCACTGATGGTATAGCTGCCCAGGCCTTGCTGGGGAAATCCGTGGATTCATCCTCCTGTTCAGAGCCAGTTATTTCACAAGTGATTCTAAATCAATGTCCTGGTATCTACAACCAGTCTGTCCACTGATAGTAAAGCTGCCCAGGCCTTGCGTGGGCGAATCCATGGATTCATCCACTGGCTCAAAGCCGGTTATTTCACAAGTGATTATAAATCGATGTCCAGGTATCTGCAACCAGTCTGTCCACTGATGGTAAAGCTGCCCAGGCCTTTCTAGGGGAATCTGTGGATTCATCCTCTGGTTCAGAACCGGTTATTTCACAAGTGATTATAAATCGATGTCCTGGTGTCTGCAACCGGTCTGTCCACTGATGGTAAATCTTCCCCAGCCTTGCGTGGGGGAATCCGTTCATTCATCCTCTGGTTCAGAGCCTGTTATTTCACAAGTGATTATAAATCAATGTCCTGGTATCTGCAACTGGTCTGTCCGCTGATGGTAATGCTGTCCAGGACTTGCGTGAGGGAATCCGTGGATTCATCCTCTGGTTCAGAGCCCGTTATTTCACAAGTGATTATAAATCGATGTCCTGGTATCTGCAACCGGTCTGTCCACTGATTGTAATGCTGCCCAGGCCTTGCATGAGGGAATCCGTGGATTCATCCTCTGGTTCTGAGCCGGTTATTTCACAAGTGATTATAAAACGAAGTCCAGGTATCTGCAACCGGTCTGTCCGCTGATGGTAAAGCTGCTGAGGCCTTGCTGGGAGAATCCGTGGATTCATCCTCTGGTTCAGAGCTGGTTATTTCACAAGTGATTATAAATCGATGTCCAGGTATCTGCAACCAGTCTGTCCACTGATGGTAATGCTGCCGAAGCCTTGCATGAGGGAATCCGTGGATTCATCCTCTGGTTCTGAGCCGGTTATTTCCCAAGTGATTATAAAACGATGTCCAGGTATCTGCAACCGGTCTGTCCACTGATGGTAAAGCTGCCCAGGCCTTGCTGGGGGAATCAGTGTATTCATCCTCAGGTTCAGAGCCAGTTATTTCACAAGTGATTATAAATCGATGTCCAGGTACTACAACCGGTCTGTCCACTGATAGTAAAGCTGCCCAGGCCTTGCATGGGATAATCCGTGGATTCATCCACTGGCTCAGAGCCGGTTATTTCACAAGTGATTATAAATCGATGTCCAGGTATCTGCAACCGGTCTATCCACTGATGGTAAAGCTGCCCAGGCCTTTCTGGGGGAATCTGTGGATTCATCCGCTGGTTCAGAGCCGGTTATTTAACAAGTGATTATAAATCGATGTCCTGGTGTCTGCAACCGGTCTGTCCACTGATGGTAAATCTTCCCCAGCCTTGCGTGGAGGAATCCGTTCATTCATCCTCTGGTTCAGAGCCTGTTATTTCACAAGTGATTATAAATCGATGTCCAGGTATCTGCAACCGGTCTGTCCACTGATGGTAATGCTGCCCAAGCCTTGCATGAGGGAATCTGTGTATTCATCCTCTGGTTCTGAGTCAGTTATTTCACAAGTGATTATAAATCGATGTCATGGTATCTGCAACTGGTCTGTCCACTGATGGTAAAGCTGCCCAGGCCTTGCTGGGGGAATCCGTGGATTCATACTCTGGTTCAGAGCCGGTAATTTCACAAGTGATTATAAATCGATCTCCGGGTATCTGCAACCGGTCTGTCCACTGATGGTAAAGCTGCCCAGGCCTTGCTGGGGGAATCAGTGTATTCATCCTCAGATTCAGAGACGGTTATTTCACAAGTGATTATAAATCAATGTCCTGGTATCTGCAACTGGTCTGTCCACTGATGGTAATGCTGTCCAGGACTTGCGTGAGGGAATCCGTGGATTCATCCTCTGGTTCAGAGCCCGTTATTTCACAAGTGATTACAAATCGATGTCCTGGTATCTGCAACCGGTCTGTCCACTGATTGTAATGCTGCCCAGGCCTTGCGTGAGGGAAACCGTGTTTTAATCCTCTGCTTCTGAGCCAGTTATTTCACAAGTGATTATAAATCGATGTCCAGGTATCTGCAACCGGTCTGTCCACTGATGGTAAAGCTGCCGAGGCCTTGCTGGGAGTATCCGTGGATTCATCCTCTGGTTCAGAGCTGGTTATTTCACAAGTGATTATAAATCGATGTCCAGGTTTCTGCAACCAGTCTGTCCACTGATGGTATAGCTGCCCAGGCCTTGCTGGGGAAATCCGTGGATTCATCCTCCTGTTCAGAGCCAGTTATTTCACAAGTGATTCTAAATCAATGTCCTGGTATCTACAACCAGTCTGTCCACTGATCGTAAAGCTGCCCAGGCCTTGCTCGGGGAATCCAAGGATTCATCACCTGGTTCTGAGCCAATTATTTCACAAGTGATTATAAATCGATGTCCTGGTATCTGCAACCGGTCTGTCCACTGATGGTAAAGCTGCCTAGGCCTTGCTGGGGAAATTCGTGGATTCATCCTCTGGTTCAGAGCCGGTTATTTCACAAGTGATTATAAATCGATCTACAGGTATCTGCAACCGGTCTGTCCACTGATGGTAATGCTGCCCAAGCCTTGCATGAGGGAATCCGTGGATTCATCCTCTGGTTCTGAGCCGGTTATTTCACAAGTGATTATAAAACGATGTCCAGGTATCTGCAACCGGTCTGTCCACTGATGGTAAAGCTGCCCAGGCCTTGCTGGGGGAATTAGTGTATTCATACTCAGGTTCAGAGCCGGTTATTTCACAAGTGATTATAAATCGATGTCCTGGTATCTGCAACCGGTCTGTCCAGTGATGGTAATGCTGCCCAGGCCTTGTGTGAGGGAATCCGTGCATTAATCCTCTGCTTCTGAGCCAGTTATTTCACAAGTGATTATAAATCGATGTCCAGGTATCTGCAACCGGTCTGTCAACTGATGGTAAAGCTTGCTGGGAGAATCCGTGGATTCATCCTCTGGTTTAGAGCCGGTTATTTCACAAGTGTTTATAAATCGATGTCCAGGTATCTGCAACCAGTCTGTCCACTGATTGTAATGCTGCCCAAGCCTTGCGTGAGGGAATCCGTGGATTCATCCTCTGGTTCTGAGCCGGTTATTTCACAAGTGAATATAAAACGATTTCCAGGTATCTGCAACCGGTCTGTCCACTGATTGTAAAGCTGCTGAGGCCTTGCTGGGAGAATCCGTGGATTCATCCTCTGGTTCAGAGCTGGTTATTTCACAAGTGATTATAAATCGATGTCCAGGTATCTGCAACCAGTCTGTCCACTGATGGTAATGCTGCCCAGGCCTTGCTGGGGGAATCAGTGTATTCATCCTCTGGTTCTGAGCCGGTTATTTCCCAAGTGATTATAAAATGATGTCCAGGTATCTGCAACCAGTCTGTCCACTGATGGTATAGCTGCCCAGGCCTTGCTGGGGAAATCCGTGGATTCATCCTCTGGATCTGAGCCAGTTATTTCACAAGTGATTATAAATCGATGTCCAGGTACTACAACCGGTCTGTCCACTGATAGTAAAGCTGCCCAGGCCTTGCATGGGATAATCCGTGGATTCATCCACTGGATCAGAGCCGGTTATTTCACAAGTGATTATAAATCGATGTCCAGGTATCTGCAACCGGTCTGTCCACTGATGGTAAAGCTGCCGAGGCCTTTTTGGGGGAATCTGTGGATTAATCCGCTGGTTCAGAGCCGGTTATTTCACAAGTGATTATAAATCGATGTCCTGGTGTCTGCAACCGGTCTGTCCACTGATGGTAATGCTGCCCAAGCCTTGCTGTGGGAATCCGTGAATTCATCCTCTGACCCAGAGACGGTTATTTCACAAGTGGTTATAAATCGATGTCCTGGTATCTGCAACCTGTCTGTCCACTGATGGTAATGCTGCCCAAGCCTTGCATGAGGGAATCCGTGGATTCATCCTCTGGTTCTGAGCCGGTTATTTCACAAGTGATTATAAAACGATGTCCAGGTATCTGCAACCGGTCTGTCCACTGATGGTAAAGCTGCCCCGGCCTTGCTGGGGGAATCAGTGTATTCATACTCAGGTTCAGAGCCGGTTATTTCACAAGTGATTATAAATCGATGTCCTGGTATCTGCAACCGGTCTGTCCAGTGATGGTAATGCTGCCCAGGCCTTGTGTGAGGGAATCCGTGCATTAATCCTCTGCTTCTGAGCCAGTTATTTCACAAGTGATTATAAATCGATGTCCAGGTATCTGCAACCGGTCTGTCAACTGATGGTAAAGCTTGCTGGGAGAATCCGTGGATTCATCCTCTGGTTTAGAGTCGGTTATTTCACAAGTGTTTATAAATCGATGTCCAGGTATCTGCAACCAGTCTGTCCACTGATTGTAATGCTGCCCAAGCCTTGCGTGAGGGAATCCGTGGATTCATCCTCTGGTTCTGAGCCGGTTATTTCACAAGTGATTATAAAACGATTTCCAGGTATCTGCAACCGGTCTGTCCACTGATTGTAAAGCTGCTGAGGCCTTGCTGGGAGAATGCGTTGATTCATCCTCTGGTTCAGAGCTGGTTATTTCACAAGTGATTATAAATCGATGTCCAGGTATCTGCAACCAGTCTGTCCACTGATGGTAATGCTGCCCAGGCCTTGCTGGGGGAATCAGTGTATTCATCCTCTGGTTCTGAGCTGGTTATTTCCCAAGTGATTATAAAACGATGTCCAGGTATCTGCAACCAGTCTGTCCACTGATGGTATAGCTGCCCAGGCCTTGCTGGGGAAATCCGTGGATTCATCCACTGGCTCAGAGCCGGTTATTTCACAAGTGATTATAAATCGATGTCCAGGTATCTGCAACCGGTCTGTCCACTGATGGTAAAGCTGCCGAGGCCTTTTTGGGGGAATCTGTCAATTAATCCGCTGGTTCAGAGCCGGTTATTTCACAAGTGATTATAAATTGATGTCCTGGTGTCTGCAACCGGTCTGTCCACTGATGGTAATGCTGCCCAAGCCTTGCTGTGGGAATCCGTGGATTCATCCTCTGACCCAGAGACGGTTATTTCACAAGTGGTTATAAATCGATGTCCTGGTATCTGCAACCGGTCTGTACACTGATGGTAATGCTGCCCAAGCCTTGCATGAGGGAATCCGTGGATTCATCCTCTGGTTCTGAGCCGGTTATTTCACAAGTGATTATAAAATGATGTCCAGGTATCTGCAACCGGTCAGTCCAATGATGGTAAAGCTGCCCAGGCCGTGCTGGGGGAATCAGTGTATTCATCCTCAGATTCAAAGACGGTTTTTTCACAAGTGATTATAAATCAATGTCCTGGTATCTGCAACTGGTCTGTCCACTGATGGTAATGCTGTCCAGGACTTGCGTGAGGGAATCCGTGGATTCATCCTCTGGTTCAGAGCCCGTTATTTCACAAGTGATTATACATCGATGTCCTGGTATCTGCAACCGGTCTGTCCACTGATTGTAATGCTGCCCAGGCCTTGCGTGAGGGAATCCGTGTTTTAATCCTCTGCTTCTGAGCCAGTTATTTCACAAGTGATTATAAATCGATGTCCAGGTATCTGCAACCGGTCTGTCCACTGATGGTAAAGCTGCCGAGGCCTGCTGGGAGTATCCGTGGATTCCTCCTCTGGTTCAGAGCTGGTTATTTCACAAGTGATTATAAATCGATGTCCAGGTATCTGCAACCAGTCTGTCCACTGATGGTATAGCTGCCCAGGCCTTGCTGGGGAAATCCGTGGATTCATCCTCTGGTTCAGAGCCGGTTATTTCACAAGTGGTTATAAATCAATGTCCTGGTATCTACAACCACTCTGTCCACTGATGGTAAAGCTGCCTAGGCCTTGCTGGGGAAATTCGTGGATTCATCCTCTGGTTCAGAGCCGGTTATTTCACAAGTGATTATAAATCGATCTACAGGTATCTGCAACCAGTCTGTCCACTGATTGTAATGCTGCCCAAGCCTTGCGTGAGGGAATCGGTGGATTCATCCTCTGGTTCTGAGCCGGTTATTTCACAAGTGATTATAAAACGATGTCCAGGTATCTGCAACCGGTCTGTCCACTGATGGTAAAGCTGCTGAGGCCTTGCTGGGAGAATCCGTGGATTCATCCTCTGGTTCAGAGCTGGTTATTTCACAAGTGATTATAAATCGATGTCCAGGTATCTGCAACCAGTCTGTCCACTGATGGTAATGCTGCCCAAGCCTTGCATGAGGGAATCCGTGGATTCATCCTCTGGTTCTGAGAAAGTTATTTCCCAAGTGATTATAAAACGATGTCCAGGTATCTGCAACCGGTCTGTCCACTGATGGTAAAGCTGCCCAGGCCTTGCTGGGGGAATCAGTGTATTCATCCTCAGGTTCAGAGCCAGTTATTTCACAAGTGATTATAAATCAATGTCCAGGTATCTGCAACCAGTCTGTCCACTGATGGTATAGCTGCCCAGGCCTTGCTGGGGAAATCCGTGGATTCATCCTCTGGATCTGAGCCAGTTATTTCACAAGTGATTATAAATCGATGTCCAGGTATCTGCAACCGGTCTGTCCACTGATGGTAAAGCTGCCCAGGCCTTTCTGGGGGAATCTGTGGATTAATCCGCTGGTTCAGAGCCGGTTATTTCACAAGTGATTATAAATCGATGTCCTGGTGTCTGCAACCGGTCTGTCCACTGATGGTAAATCTTCCCCAGCTTTGCGTGAGGGAATCCGTTCATTCATCCTCTGGTTCAGAGCCTGTTATTTCACAAGTGATTATAAATCGATGTCCTGGTATCTGCAACCGGTCTGTCCACTGATGGTAATGCTGCCCAAACCTTGCTGGGGGAATCCGTGGATTCATCCTCTGACCCAGAGCTGGTTATTTCACAAGTGGTTATAAATAGATGTCCTGGTATCTGCAACCGGTCTGTCCACTGATGGTAATGCTGCCCAAGCCTTGCATGAGGGAATCTGTGTATTCATCCTCTGGTTCTGAGCCAGTTATTTCACAAGTGATTATAAATCGATGTCAAGGTATCTGCAACTGGTCTGTCCACTGATGGTAAAACTGCCCAGGCCTTGCTGGGGGAATCCGTGGATTCATCCTCTGGTTCAGAGCCGGTAATTTCACAAGTGATTATAAATAGATCGCCGGGTATCTGCAACCGGTCTGTCCACTGATGGTAATGCTGCCCAAGCCTTGCATGAGGGAATCCGTGGATTCATCCTCTGGTTCTGAGCCGGTTATTTCACAAGTGATTATAAAACGATGTCCAGGTATCTGCAACCGGTCAGTCCAATGATGGTAAAGCTGCCCAGGCCTTGCTGGGGGAATCCATGGATTCATCCTCTGGTTCAGAGCCCGTTATTTCACAAGTGATTATAAATCGATGTCCAGGTATCTGCAACCGGTCTGTCCACTGATTGTAATGCTGCCCAGGCCTTGCGTGAGGGAATCCGTGTTTTAATCCTCTGCTTCTGAGCCAGTTATTTCACAAGTGATTATAAATCGATGTCCAGGTATCTGCAACCGGTCTGTCCACTGATGGTAAAGCTGCCGAGGCCTTGCTGGGAGTATCCGTGGATTCATCCTCTGGTTCAGAGCCGGTTATTTCACAAGTGATTATAAATCGATCTCCTGGTGTCTGCAACCGGTCTGTCCACTGATGGTAAAGCTTCCCCAGCCTTGCGTGGGGGAATCCGTGCATTCATCCTCTGGTTCAGAGCCTCTTATTTCACAAGTGATCATAAATCAATGTCCTGGTATCGCAAACTGGTCTGTCCACTGATGGTAATGCTGTCCAGGACTTGCGTGACGGAATCTGTGGACTCATCCTCTGGTTCAGAGCTGGTTATTTCACAAGTGATTATAAATCGATGTCCAGGTATCTGCAACCAGTCTGTCCACTGATGGTAAAACGGCCCAGGCCTTGCTGGGGGAATCCGTGGATTCATCCTCTGGTTCAGAGCCGGTTATTTCACAAGTGATTATAAATCGATCTCCTGGTGTCTGCAACCGGTCTGTCCACTGATGGTAAAGCTTCCCCAGCCTTGCGTGGGGGAATCCGTGCATTCATCCTCTGGTTCAGAGCCTCTTATTTCACAAGTGATCATAAATCAATGTCCTGGTATCGCCAACTGGTCTGTCCACTGATGGTAATGCTGTCCAGGACTTGCGTGAGGGAATCTGTGGACTCATCCTCTGGTTCAGAGATGGTTATTTCACAAGTGATTATAAATCGATGTCCTGGTATCTGCAACCGGTCTGTCCACTGATGGTAATGCTGCCCAAGCCTTGCTGGGGGAATCCGTGGATTCATCCTCTGACCCAGAGACGGTTATTTCACAAGTGGTTATAAATCGATGTCCTGGTATCTGCAACCGGTCTGTCCACTGATGGTAATGCTGCCCAAGCCTTGCATGAGGGAATCCGTGTATTCATCCTCTGGTTCTGAGCCAGTTATTTCACAAGTGTTGGGTGTCCTGACCCACGTTTAAGCTATCATGCTGCAACATTTGGTGCTGTGGGCTTAGAAAATTCAAGATGGCGGAAAACCCACATGTGCGCCGAAATCCAGGAAAGCTGCGCAGTTTGTGCGCCCACCAAAATGGTTGCCTCACTTGCCACCCACCAGTGCGAGAATGAAAGGCCGGGTTGCCAAAGGAAAAACAGTAGCGCCGGTTAGCTTCAAAGCGCTTTAAAATCACCATTGGACTACCCGCACAGTAGTCTGAAACCATTGGGAATGGCAATGCTGATTGCCAAATGCAACCTAGAATTGTGGGGAATTCATTTTCTTAAATCCCAAAAATGGGTGCAGTACCAGTACTCACCACTATCCAAAAGCCGGCAGTTTAAAACCACCCTGTGTTTCTCTGAAGGCAAGCCAAAGTGCCTATTTCAAACATTGCAATATGTGCAAAATATTCACTGAACACCAGCAGACATTTGGTAGAATGGAGTTTTGTGTGCCTACAAAATCTGGGAAATGAAGAGCCCAGAACAATGCTTATAACAAAACTGGCTGAGCTATGGAGTCAGCAGTTTAAGTTGCACTGGATTTAAAGACACTAAAATCGAAAATGTTTAGATTAAATGAGTGACCTATGTTTGGTGTCACATGCCTTTGTAACTGTTGAAATGTCATAGTTTTGCACTTAGAATCAGCATTCTAGCTGCATATGTAAAAATGTTTAGTTTTATTTGAATGCAGGAACTGGGGAACAAAAAGTGACATTTTATCTGAAACCTGGCTTAAGGAACTGAATTCTGCCTGGCAACTACCCCCATCAGGAGTGAAATTTGAGTCACAGCTGTGTTCCCAGGCAACCTTCCTTTTGCTGCCCACACTAAGGATATGCCATCTATCTGATAATTGAATTACCTGTGCTCTGCAGGAGAGTGAACAAAGCCCTCTTCACTCAGGCAAAGGTTTTTATTACCGCAGTCGTAAAATGTAGCTTCCTCTTGGCAGGAGCTGGGAGGGGCACTGCCTGTGAGAGCAAGCTGGCTTGGCAGAACTGGATTAACCAGAAATTCAACCTTGTGCTGAGGGTAAACCACACCCCTTTGGAGCCAGAACATAACTTTAAAAAGATGAATAACTCATAGAGCGGACATGTGAAAATTTTATAAATGACACCATAATTCTTGTGATTTTTCTGCCCACATTTTAAGAGGTTTTTCGACCCGGTGGCGTGTTCAGGGGGGTTTTAGCGGAAAAGTGGATATTACTCTAAATGTATGCATGTTAAAAATCTGAAACTTCATCAGGTAATGTCCCTACTCCCTGCGCACATGTATGTAAAGTTGGGTCAATGTCAGAAATTGCAAAATCAGTTAAAAAGTGAAATATGTGCCATTTCTGAATGCAAGCTCCCAGGAAGAGCAGAGTTTGAACAGGGGATACCTCCTGTAATGCATGATGGGTGCATATGATTTTAAAACAATATGTACCTCTGCAAACATGTATTTGTTTCAAATCTAGATTTGTGTGTAAGTTGACAGGAGGAGTGGACTTTCTGCAGGCTGTAAAATGACATCACTCTGACTCACAGTTCATTCCCCAATCAAATGATAAATGGAAGTTTGACCAATTAGAAGCTGAGAGAGAGGTAGGGTCAGTGATGCTAGAACACACCCACATTCTAAACACATAAAAGCAGACAGACAGGACAGATAGGGACCTTCCAAATCCATCTGCAGCGGGACGCTCTGCCGGAAAAATCCATACTTACCTCCATCAAACCACCAGAGAGCCAAACTAGAGACTTCAATCTATCCAGAACTAGAGACCCAGACCAGAGAACCAGAGAGAGCTGACCCAGATCACTGTGAAGTGCAGAGACCAGAGGCGAGTCTAAAACCCTGACCAGATCCGTGATGAGGCCCATTTCACTCAAGAATATAGTGTGAGTACATAGTAAAACCGTGTAGAACCCATCTCTTAGTTAAAATAATATAATTCAATCCATTTTAACCTAAGTAGAACTGCAGCTTAGCAATTGTGTTATCCTGCCATCATTTTTAAAGCTGAAAAAGTGTGCGTTTAAAATTTCAAATCTGAAAAACGACCTTTATTCAATCGTTCATATCTCCGCAACCGTTTGTGCTAGAGACTTGCAGTAACTTTCATTTTGAAGCTGAGATCCTAGGCTTTCCTAGGACCCCAAAACGATAGAGATAGTCCTTGTGGTTCCTCTGTAATAGCGCTCGGCGCATCCGCGAATTTTGCCGCGATTTGCAAATTTCTCCACATGTAAAATCAGCTGCTGCTTGCCTTCCATTTGCCAGAAATTCGTTTAACCTGCTAACTATCCCTGCATCATTGCTAGTGTGAGCCTGGACTAATATTAACTAGATACCACTCACCCTGAACCTCTGAAAGGGGATTAAAAGCAATTTAGCATATTTTTTAATTCATTGCCAGCACATATCAAAGCAATTTGGGCCTGTGTTTTTAAACTTCTGTTGTCTAAGCTTGCTGGGGTGAACTGAATCACATTTTATTGCATTTCTGAGAACTGTGTGTTTTCCTTCCATTTCCTTGCCTTGCATCAAGGGGGGGAGGGGATTGCCAGAGAAAAGTGATTACATTGTTTTGTCGAAATCATATTGAGTATCTCTATACTGCATTTCATTCATTCAACCTTGCATCCATTTGAACTCTATAAAGCATTTTGTACCACCTTCTTCTTTTGTTCCTATTTACCAGTGTGCTACCTTATCCATTTCATCTCAACTCCTTAGTAATTATAAAGAAGTGTGCTAGTGCCAGATTCTCTGTTGTTAATCTGTATCATATCAGATTAAGTGTGATATTCAATTATTAATTTATTATAAAGTGTCATATATATATATATTGTTTAAATTATCAAATAAACCCTTTTAACTTGCAAAACAGAACTACTTCTTGGCTCAGTGGGGTCAGGGGGATTCCAAGAGAGGGGTGTTATATAGGGGTAGTCATCCAGAACGCATGAACTGGACATAAAGATATATCAATAAGGGTTTTCATTCAGTATTATAGACTAGGCGTTGACTTAGCTGTAGTGTTGAATTGAATCCTCTTACAAATTGGGGGCTCGAGCCGGACGTTTGGGTTAGAATACCACTTGTGCAGCTTAATACAGTGTGCTAACTGACGGGATACATACATCCGGTCGGATCACCACGCTGCATTACGCTGTGAAGCATTCCTCAAAAGGGACACTCCAAGAAAAGTTCTGTTCTGCAAAAATAAAATACTAACTTCCGTAAGTCAGGACAGAGACCAATCTCTAGAATGACGACCTTAGTAGACATGAAAATAGCCAGAGAGCACCTCTTGCATAAGCTATTTGTGAGAGGTGAATGGACTGAACAGGGCCAGGATGCCTGGTTGCAGGCCATCACGCGACAGGTCACTGAAACAGGGTCAGATATATATAGAGATCAGGGTCCCTTACATGCGGCCCTGAGTGAACTATATATGGCTCCTAAAGCCAAAGAGGAACACAATAAGATTGCCAGGATAGCAGCATACCTGTACCTATATATGGGAGACATGCAGGATAGATGTGCTGAAAGCCAAAATCTGGCAAATAGGCAACAGATGGTGTTAGAGAAGGCCCAATCTGACCTGGTCTCTTCTGAGCAGAGGCTGCAGAGGAGCCAGGAGTCAGAAGATGATAGTAGGCAGCACATCATTAAAATAAAGAAGGATTTGGATGTGCTGCAACAGGAAAAGGTAGAACAGGATACTAGATTTCTGGCCCTGCAGAAGGAGCACCAAGACAGTTTGGACTCCTTACTGCAGAGCCAGAAAAAGCTGGAGCAACAATTAGACTTTAACAGGGCATGCACGGAGCAGGTAGCCACCCTGCAAAGTCATCTAGATAGAGTGAAGGTTGAGAGCAACAAGCTGATCTTGAAAGACCTGGATACCCAGGCAGAGTTTGATGAGGAGCGCCAAAAAGCTGGTGCCCTTCAACGGCAAAGGGACGACCTGGCGGCACAAATGCAGGCTCTTAGTCAGGAAAGAGACGCCATAGGCCAGGAAGTCTGCCACTTAAAAAAGGAAATTGAAGAAAATCACCTGGCCCTCCAGGGGCTGGGTGATCTCCAAAAAGAAAACCAGAACTTGGTAGAGCACACCAGAAGGGTGGAAGATGCTCTAGCAAGAAAGGAGCAGGCCAATAGGGACATTGCCCAGGAGGTAAACCTCCTGCAGCAAAGACTGGCCCAGTTCTCCAGGACCAACCAGGAAGCACAGAGGGAGAATGAGGCCCTCTGTCAACACAACGATAGGCTCCAGCAACAGGTAGCGATGCAGGAGAGACTGATAGAGTCGAGTAAGGCCTTAACAGAGGAACTGAAAGCACAAATGCAGGCTCTTGCATTGCAACAGGGAGCAGGGGCGGATAGAGATGAGGTCCGCTGGGAAAGAGAGACTCCTGACCATAACCGCAGGAGCCCTAACACCAGGGGCCTTCATCTCCCCCAGTCCCTGGACTCTACCACCCCCATGTCCCCTGGCGCACATGAGCACAGGGCCGCAGGGATGGCAGATTACTATCCAGCTAAGAGTATGGGGCTCATAGGCCAGTACCACTCAGGAATGGAGGGGTGGGCATCCGGGTATGGGCACCCAAGTACAGTACAGTTCAATGGGGAACCCCAGGAGAGTAGGCCCATTAAGGGCATCCTGAAAACCTCTGCCCAGTTAGGTCAGTGGAGGGGGTACCCATCAAATCCTGGCAGCAAGGAGGAATCTGAAGACTCCTCTGAACTGCGCAGGACACAGGAGACCAGGTCCCCACATTCTGCCATCCATTCCCAGGCTCGCAGAATCCGGGAAAACCTGGAAGAACAGACGGGAACCTCTGGGAGCAGTGCCTCTGAGTCCGAGGAAGAATGGACAAGGGTTACCCGAACCAAAAAGGCCAATAAGGCAAAAAGGGCTTTGCTTAAGGACCCCTTAAAGCAGATTAAGGCGATCAGGAGCGTCATCACGCCTTACCATAAGAACGCTAAGTATTCTGTTTGGGAGCACTTAGAGTTGTTTGAACAAATGATGGAGACTTTCCATTTGAAGGACAGCCAAAGCTGTATTCAATATGTAAAGTGGACCTTCTCCCCGGAATACTCCAGTTTCTTTGCGGGGCTGGAGGACCAAAATCATTTAAGATGGTCCACCTATAAGGCGGCCATCTTGAAACATTTTTCTGTTCACAGAAATCCTCAAGAGGCTCGCAAGGCAGCCTACAATTTGCAATGTGGGGAGGATCAGGCCCCACAAGAATTTGTGCAGGAGTTAAAGCGTGCTTTTGCACAGACCACAAGAAGGGTGCGCACGGATAGCAGGGAATTTATTAATACGTTTTTCCATGCCTTGCCCAAATATATCATGACCCAGCTCGTGAGGGATTTTCACGAGAAAAGATCTTTAGACTGGGTCATTGAACAGGCTACCCGGATCTATGAGGTGCAGAAACCGGTAGATAGCAAAAGTAATGCCCAGAAAAACCCCAAAGCCAACACCACCCCTGCTGCTGCCAAGGTGGCAGAGGTAAAGGTCACCCCCGTTTTAGATTTGGAGATGGGGGGGCCTAAAAACCTACCTGCACCTAATAATGCTAGGCCCAGAAGGTCCTCGGGCCAGTCACAGACAGGGAGCCAGGGAGGCAGCCCCACAAATGGGGTCCCTCGCTCTCCTGATTATGTAAGTCCCCGTTACAAGGGAAATCGACCCATCCTGGGTTATGTGTGGACTCCTCCAGCCCAAGGGGGGGGATCCAGCCAAGCACCTAACCCAGGGAACTTCCCTCCAAACTTCCCACAGGAGGGCAGAAATTTACCAAACCCTGGGCAGAACTTTTTCCCCAGATATCCACCCGACTTTCAGCCCCAAAACCATCCATCCTTCTTTCCCCAATTCCCTGAGCCCAGACCACTGAATCCGGGAGAGGGGAGGCCAAGGGTGGAGGGGTACCCAAATCTTCCCAACCCGGGGTATTACCAGAGGAGGGACAGCTACCCTTCCCGGGATCAGCCCAGGGGAGAAAACAGGGCCCCGTATCAGCCTGAGCGGGTTTCCCAGTTAGAGCGCCAGGTTCAAAACATGGCGCGGGATATGGGTCACATACTGAGGGCTCAGCAGAACCCTCAGATCAGCATGCCGGCGCAGAACGCACCCAACTCTGGACCTGGTGCTCCAGAACAATGACGGGGGCAGCACCCCGATAACTCACCGGTTCCCAGGGAGGAGGCACAAAGGGAAGGGGGGTGTAAAGCCTTGGAGGAAGCTTCCTTCCTCACTTGTAAACAGCCCCTGGAAACCCAGGAACCGGAAACAAAATCTCTTGACCCTGAAAGTCTGCCTCCTAAGGAGCAGAGGGGGGGTAGGAGAAACAAAAGACCCAAACAGACTCAGTTTGAGGAGGAGGTACAGATCTTCCAATTTGAGGGAGAGGGATCCTCAGAGGATCCTGGGAAAAGGATCTTCTCCTTCAGAGAGGGGGGAACTCCTCCCAAAGAAAAATGGGTCCCTAGGGATGCAAATCCAGACTGGGGAGATGTGGAGACTGAGCTACCGCCGCCCACCATCTCATCCCAGAACCAACAGCAAGAAAATCCCCTGGTTCAAACCCATCCTGGGGACTGCCTCCAAAAAGGGGGGGGCATCCCAGAACCGGAACCAGGGGAACCCACAATGGCTCTGATCTCCAGTTGCCAACTTTTTCTTTCAGATTCCCAAGACTCTCCACAGAATTCTGCCCAGATCTCTTCGCTATCGATGTCCAAAACCAGAAAGTTAGCCCACCAGTTGTCCAAAAATGTGCATTATCTGTGCCCCCTTGAGGAGAAGGAGGGAAGATATTATGCCCCGGTACAAGTACAGGGGCAGGGTACAATCTCGGCACTGGTGGACACGGGATCTCAAGCTACCCTTCTGTCCAGAAGGGCCTTTGACGAACTGAATGCAGGAAGGGGAGAGAATTACCAAATTCCTCTCACCTCTCTTCCTGGACAACTACAGAACTTTGACGGGAAGGAAATTCCCGTCGAGGGGACGGCAGATTTGGACATTAAAATTGGGCGACATAAGTTGAAACACCCGGTCATAGTTGTGACCCCAGAGGGCACCCCTGGTTTACTAGGGAATGACCTCCTGAGAAGGTTGTCACCCCTAATAGATTGTGTAAACAAGGTCCTCTGGACCCAGACTAGCCGACCAATAAAATTAAAACAGAGTGTCAACCATATTAGTTTAAACGGCACCTGCCACATGGTTGAACAAAAATCTGACCAAGTAGAATTTCACTTCCAGAATAGCCAAATTCCAGACGTGACAGTAATAGCAGTAGGACAACAGACTAGTGATGGGGGGTCCTCTCTATTTCTGAAAATCAACCTTCCTTCCAGTTTAAGGTGGTATTCCACGCTGGAAGGAAACACTTTGAAATTCTATACCAATCCACAATCTGAAACTCCCACTCCTATAGTCCAGAAAGATGTGAAATCAGCTCAGAGCCTGGCTGATATTCAGCAAATTGGAGAGCAGTTGTTCATCCCTGTTCAGTTAAATGATGGGAAGGACTCTGTTCTCGCTCGAGTGTGTGTGAACAACGGTAAGAGCTTCATCAGCGAAGCCATGTTCCGCCAACTCCCAAAAGATCCAGCCATTCCCACCTTCAAACTGATAGACAAGTGGGAAATGGACCTGGAAGCACCTAATTCCAAACATCTCCTGCCAAGCAGGTGTATGCTCAAAATCTCCATTGGCAACAAGAGCATAGTCCACAATTGTTGGGTCGTGCGAGACGTCCCTGCCGCCTTTTACTTAGGCAGTGACATTCTCAATCGCTTTGCCATTAGTTTGGACCTAATAAACTTCAAAGCTTGGTCCCGATTAGCGGATAATCCCATGGGCTTTGTTGATCCAGAAAAAGCATTTAGGTCAGCTCAATTGCTACCTTATGCAGTTGAAATTCAGATCAAAGAGGAAGTCACCATCCCAGAAAGGGCCCGACAATTCTCCCTGGAAGTGAAAGTTAAAAGGGGACAAGAGTTGAAAAACCCTGATGCTTACATACATCTAAATGCTTCTCTCCAACAGCAAGGGTTGGGGGTAAACCCAACACCATTAGTCAACATAGAACATGACACCATTCTAATAGAGGTGGATAACAGCGACTTAAAGAGTATTACTCTAGCCGCAGGCACCATTATTGGAATGGCGGTTGATGACCGACATTTCTCCATTGATCTTGTAAATGAACTGTTAGGACCAATCCCCAAGGACTGTTTTGACAGTGACAGTGAGGACCATACAACACCAGACAGGATTTTTACCCGGCATGGGGGGAACTTCCTGGTGTACACTTCCTGCCCCTATGGTAAGGAAGATGTGACTTGTGATTTCAGGAGGGATGAGGTGATTTTCCAGGTCCATGAGGGCTGCCTTTCCCACCTGAAGCCTCCAGTCCAAATCAGCACTCTGACCAGGGACTTCTCCACCCAGCTGGAGGAGGCCGCTGAAATAGCCAAACCAGAAGTCTTTCCAGGCTTCAGGCAGATGGTGGAAGAGAGAGTCAATCTAGCTGATGCCTGAGTGACTCTGGAACAAAAGCAAAAGTTGAAACAAGTTTTCTTGGATTTCCAAGATCTCTTTGCGGTAGACTCATATGACTGTGGTCGCACTGACATCCACACAACAACAATCCCCACGGACCCTGGCATGACTCCTGTGTTTGTGAAGCAATATTGCTTGCCTCTCGCATCAATGGAGTCCCTTACCGAAATAATTAAGAACCTTGAGTCCCGGGGAATAATCCGTCCAGTCCACAGCACCTTCAATAATCCGGTGCTGGGAATATTGAAGCCAAACGGCCAGTGGAGACTCTGTGCCGACCTTAGGGAGCTCAACAAACGGGTCCATACTTCCCGATGGCCTCTGCCCTACATTGACCAAGGGCTGGCCCAGATCCAGGGGTCACAGGTATTCACTGCAATAGACCTGACCAATGGATACTGGACTGTGCCTGTCAGTAGGGAGGACCAATACAAACTGGCTTTTACCTTTGGGGGCCAGCAGTACACATGGACCCGGACTCCCTTCGGATACCTCAACTCCGGCAATGAATTCAACATTTTCCTACATAAGGCCATGCCCGACTTGGGTGCAAGGGGTAACCTGGCTTATGTAGATGATGTCCTCATCAAAAGCTCAACTGTTGATGAACACATAGCGGAGATCCGTTATGTTCTGACACAGTTGAGGGCCGCCGGAGCAAAACTTTCCTTTCAGAAAGCACAGTGGTGTAAAACCCGTGTTAACTTCTTGGGGCATGAGATTACTCCTCAGGGTCTTTGTCCCCAGGAAAAGAAAGTGGAAGCACTTCAGAAACTGAAAGACCCCACAACTCTGCGGGAACTAAGGAGCCTCCTTGGACTGACTAATTACAGCAGAAAGTTCATTGAGGGCTACGCAGAGATCACCAGACCCCTGATTCATCTCCTGAAGGGGGGGGGTCAAGTGGGAATGGGGTCCAGAACAATCCGAGGCAGTAAGACAACTCAAGAGAAGCCTCTCACAAGCGCCTTGCCTAGCTTACCCTGTCAGAAACAAGGAGTTCTTCCTGGAGACAGGGTTCTCTAATACGTGCTTGACGGCCGTATTATACCAAAAGCATGACAAGGTCAATAAAGTAATCTCCTATGCGAGCAAAACTTTATCCTCTGTGGAGGAAAAATTCAACGATTGTGAGAAGGCACTCCTGGCAACGGTGTGGGCATTGAAGAATTACCGCCCGTTTATCCAGGGGGAACACATCATAGTGGAGACTCCACACCAGCCTCTGCAATATCTCCAGAGTGACAGAATCCGGGCCGGAAATGTGAGTAATTCCCGAATTACTTCCTGGATTCTGTCAATGCAAGGCTTTCCTGTGGAGGTTCGATATGGCCAAAACAAGAAGAGTCCCCTCGCGCAAGGTCTGGCTGACTTGCATGATTGTGCCAGAGAAAACTGTCTAGAGGACGAAAGTCTGAAAATCAAGGACAACATGGAGGCATACCTTAATTCCCCACACAAAGTCTTTGAAGAAGACAAGTGTGAGGGAATGCCCACTGTGTATGTGGATGGATGCTCTTACCATGTTGACAACGACGGGGAGAAAGAACTGGTGGCTGGCGTAGGGAATGCATGGGTGAATGAGTCCCCAGAACCCTCCGCTGGATACAAAATTGGTCCCCGAAGTAGTCAGGTGGCAGAATTGATGGCTGTGCATCAGGCCATCCTCGCTGCTGTCCAGCATCAACTCCACGAACTGGTCATAATCACAGATTCGGATTATGTACGGAACGGGTTCGTGGAGAACCTGGTTAATTGGAAAACCAGAGGCATGTTATGTGCTAACAACAAACCCTTGAAACATGGGAAGTTGATCCAAAACATTGATGATCTGGTCACATCGAATGGGATGACCATCTACTGGAAAAAGATCAAGGGTCATTCCAAAGTAGAGGGACCAGACAAAACTGGAAATGACTTAGCTGATCAGCTGGCCAAAACCGGGGCCATCCAAGGGGATCTAATTGAGATTGAGTCCCTGTTGGGGGAAATCCAGGTCACTGCTATCACTAGGTCCCAGACAAATGCTCACAACGACCTTTCAATTGCACAATGGAGTAAGGAGACCCGTGATGATGATTTGATTACTGCTCAGAAGGGGGATCCAATTATTGGTAAATTTTACCAGCACCTTGAGGACCCTGAGAACTTTCCCCTGACGGATACCGATTACATTGGGAAAGAGGACCTAAGAGTGTTGATGAAATGTCCAAAAATGTTCCGAATCCAAGACGGTTTGCTGGTAAGGAAATCCAAAGCTGGCCACGATCAGTGGGTGGTTCCTACCTCATTCCGAAGCCTGATGTTAAGTCACGCCCATGATGCGGCCACTGCCGGTCACAGGGGGTTTCACACAACATTGGAAATCTTAAGAGAGGTTGCATACTGGCCACACATGGGGCAGGACCTCGACCAATATTTGAAGGGTTGTCTTGTGTGTGCACAATTTCAGCCGACATCCCTCACACACCGGGCGCCTTTACAAAAGAGGGGAATGACACTGCCATGGTCAGATTTACAAATCGACTTTGTAGGCCCCGTGGTTCGCTCGGCTAGGGGGAATAAGTACATGTTGACTGTGACATGCTTGTTTACCAAGTGGGTGGAATGTCTCCCAGCCCCAAACTGCAAGGCAGAAACGGCAGCTGCCTTGATGATTAACCACATCTTTTCCCGTTTTGGTCTACCTCAAAGGATTGAGTCAGGCAGAGGTAGCCACTTCACCAGTGAAGTAATGACAAAGATGTGGGAGATACTGGGGGTCAAGAGAAAGCTGCATATTGCTTATAGACCAGCATCTTCTGGGTCAGTAGAGAGATATAACCGGACAATTGTGAGCATATTAAAGAAGTTTGTGGCAGATTCTGGGCCAAGTTGGGATATCCGATTACCTCTGGTCCTAATGGCTATCAGATCTACCCCTTCATCTGCAACCAAAATGTCACCATTTGAGTTGATGACTGGGCGCAAGATGGTGCTTCCTCAGCATTTGCTCTACAGGACCCAAGAGCAGACACTGATAAATGCCTCCACAACTCATGAGTATGTAGAGAATTTAAGGAAACACCTCCAACATGCTTTTGCTTATGCTCAGCGGAATCTAGAAAGATCAGCTGATAGCATGAAGACCCATTATGACCTGAAAACTTCCAGGAAGGAATATCAGGTGGGAGACCAGGTCTATCTATACAACTTCCAAAGGAACCAGGCCAAGCAGCGCAAATTTTTGCCTACATGGAAGGGACCATTCGAGATCATAGACAAAATCTCCCCTGTGGCCTACAAGATCCGCATCCCCAAAGGCGGTTCGGCAGCGGGGGAAGACAAATGGGTCCACATAAACCAGTTGAAATGTTGCCATCCCAGGCACACTCTGCAACAACTGGAGGAATCCTCTGGAATCCTAGCGGGTACTGTCTCAGACTAATTCAGTTCCAATCATAAAACATACCACATCTAGTCTCTAAAATATTGTGATTTGCATGAAACTGTCTCTTAGTTATACTGTTTTTTATCAAAATAAGAATGTAATGTTTCGTCATGATGAAATGCATATGCTATCCCACCATCTCAACAGTGGTGGAAAAACGTCTATGAGTAGGTATTGCCGCTCTTCCTTTGTCGTCCTAGGAGAAAGAAGACCTTGAGACTGGCCAAGGAGGACGATCCGGAGACCGGGAACGAAGATCCAATGGGCCCAGTGGACCGCCCAATACTCCCATCAGGACTGGCGAGGAGAACCGATCGATCAGTACCGGATGGAGAAGAAGATGCTGAACTGTGCCATCTACAGAAGAGGAAGAAGATTATGCGGACAGACCGGTGCGTGGGTCAAAACCCTTGTGCACCCGACTCCCCATCGACTCAAATTCAAAGTGTAGTCGCGTGGGGGGGCTTGTTGGGTGTCCTGACCCACGTTTAAGCTATCATGCTGCAACATTTGGTGCTGTGGGCTTAGAAAATTCAAGATGGCGGAAAACCCACATGTGCGCCGAAATCCAGGAAAGCTGCGCAGTTTGTGCGCCCACCAAAATGGTTGCCTCACTTGCCACCCACCAGTGCGAGAATGAAAGGCCGGGTTGCCAAAGGAAAAACAGTAGCGCCGGTTAGCTTCAAAGCGCTTTAAAATCACCATTGGACTACCCGCACAGTAGTCTGAAACCATTGGGAATGGCAATGCTGATTGCCAAATGCAACCTAGAATTGTGGGGAATTCATTTTCTTAAATCCCAAAAATGGGTGCAGTACCAGTACTCACCACTATCCAAAAGCCGGCAGTTTTAAACCACCCTGTGTTTCTCTGAAGGCAAGCCAAAGTGCCTATTTCAAACATTGCAATATGTGCAAAATATTCACTGAACACCAGCAGACATTTGGTAGAATGGAGTTTTGTGTGCCTACAAAATCTGGGAAATGAAGAGCCCAGAACAATGCTTATAACAAAACTGGCTGAGCTATGGAGTCAGCAGTTTAAGTTGCACTGGATTTAAAGACACTAAAATCGAAAATGTTTAGATTAAATGAGTGACCTATGTTTGGTGTCACATGCCTTTGTAACTGTTGAAATGTCATAGTTTTGCACTTAGAATCAGCATTCTAGCTGCATATGTAAAAATGTTTAGTTTTATTTGAATGCAGGAACTGGGGAACAAAAAGTGACATTTTATCTGAAACCTGGCTTAAGGAACTGAATTCTGCCTGGCAACTACCCCCATCAGGAGTGAAATTTGAGTCACAGCTGTGTTCCCAGGCAACCTTCCTTTTGCTGCCCACACTAAGGATATGCCATCTATCTGATAATTGAATTACCTGTGCTCTGCAGGAGAGTGAACAAAGCCCTCTTCACTCAGGCAAAGGTTTTTATTACCGCAGTCGTAAAATGTAGCTTCCTCTTGGCAGGAGCTGGGAGGGGCACTGCCTGTGAGAGCAAGCTGGCTTGGCAGAACTGGATTAACCAGAAATTCAACCTTGTGCTGAGGGTAAACCACACCCCTTTGGAGCCAGAACATAACTTTAAAAAGATGAATAACTCATAGAGCGGACATGTGAAAATTTTATAAATGACACCATAATTCTTGTGATTTTTCTGCCCACATTTTAAGAGGTTTTTCGACCCGGTGGCGTGTTCAGGGGGGTTTTAGCGGAAAAGTGGATATTACTCTAAATGTATGCATGTTAAAAATCTGAAACTTCATCAGGTAATGTCCCTACTCCCTGCGCACATGTATGTAAAGTTGGGTCAATGTCAGAAATTGCAAAATCAGTTAAAAAGTGAAATATGTGCCATTTCTGAATGCAAGCTCCCAGGAAGAGCAGAGTTTGAACAGGGGATACCTCCTGTAATGCATGATGGGTGCATATGATTTTAAAACAATATGTACCTCTGCAAACATGTATTTGTTTCAAATCTAGATTTGTGTGTAAGTTGACAGGAGGAGTGGACTTTCTGCAGGCTGTAAAATGACATCACTCTGACTCACAGTTCATTCCCCAATCAAATGATAAATGGAAGTTTGACCAATTAGAAGCTGAGAGAGAGGTAGGGTCAGTGATGCTAGAACACACCCACATTCTAAACACATAAAAGCAGACAGACAGGACAGATAGGGACCTTCCAAATCCATCTGCAGCGGGACGCTCTGCCGGAAAAATCCATACTTACCTCCATCAAACCACCAGAGAGCCAAACTAGAGACTTCAATCTATCCAGAACTAGAGACCCAGACCAGAGAACCAGAGAGAGCTGACCCAGATCACTGTGAAGTGCAGAGACCAGAGGCGAGTCTAAAACCCTGACCAGATCCGTGATGAGGCCCATTTCACTCAAGAATATAGTGTGAGTACATAGTAAAACCGTGTAGAACCCATCTCTTAGTTAAAATAATATAATTCAATCCATTTTAACCTAAGTAGAACTGCAGCTTAGCAATTGTGTTATCCTGCCATCATTTTTAAAGCTGAAAAAGTGTGCGTTTAAAATTTCAAATCTGAAAAACGACCTTTATTCAATCGTTCATATCTCCGCAACCGTTTGTGCTAGAGACTTGCAGTAACTTTCATTTTGAAGCTGAGATCCTAGGCTTTCCTAGGACCCCAAAACGATAGAGATAGTCCTTGTGGTTCCTCTGTAATAGCGCTCGGCGCATCCGCGAATTTTGCCGCGATTTGCAAATTTCTCCACATGTAAAATCAGCTGCTGCTTGCCTTCCATTTGCCAGAAATTCGTTTAACCTGCTAACTATCCCTGCATCATTGCTAGTGTGAGCATGGACTAATATTAACTAGATACCACTCACCCTGAACCTCTGAAAGGGGATTAAAAGCAATTTAGCATATTTTTTAATTCATTGCCAGCACATATCAAAGCAATTTGGGCCTGTGTTTTTAAACTTCTGTTGTCTAAGCTTGCTGGGGTGAACTGAATCACATTTTATTGCATTTCTGAGAACTGTGTGTTTTCCTTCCATTTCCTTGCCTTGCATCAAGGGGGGGAGGGGATTGCCAGAGAAAAGTGATTACATTGTTTTGTTGAAATCATATTGAGTATCTCTATACTGCATTTCATTCATTCAACCTTGCATCCATTTGAACTCTATAAAGCATTTTGTACCACCTTCTTCTTTTGTTCCTATTTACCAGTGTGCTACCTTATCCATTTCATCTCAACTCCTTAGTAATTATAAAGAAGTGTGCTAGTGCCAGATTCTCTGTTGTTAATCTGTATCATATCAGATTAAGTGTGATATTCAATTATTAATTTATTATAAAGTGTCATATATATATCTATTGTTTAAATTATCAAATAAACCCTTTTAACTTGCAAAACAGAACTACTTCTTGGCTCAGCGGGGTCAGGGGGATTCCAAGAGAGGGGTGTTATATAGGGGTAGTCATCCAGAACGCATGAACTGGACATAAAGATATATCAATAAGGGTTTTCATTCAGTATTATAGACTAGGCGTTGACTTAGCTGTAGTGTTGAATTGAATCCTCTTACACAAGTGATTATAAATCGATGTCAAGGTATCTGCAACCGGTCTGTCCACTGATGGTAAAGCTGCCCAGGCCTTGCTGGGGGAATCAGTGTATTTATCCTCAGGTTCAGAGCCGGTTATTTCACAAGTGATTATAAATCAATGTTCTGGTATCTGCACCTGGTCTGTCCACTGATGGTAATGCTGTCCAGGACTTGCGTGAGGGAATCCGTGGATTCATCCTCTGGTTCAGAGCCCGTTATTACACAAGTGATTATAAATCGATGTCCTGTTATCTGCAACCGGTCTGTCCACTGATTGTAATGCTGCCCAGGCCTTGCGTGAGGGAATCCGTGTATTAATCCTCTGCTTCTGAGCCAGTTATTTCACAAGTGATTATAAATCGATGTCCAGGTATCTGCAACCGGTCTGTCCACTGATGGTAAAGCTGCCGAGGCCTTGCTGGGAGAATCCGTGGATTCATCCTCTGGTTCAGAGCCGTTAATTTCACAAGTGATTATAAATCAATGTCCTGGTATCTGCAACCAGTCTGTCCACTTATGGTAAAGCTGCCCAGGCCTTGCTGGGGGAATCCGTGGATTCATCTTCTGATTCAGAGCCGGGTGTTTTGTGTTTTGGATGAACATTCAGACCATGCACTTCAAACTGCACACACATTTCTTTCAGAATAAGACTTAGGGATTTCTTCTTTTTGGGAGCATTATTTGTTTCCTGTAAAGGGACGGTCTACATATTTTAAGGTGCAATTGAGTAAACTAATATCGGTACCCCAGTGACAACCTTAGCCCATTTGAGAACTGATCAAATAAAAACACATACAAAATATCGAACAAAGAAAAAGAAGATGTTCTAGATTGCTGTTTTAAAAATAAAACCAATGAACAGCAATAAAATAGGAAGGGTAACCTAGGCAGAACTATGCTGGGGCTTGGAGGATTAATTGAGGAGCTCCCCTCTAAAGTGCAAAAAAAGGTGCATGTGATACTGATGTTATCAGGGGCCCTAGTGATTGCTCAGAAATGGAAAGCGAAGGAACCACCCACGGAATATGAATGGGTGAGCAAAATTTGGCAGTTTGCTTCCATCTAATGGGTATCGTACGCCATCTAGGTGAACCATCAGGGATTTGTGGCGGATTGGGACTTGGTAATGAAGTTCCTGCAAAAAGACTCAAGAGGAGCTTGGGCCGAGAAAAATGAAACTGTTGGGCCTGATGTAAGAGGGGTACTTACAAAGGGAAGGCGGCAGGACAAAAGGAGGAAGATTTCCGACAAAGATCCTGAGGGGGCATTGGTCGTATGTAAGGACGAGTATCCTAAATATATCCCAACACGAGGAAAGGAAAGACTGCATTGGTTTTCGGATGGGTTAAGGGTGGGATAGGGGGGAACAGTTCTGTATTTTGCAAATGTTAATAAAAATGTACGTTAAAAGGGTCCGCTAGGGGGCGAAGCGCAAGAAGGCCACAGGCTGATGGAGCTCCTGACGAACGGGGACGGAAACAGAAAAAGGTGTTACAAATAAGAAACTAGGGTAAAAAAAATGCCAGTAAACTGGAGAGGCCTGTCCAGGATCCAGAGGACACCTCGCTTATAAGAATTGAGCCACGAAACTCAGAGTCCCCAGGCAAATGCTCCCCCAGGCCCGCAACATCACCAAAAGCCAGCCAATTCCGTCCTTCAACAACAGAAGGGGAGACTGCCGCCAGCGGATTCTGGAGGCAGCGCTCAAACGACCGGACTGGGAGCAGGACTGGGCCCCCACCAGCAACCGCTTAACAACACTGTGCATGCCCGGCAACACCCGCCCACCCCAGCACAGCCCACCCGCCAACTCTGGGAGGTGGAGGCCATCAGCAGCACCGTGGGAGCACAGCAGAGCCCACCTGGAGTGGAGGCAGAGACGATGCACCAACTGGATGGACAGCACCGCCAATCGAGATTCCCCCGTAGAACTGTCATCGGGACCGGAGGAGGCATGGCAGCCCTCCGGGCGAATCTTTCAGTGAGCAGACAGGCAAAACCAAGTAAGAAGGTGCAAGCGGGGGGGACCCAAAGCAGAGCCAACCACGTTCCCCAAGAGGGTTTGGGAGCCCCCGGAGCGCAACCAGAACTTGGATATAAAATAAAATATTAAAGAAAAGGTATCAAAGCTGCCACCTGAGGAAGCGCAGACCTCTCATCCCCCCAGAGCTGAACCCAGCATAACTGCAGATGTCGCCCAAGCGGGCTACACTTCAAACACAGACTAATCACCCAGCTGCAGCAGGCCCGCGGGCCACCAACTAGCTCCTGACACTCAAGGAGGCAGCACACTGGCCCCCTCGTACAACAGGCATGCCCGGGACCACTGGGGGCACCTACCATCGTCTGGCTCCACCAACCTCAGACACGAGCCGCATCTAGCAAATACGTACCCGAAGCTCTTCCACAGATGAGGACCACAAGTGGCCCAGCCTGCACGAGATCACAACTGCAGCGGGTGGCCCACAGGGAAGGGCGTCCCGGCCCGGAGCCCCAGCAGAACCTTTGGTCAGCTCCACAGGCCGCCCCACACAGTGCCGGCATACAGCGGACAAACCGGCTCAAGAACCCAACCCACGCAGCCCGGAAGGGTGATCATCTGCCTAGGATAGCTTCTGCACAGCTGCGGACCAAAAACCATGAGCCACCTCCCACCACAAACGGGGGGTCACCGGCCCTTCCGGCAGGGCACATCAGTGCAAAGGGGACCCAAACAAAGCCCCAGCTAAGCAACAGACCAGAAAAGGCACACATAACGCCTTGCCACCCATGGACTGCCCCTGTTGACTGCATATAAGAGCTGGCGGCAGCAACCTTGGGAACAAAACCTCCCCAAGATAAAAATGCAGGCAGCATGAACCCGAACCCACTGAGTGCCCGGAGACGCCCGCACAAACAGAGAACCCCGATACATGCCACGACTAAGACCTCTGCCTAAAAGCAAGGGGGACTAAAAACCCGGTCCAGGACCAAGCGACAACACAACCCCTCCGCCTGAACAACACTTGCGGTTGGCCTGGCGGCAGAGTCCACAGGGACATGCAAAGAGAAAAGCGTGCCTCGCAGGCAGAGGAACCAACGGTCCACGCCTCATCTAGCCTACCGAGGAGATCCAATAGAAACAAGGCGGAAATGGATGTACAAGCACAACTCAAAGCCATCCTGGCAGAAATGCGTTTCATAGAACAACGCACCCAAGAAACCAACACCACGGTGCAGGACATAAAGATGGATCTGCAAGAGGTACAAGCCCGCCTAACTGCACAAGCCGAATGCGTCACGGACAATGAACAACGGATTAGTGCTCTAGAGGAGAATCAGACAAAAATGGATAATGAGCTGGACGGAGTCATCAGAGAGGTTCATAGACTAGGAGAAAAACTCGATGACCAGGAAAATCGCTCCAGACGTAACAACCTGAGAATGTGGAAGGAGTGAACCTAGACAACTACATGTATGACCTCCTCTGTGATACTCTCAAAATAGAGAACCCCCTAGAATTCATGATCTAGCGGGTGCACAGGGCCCTAGTCCTGAAACCGCCACCCATAACCATGCGCCTGCTCAACTTTCAAAATAAGATGGCTATACTCAAAGCATACAGAGCGGTGGCCCTGATCAAAGTTGGAGCAGAAGACATCCGGCTCTTCAATGACTACTTGCTGGAGGTATCGAGGAGACACAAAGAATTTAGCCCAATATTAGAAGCCATGAAGGCCACAGACTACCGCCACTACCTCAAATTCCGCGCAACATGGTGTGTGCAAATAGACAAGCAATGGCAGTCATTCAAGGACCCTGAGACGGCATGGCGCTTCCTCCAACAACGCAACATAGTCATGTCTGATCTCGAACATCCGCCGCCGGCGGCCAAGAGGGCAGTACACCGACCCTCCCGCCGGCGGCCAAGAGGGCAGTACACCGACCCTCCTTTGACGCTGACAGACCACAAGCAAGCGGGAAGTGGCAGAAGAACGGCTGGAAACTGAAAGGCTGGGGGCCAAAGGGATGAAAAGGACGAGCCGTGCAATGACTTTGACAACCAATTTCAAGAGACCAACTGGGCCCAGACTAGGCCCGACCTATGAACAATCTCTGGATCCTAGCACTTGGCGCACCTGAACACCTTCGGTAGAACACCACATGAACAGACCGAGACCCGTCAGTAGCCGTTCCTGGACAACAGAGGCACACCGCACCCCCGATAAGACCAAGTAGCAGTGATAAGGACCCGCAGTCGGGTGTGGCACAAGGGTGTTAAGCGGAAACCTGTGCAGTTCCCTCTGGGACCACTGCAAAAGATTTAGGCCTACAGGTGTTTGGCAGTAAACCCACTTGGTAGCCATCTGTACCACACAGATTCACCTGGTAGCTGTGGCTGAGCAGTCAGACTTCTCTCAAGAAAAGTTAAGCAGTATGTGGAGTATACAAAATAGATCAATTTACATAGTAGAACAAGCGGACACGGAACAGAGCTTGGGTGTAAAGATATATAGTTATTTATTTATAAAAACATATCTATGAAAAACACACTGGCACTACTACGGCAAACAACTTCAATTAAAATTACTATAAGTAAATTAATCCCCTAACAATATCGACAAGTCTAGGTTCAACGGCACCACTTATTTGCAGACACAGGTGAATGCTTTAACCTAGATGGCACTCTAATATTCGTTAGATCGGGAGAGAAAAGGCAGGCTATGAAACCAACTCGGTACCAACACTTTTACAAAACAATGCAAGGCAAGTAAGGCAGGGTCTACTGTAGATCACAAAGTTCAGAAGCCAGGCCCACTCAGAGAGAGGCAAGGCGATATGTCCCAAAAAGTATCACAGTGGAAATGCACTTCGAGTCTTCGTAGCAAATTGTCACAGAAAGATTGGACCAGTTTAGAACAGAAAGTTAAGAAGGCTTGGAGGCGACCCAATGGAGAGGCAAGGATTAAGACACCTCACGCTAACCGTCACAAGGGAAGCCAGGCGGACATGGTACCTTGTATGTGCAGAGACAGCTCCGGCGGGGGCAGGTGTTCCTGGTGGTGGATTCAAGTCAGGGCTTTGCCAAGAGATGAGATGCTCTCGTCGTCGAAGGAAAGTGAAGATCGTTGCACCACCAGGGAAGAGACCAGCCGCGGAGTGCTCTTTCACAAGGCACCACCTTTTGGTTGCGGTATGGGCTAGTGGCTATCCGGTTGCCGGGGTGCTCATCCCGGGCAATTCGACCACTACGTCCTGGAAGCGAAGAAAAAGCAAAGGGGACTGGTTGTTCCCACCAGTCAGGGGAAGAAGACTCTCCGGTCGGGAGATCTCCTCTGTCGTTGGGAAGTGGTGAGTCGGTTCAGCAGGGCTCCACCGGAGTTGCAGATCGGCTCAGCTTTACCCTCGTCAGATTCTTAGGTCCTGTGGCGACTTCTGAAGATCCAGTCCCAATAGCCCTGCTTTTATGCAGAAAACCCCCATTCATTCAGCCTAGCTGTCAATCAACACATGCTAAGTGGTGAGAGGGGTGGCTCACCACTTGGGCCAATCACACCAGAGTGCGACTTGAGTTGGCAAGGCAACTCAGTCTAGGGTGCCGAAACCCCCTCCCACACCCCCTGTGGTACCCAGACAGAATGGCACCACTTTGGAGGGCTTCTATGCAGAAGCCCGCCAAAAGTGGAACAAAGGGCTCAACCTTTGGTTTGGAGTTACAGAGGCGAACACAGACGCCATTTTAAAAACCGAGTTCTGGCAGAAAATACCAACCGGTAGATTTAATTAAGACAAATAAACCGGCGGTATGTTAGAGACTAACGGGAAAAAGTATTAGCCTCCAACAATGGGAAGAATCCCATAGAATTATATTCGGGGTCGAATATAACAAGAAGTTTCCACTGCCACCAGCCAAAACTTGACGAGGGGGGACGGGACAGTGCCCCCTCGAAAAACAGACCCAGGGGTAATCGAATTAACCCTACCAGTATGTCCACAATAGGATGGTTTGTACTAGTTCTGTTAGTAAATTTAGGTATAGTAAAGCCAATGGTGACTTTACATGACCTGGGAGACAGTAGTCAGTCCCAGGGTATGGAGTGTATGGTGGGGATCCTCTAGGACACCCCAGTGTTACGGCACGGAGGGTGCAGTGTAACACACATAGCAAAACATATGAGACCCTATGGAGTAAAAGACCCCATAGCCCATAGAACACATTGACATTCAAAGGAATTAACCACATTCATGTCCAAGAGTGGGAGAAAAGAGTCTCACTCTTGGCAGGATGGAAAAAAAAACAAACTCCAGAAATCCAGCAAAGCTGCTGGGGGACTCACTAGGTTAGGAAATTCAGCCTAAACAGAGAATTCTCCCTAACAAAGGGAAAGGGGGCTCTTCAGGGCAGGGGCCCTCCTCGCCTAGTGCAAGGGTATTAATACCCAGTGATGGGGCAGGACTAAGGGTTATGCCCACCCAGTGTTTGGTTCAAGTTAGTACTAGTTTGGTTTTCACAGGCTCAATTTGGAGGCCCACTGGGTTGCAAGCTCTAAACACAAATCTTCAAAGAACCACCTACATCCTTAAACCAAGCCCTACCTATGCATCAAGTAAGATAGGAAGGGCCTACACTGTACACGCAGCGAATCTCACACTTAGACCATGGCCTCAAGTGTTCCTCTTATAACGCTAAACATCCAAGGCCTGGGCCACCCTATCAAGAGCAGGAGAATGCTTACCAACATGCGGGGTCTCCAGGGGGACATCATCTTCCTCCAAGAAAACATCTGAATGCCACGGAATCGGGGAAACTCCAGCGGAGCTGGGCGGACTTGGCGTTCCACTCTCCCCACAATGGGAAAAGGGGGGTCTCCATTCTTATACATAAACGGGTCCTGTTCCAGGTCCAAAATACAGTGGCTGATAAAGAGGGTAGATACATACTGGCCCAGGGGCTATTACATCAACACCTCATCTCTCTTCTAACGTATATATGCCCCCACCTCGGACACCTCATCATTTTTCACAAAGATGTTCGCCACACGTGCACAATATATGGGCAACATTACACTCATTGGGGCAGATCTCAATGTCACCCTGGACCCCTTGCTAGACTGCAGAGGGGAAGCCTAAGACTACCCTGCCAACTTGGAGAAACGAGCAGCCTTCCAGTCCCTATTGCAAGATCTTTGACTAGTCGATATCTGGAGGGCCTCTCATAGACAAAACCAGGACTTCACTTACTACTCACACCCCCATGACAGTTACTCCCGCCTAGACTACTTGCTCGCCCCAGCTAACATAACCCATATAGTAACCAAATGCAATATCCTGCCGACCGTCCTCTCGAACCACGCCCTAGTTCTTCTATGCATAACTCTCCCAGACACCCCTCGCAACCTCCCCTCATTGAGACTGAATCTGCATATGCTCCAGTACCCAAAACTCCAGGAACTCCTGGCAGCAGGCTCCGAGCAGTTCTGGGAAACCAATTTGGTACAGGACTATTCAACCCACAAGTGCTGGGATGCCTTCAAGGCCTACATACGGGGCCAGTGAATTTCACGTTGGGCACTCAAACGTAAGTCCTGGGGGGAAGAAATAGTGCGCCTGACTGCAGAACGGGAAAATATAGAGAGGGACCACAAACGTTCCAGGGACAGATGCCTCAAACCCCAACTGAACAAGCTCCGTGCAGAAATTGGACGGATAACTGCGGACAGAGCCCAAAAGTCATACACCAGTTGGTGCCAATCTTACTACTCTGAAAGCGACAAACCATTGAGAATGATGGCCCTTGCTTTTAAGCAGAGACAGGCGGCTCAAACTATAACCACGATTCTGGGTGAAGAGGGAGAGCCGCTCACAGGGGATACCTCAATAAACACGCGGTTTGCAGAATTCCACAAAAAACTTTACACGGCCCCTGCAACATCCACACCCCAAGACATAGTTCGCTTCTTCGACTCCATACAGATCACAAAAATCCCCTCTGATCACATACCCGTGCTAGAAGCTCATATCTCGACAGGAGAAATTAACAATGCCATAGTCACGCTACCCATGTGAAAAGCAGCGGGACCCGATAGGATCCCTATAGATTTGTATAAAGAGCTAAGTGAGGACATTGCACCCTGATTAGAGGAAGTTCTCAATGAGGCAATCGCCGCCTTCCCCAGTCCATGCTACCCGCAAATATAGTGGTCTTCCACAAGGAGGGGCGAGACCCCGAACTGTGTGGATCATATAGGCCCATCTCTCTCATAAATGCTGATGCCAAGATTTTGGCAAAGTGCCTAGCAAAACACATAGAAAATAGCCTCCCCCACATCGTCCACAAAGATCAGACTGGATTCATTCGAAATAGGCATTCTAGTGATAATGTTAGAAGATTACTACACTTAGTGGCTGGGGATAGAGATCCAGAAGACTTGATCCTAGCCGTCAATGCCGAAAAAGCGTTCGAAAAAGTACAGTGGGATTTCATCTTTAGGGTCCTACCACGATACAGCTTCTGCCCTTACCTGGTCAAGTGCATTAGGCTGCTCTATATGGGCCCTACGGCTGCAGTTGTGACCCACTGTGTTACCTCCCTGGTATTTGCACTGCAATTGGGAACGTGCCAGGGCTGCCCGCTGTCTCCGCTACTATACGCATTGTCAATAGAACCCATAGCGATCAAGCTCTGAGCAGATGAGGGATGGACTGGCATCTGTGTTTCCCTTCACGCAGATGGTATGCTGCTCTATGTAAGGGCCCCAAATCCCTCACGTACATTCGGACCCTTCCGCTTGACGTGGGCCCGATGGCCGGCTACATAATCAACTGGAGCAAATATGAAGTCTTGCCACTGCGTCCAGCCATCCCTTGGTACCCAGGGGGAGTTGCTCCATTCGCCCTGCAACTGCATCACATGAAGTACCTGGGCATTACCATGGGTGCCTCTTTTGATAACATTAGAGACCTCAACTACCCCAAGCAAATAGCAGGCATATTCCAAGCCCTCAAAAGATGGGATACCCTAGCCCTCTCCCTGACCGGCCGAAAAAAAAAGCCCTGAAAATGAATTCTTTCCTCAAGCTTACATATTTCACTATGATGATCCCAATTAGCCCAGTCCCAGAGTCAATGAAGGAACTTGACCGGGCAATAGCCAAGTTCATCTGGAGAAGGAAGAAGTTGAGAGCTCACCTCCCACTCCTACAAGCTGCCAAAAGGAACAGCGGTTTAGTTGCCCCCTCCTTAAAAGCCCACTACCAGGTGGCTCAAACCTGCGGGATCAAGTGATGGCTGGACACGTCTGACGAATCCAGCTGGAGGTCTATGCAGGTTGGTCTGATGAAGCCAATCAACCCAATAGAGATTATGGCCATCCCCCCACACAAGCTTCCCACACTTCTCAGATAGCACCCAATCATCGGGCCAACTATCATCCAATGGTACAAGCTTAGAGCTACACAAGGGATCCACACCAGACATGCACTACCATGGTGCAGCATCAGTGCAATTCTTTCGTATGGTCTTAGACATAAAATTAATTAAAAACAAGACATAGACTGGGCCAACACCTGAGTAATGGACATAAGTGAGGAAGGCCGATTACTACAGTTTCAAGAAGCGCGTGCCAAACTGGGTCTCAACAGTGGAGACTGGCCTATATACCACACCATCTGCACCACTATTCGACTACACACTGCACAGAACCTACACCCACCAGCCCCGGCCCCTTGCGAGGCTGGGATGGAGCGTCACCTGGATGCACCCCCACACTTGTGCACATTCTATCAAATGGCGATACCGACCAATCTGGGGCGGAACCTCTCACAAGCGCAATCTTGGGCGGCAGATCTGGGGACCCAAATCGAGACCATTGATATTCTAGAATACTTCGCAGCCATACTCCTGATGTCTACAAACATCAAAAACAGAGAGATACAATATAACATCATACAAAGGCTATACTTCACCCCCACGACACTCCACCAGATGGGGATTGCCCAACAAACAAGTGCTGGAGGGAATGCGACTCCTTAGGCTCAATGGACCACATACTATGGCACTGCCCCAGGATAGCACAATATTGGCAGAAGGTCCATTGACAGATTAAGAGCATAGACGGGGCCAGTGTCCCATTCACACCCGAAGTAATGATCATGGGGGCAGAGTTCGAGGAATGGCATGAGAACCCTACAACCGGAAAACGAATAGGCTTAATCTTATTTACCGCCAGAAAACTTCTGATCATGCCCTGGAAGGCTAAGACCCCCCCACCCCCACTGCCAACCGAGCGAATAGCGAATTGATGAGGATTCCCAAAAGGACTGAAAACTTTACTTTTCAGGAACGTCTTCTATTGGTACAGAACAGCCAGACCAACTCGCCACCAATGTCACTGACATTGGACTGGCATGAACCACTTAGGCATATCCTGCAAAGAAAACATGCAAAACACATTGGACTGTCACCATGTTCTCCAAAATAGCAAACTAAATGCAACTAACAAGTTTCACCATGAAAGCTGAAGAGCAATCTTTAACACCTGACAAGAGGAACAGCTGTTCACATTTTCGATAACCATGAGGTTTGCATTAGTCGGCCAACTTTTCACCCTGCGGATCAAAACTTCTAAAGAAAGCAGATGACGTCATGTATTACACATTGCATCTACAAATAAATATATGAATAACTGCAAATGCAAGAGGACTTTAAATGCAACTCGTAGGATGCTGGTGACAAGTGAAGTGTTCTGCAGAAGGCACAGATCTGATTTCTGCGGTTAAGAATACATAGCAGGTGATCAGCGGCCTTTTGTTTTATTTTAAAAACACATCAATAAGTGAATGTAGAAGGCTTGCATGTACACAGTTATCACAGTGAAGGTCATAGGTGATAGGGCATCTTCACTTTTAGGACAGCAGAGCATGGGCTACATTAGATGAAGTTGGGAGATGGAATGTATTCAAGTCTGGTAAACAGGAACAAGACTAAGATGAAGAGTGAGGAGACTCTGGAAGACGAAGGTTATGATAAATTCACGCCAAAACGAATATTTCTGTATTTAATTCATAAAGTCTTCGGTCGATGGGTGATATTTATGCCTTCATGATAAAATGACAATGGTCACATTTCTAGAGTGGATGGAGCAGCACTCATTAATTAAGATGCCAAATTGTGTCATTACATTACACGCTATATATTAAAGGGGAATGTCGATAAGATGGTCAAACAATATCGAAAAAAGGGTGGCAACACTAAGCACCGATGTACACAGAGGGTGGTGAGATCGGTCCACAGAAAACGAAGCCCAACTGAATGTAGTCTAAACCATTTTTTGAAATTCTGAGAGCCATCTCAATGCAGTATGTGGAACCCCTGCCAGTGATTGAAGGGATACTAGCATTAGGTGTTGATCAACCATCTAAACAGCAGCAGACAAGGGGCCCGATTCATAGAAACAGCTCAGTGCGTGAAACAACTTTTAAGCTAGTTGCATGGAAAAAAAATGTGTGCATTCCGTGTATTCATGGATTAGTAACCACAAACTCACCTTGGGTGCAAAGAAAACCCAGTTGCGCCCGGAACGCCCACAACACGCCCCCATGCAAACCACAACCAGTGACAAATACCAACCTTTGCGCCTACCTTAGCCCCACCATCCATCACCCCGGCGATTCATGTGGGCCATCCCCCATAACGCAAATCAACACCCTGGTGAAATTGCGTACGATCCCCCCGTAACCCAAGTCAGTAACCTGCTAATCTGCATTCCATTCGCTGTAACTGAAGGCAGCATCCGGTTGATCTGCGTATGAACCACAGTAATTCAAGGCAGCGCCCCATTAATCTGCATATGATCACCCCTAACTTCAAGTGGCACCTCAACTAACTGCTGTCACCCCTAAATTGCTATATAAACGTTACCTTTGCGCGTTGGTTCCTATGCACTTGGTACTTTGTGCCTCCTATTATATGGTGGTAAGCTCACAAGGTTTGCATGTGACTTTTCCTGACATGAGGTTGCACGTTGGAATCCATGAATTTGGTTGGATTTGCGCTTGACTGGGCATGTGATTTCTTTGTGTGCCCTGTCCCTCGACACACCCACATTATTCTTTGTGCTTCCTCATTTTGCGGGGTAATGGGGAATATGCATGTGCCACCCCTATTTATTTCTTTGCGTAGGCTCGTCCCACACTTTGCGTGAAGTCTCGCGCAAAGCACTTGACTGCATGCAAAGACGTGATGGACCCACGCAAAGTCCCGAAAAGACACGCAAAGTCTGATCCATGAATCGCTAAATGAGTCCATTTTCAGCGCACAAAGCAATCTGTGAAACAGGCACACAAACACTAAAAGTCAAGGAGGAAAATGACCACTACATCAGCTGCCACAAAAATATCTTTTAAAGCTGCCAGCTGGGCAATATCTGAACCCAAACCCAACGGAGAGCCACGCAGGAGCAGATCCTGTATATGATTGGATTTGAAGTGCTTTTGGAACTGGTTAGCTACATACTTTTTCTTCACTTGGAAGTTTGAGGGGGATCTAAAATTAGGCACTAGCTTCTGGTCTCTTCGGATCTGTGATGAAGTCTTTTGCCTGTGCCTGCGGGTGGTGAATGGGGCGGTCAGGAGCCTGGCGCCCCCATGCTGGACCCAGAGAAGGTGTATCATAAATACCCCACACTACCTGTCCTCTCCTATAGGCCCCGTGGCAGGGATTGTCACAAAAGACATGCACACCCAATACTGTCCTCTTTAAGCGGCACCCATGCTGGTGTGTCAGTGATCAACATATCGAATCCAAGACGGGAAACCTACTGTAGTATCTTACTCTCTAGCAAGATATGCCTGGATCAGAGATGAAATGGAGCAGGAACCAGGCTGACCCAGGTAAGTACCAAAAGAAAATGCTTTATTGTTCTTGGTTACATAGATGCAGATCATGAAAGGTAGGAGAGAAGGTCACAAGCATGTGTCCTGGTTCCCTGCCATACTCCAAGTCCAAACCATCACTCTCTGGCACCGCCAAGCCTCCAACACTCCAGGTTCCACCTCACCATTCTATGAGGCCCTGCATTCACTCACACAGTCACACTAATCATCAAAGATACAACACATCTCCCTCCTTAAAAACAAACATGAGAAGCATATCACACCCACTATCATGCTAGGACTAACAATCAGAACAACCATAACTCCTTCTACCCCAGCCTGCCACACCGTGGTCTCAGTGCTGCCACCACCAAGCACGTACCTTGCCACATGGACAATAAAAACCAAACTACAATCAAAAACCCTCTTTCTGCCTACCTCCTTCCGCCAGGACTGCTACCCCTGGCCTCAGGCCTGCCACACCTGAGCACTACCCATGCCTCCAAATGAGACAAAACACACCTTCCATAATAGTGTAGCCCCGATATATTAAACATACACAATGGCCTAAACAAATTGTTCTAACATGCCAACAACAAACACAACCAATGTATCCAGAAACAAACCATGCCTCATTGCCTTATCTCTTCTCCCCAAAGAAAACATGGAAAAAAGGTTGAAAAATATAGCAAAATGACTCACTACACAAAGACAACACAAATCACAACAACGCAACCACAGAGGGAAAGGATGTGGTGCGTAAAACAATGCACAGTCGCTCCTTTTCAATTTCTCTGGCTAAGCTGTGGAATGCTCTTCCATTCGTCCTCCGAGCCACAGAAGGCCATCTTGTGTTCCGTTGCTCTCTGAAAACCTACTTTTTTTTTTTTAACAATTTTTATTATTTATTGAAACACACCAAACATTACAACCTTTTTCAGGACGTTCATGATCAATATCAAAATATCATATTATACATGGTTATCCTATGTCCTCCCCCCTCCCTCCCCACAAACTCGAGCCGTCTCTTCTGTGCCATCTGCATAAGCATTTTCAGGAATCCCAGTGTTTGTCGACTCATCTGAGTCTTCTGTTTCATGATTGGACTGGTGGGGGTTCGCCATTGAGGCTACCAGTTGCCTCCAGGCTAACAGGGGGCCTACTTCCTCCTCTCCTCCCCTAGTGACAGCTTCAAACCATACCACAGTTTCTGCTTCCACCCATCTCAAGAGGTCCGTCCACCACATCGCCACTCTAGGCCTATGGGCCGCTTTCCAACACATTGCGATTCTTAGCTTGGCTAAGATATAGGCCAGGTCTTTCATTTTACTGATATGCTTTGAATGACGTGGCCTGGGAAAACTCCCGAGCATGCATGCCCAAGCAGACCTAACGTCAAGCGTCACTCCCCCACTGGCCATTCTCGTCTTTATTTCCTCCCAGAATCTCTGCACCTCTGGGCAAGCCCAGAACATGTGGAGCAGCCCTCTATCCTCCTCCCCGCACCTGGGGCATTTCTGTGTATCCGAGCCTCCAAACCTGGCTATTCTTCCGGGGGTCAAATAGGCTCTATGGGTGACGTACAGCTGGATCTGCTGAAGTCTTGCGTTCCGGGACACCTTTTTGTGGTATCTTTGGGCTTTATCCCACTGTCCCTCTGTCATGGGTTTTCCCACCTCCTCCTCCCAGTCATGCCTTAGTTGGAGCAACTCCTTCTCTGCCTTCGCCCTCAGGAGCTCATATATCCTAGATATTTCATGCCCACCCTTCGAGATATCATACATCATTTCCAGGGTGGCATCAGGTTCTTCCGCTAGCACCGTCTCAGGCCACCTCCCCCTAATCCGTTTCATGAGCCTGGTATAAGTGATGTATTGACCTCTATGCAACCCAGTCTCCTCTTGTAGCCTCTGAAATTCCAGTGCTTCCCCTTCCTGCCATATGTCTCTGAGGGTGGCTAGGCCCACCGGTTCCCAGTATCTGCGGACCCCTTGAACAGTTGGGAGTCATCTCCGCATAATACCACCAGCAGGACCTGCTGAAAAAGCGGGTCTGGGTCGCCCACTGTTCTCCATGCTCTGTGCCAAACTTCCCAGCCCACCTCCAGCAGTCTCCCCATCCCCACCATTTTAGTTTTATGCAGCCACACTGTTTCTCTTAAGAAGTGTGGCGCTCTATCACCTTGCAAAAGCTTAGCTTCTGCCGAGTGCTCTGCGGAAAACCACCTAGCCACGTACATCAGCTGTCCTGCCAAGCAATACATCTCAAAGTTCGGTAGGTTTATGCCCCCCTTATCACATGTGTTCTGTAGATTCCACAGGGCCACCCTATTTCTAGAGTTGCCCCATATGAAGCTCCTGCACATGCCGTGAAGTCTCACGAAAAAGCGTCTGGGGATCAAGTACGGGACATTCACAAAGAAAAGAGTCTAGGCAGAACTACCATTTTGAGCAGAGCCTTCCCATCATGGCCAGGGGTAATCGGGACCAGAACCCCATGCTGTTTTTGATGCCCTCAATCGCTTTCTCTGTATTATTTTTGTGTTCTGTCTCCACCCTATGGTAAATGTTCACGCCCAGGTATCTGAATGGCTGCCAGGGTATCTGCAGGATGGGTAGTCCCTCCCCAATGGGATGCCCTTATACCTTCCCAGGGGGAACAAGCTGGACTTCAAGGGGTTCACCGATATGCCAGAAAGGATGGCATACCGATCCATCACCTCCAGGACATACTGCAGGTTCTCCTCCGGGTAGCGCAAGTAGAGGAGCATGTCATCTGCATATAGTGATATCAGGTGTGCACCTCCTGTCATTCGTATCCCCACCTCCCCGTATTGTTGTCGCAGGCAAATTGCCAGCAGCTCTAGTGCCAAGATATATAACATGGGCGACCATGGGCATCCTTGTCTGGTCCACCTGCTGAGCTGCCATTTATCTGAGATTGTGGTTCCCGTTTTAACCCTCGCCATCGGGGAGCTATATAGCATCTGGACCCATCTAATATATCCTGGCCCTATCCCGTAGCCCTTCAGGGTCGCCTTCAGCCATGGCCACCGCACTGAGTCAAAGGCTTTCACCACGTCTAGCGACACGATAGCCAGCTCGCCCGGGTCTCCTTCGGCCTGATCAATGATATGGTGCAGCCTCCTATGGTTATCTGTGATATTCCTGCTGGGGACGTAGCCCGTTTGGTCCAGATGTATCAACTTGCCAATTACCCTCTTTAGTCTATTGGCCAGCACTGCCGTGAGTATTTTGCTGTCCTGAGTCAGCATGGACAGGGGCCTATAGGACCCACACTCCACGTCAGGCTTGCCTGGTTTCAGGAGCGGGATGTTCACTGCCTGACGGAGAGACGCCGGCAGTTCCCCCCGCTCATATGCTTCGTTGAACATCGCAAGCAGCGGCTGGAGTAGCTCCTGCTTATATGTTTTGTAAAACTCACTGGGTAACCCATCTGACCCCGGCGTCTTACATGTGGGCAGGTGTTGGATCACCACCTCCAGTTCGTCTGAGGTGATGTGGGCATCTAGGTCTGCGCGTTCTAGCTCATCCAATGTAGGCAGCCCTATATCCTCTATTGTTTCCTCTATTTCTTGGCTCAATTCTTCTCCTGCGTCCTCATATAGTCGTCTATAATACTTAAGGAACTCCTCGTTTACTCCCTCCTGGGTATTATAAATTTGACCTTCCGCGTCCCTGACCTCTCTGATCACCGGGCGGGGGGTCTAATTTTTATATAGCCAGGCCAGTAATCTACCCGGCTTATCTCCCCCTGCATGTAGCCTCTCTGTGTATTTCTTATAATTTAGTCTACATAATCTGTCCCAGAGTTAGCTACAAGCCATCTGTAAATCCTTTATCTCGGCACTGTCCTCACGGGTGGTCCCAACCCTTCGTGTCAGGCCCTCTAGCTCTCTCTCTGTTTCCTGCAGTACCCTTTCGATTCCCTTTTGGAGCACCTTAGATTTTGATATGGCTACCCCTCGTACCACCACCTTAAATGCCTCCCATACCGTTCCCACAGAGCGTACACTTCCCATGTTAATTTCAAAGTACTTCTCAATGGCCTCTCTCAGATCCTCTCGAAATCCTGTATCCTGCAGGGCCTCAGTTCTGATCCTCCATGTCGGGATACGTGCCCTGGGGGGTTGGTGTCGCCACTCTATAATCAGAGGCGAGTGGTCCTATAGCACTCGGGCTTTGTATTCCGCACCCCCCATTTCTCTCACTATCTCGGCAGCAGCAAACACATAATCTAGCCTCGTGTGCAGGTCATGTGGTGCAGCATAATGCAAGTATTGCCTATCCATTGGGTGCAGTCATCTCCATACATCCTCTAAGCCAAGGTCTGTCAACAGTGCCCCCAGCGCTTTGGCTGCTGGCGCCGGTCTTTGTAATTTGTCATATGACCTGTCTATCCTGGGGTTCAAGGTTCAATTAAAGTCCCCTCCCCACACCATAGCGCCACCCACCACAGGGCTAATTTTACTGTATAGGGACCTAAAATATGTCGCTGTATCATGGTTAGGGGCGTATAAATTTATAATATTCACTTCTCTGTTCTCCAGGAGTCCCGCTACCATCACCATTCTGCCTTCTGGATCTATCGATGAACTGAGCAACTGAAATGGCACATGGGGTGCCACCCATGTAATCACCCCTCTTACATTCCATTTTCTCCTAACCACCTCCAACTTCTCCTTGGTGAGGTGGGTCTCCTGTAGCAGAGCTATGTCAATCCGCATCCTCTTTAAGTACATCATCACCTTATTACATTTTAGGTAACTGTTGAGGCTCCGCACATTCCAGGTCACGACTCTAAGATTACCCGATGCCATTGAAATGATATTCTTCCCCTCTTCGCTCCCTCCAATATCTGCTATGATGGCCCACCGGTTCCTCCACCCATTTATGTCTGTATAGGCTTGTTTCCCAATTCAAACTTCCCTTAACCTCAAACACCCCAAATCCCCCCCACTCACTCTCCCACCCCACTGTACTGAACCTCTCCCCTCCCCCCTCCCTGCCCAGCCCCAACAAGTGTCCAGCTCCATCCCTGGATCTCAGGCCCACCCGCGTCTGGTCCTAACCGTGGTATTGAAGGCCAGGACCCCGCGGGGCGTCACCCAACTAATGGTGACTTGACTAAGCGTACTACTATGGGGTTTTGAGGGTTAGCTCCCCAGAAACCCCCGTATATAATTAGATTTATTTAATACAAACGGGTCCTGCAGACCAGCACATGACCGACCGGATAATCCCTGAGAGCTCTACTTATTGTATATATTCTAGTCCCAGTGTCTTGTGTTATGTCACCATGGGTGTCACAACAGCATGCTACTTATCTTCTTCAGCACCTGTCTGGATCCCCGATTCTTGGGGGTGGCTCTGCATGTCCAGCCAACCCATAGCATCTTCCGGCGAATTAAAGAACAATGTTTTATTCTAGCTGGATATAATAACATGTATTTATGACCTGTTTCTCTCAATCTTCTCTTCACCGCCCCAAAGTTCATTCTGCTGCATTGTACTTGCAAGGTATAGTCAGCGTATGCCGTTATTTGTTCGCGGGCCCCCTTTCGATCGTCCCTGTGATGCTGGAAATGCATCAGAGGGACAGGGCCTCTGAATCCTTGTCCTTTACTGTTTTTTATCGTGTGTTCTGTCACGTTTTCTGCCCAGGAGTCCATGTGGGACTCCTGGCAGTGCAGCTCTCTCTTTTGGTTTGGTGAACAGACCCATGGAATACCCTTATGGCACCCATGGGTAGGGGTACAACCCTGTGCCTCTAGTGTATGTTTTTGGGCACCTGTGGGTGGCCCACAGAGCAGGGTATGGGCTGGTGGCAGCTCCATGCTGAATTTGACAGGTGCTCTGGGTGTCCTCCATTTTGGGATACCCAGGCCCTGCCATTGGGGGCAGTTGATTCCTGATAGGAAACAAGATGGCCCCTGTGGCCTCTTGCTTTCTATTGCCTGTTATCTTGTTTTCCCAAAGTCCTGGGAAGCCCTGACTCTGTCCCTTCCCCCTGGCTGGCTGTTGGGTGGAAGTTCCATATATGGTGTTGTTGTGAAGGCCCAGCTAGACTGACTGGAGCCTTCCCAGTGACTGTATGTTGTGGGTACCTCCTGTGGGTGGGACCTGGGTGAATGGAGTGTGTGACCAATATACACTCCTTGTTGTGGTTGTCTGGTTTCTGGCATGAGAGACAAAGACTGAGACAGCCCTGCCCGAAACTGGCCTGAATGCAGTGTGTAGTGTTGAATGGCTGGGTACTTGTCCCAATCCACATTCCTTGTTGTGAGTGTCTGAAAGGGAGGAGTGTGGCCTGAATGCACTGTGTGCCTGATTGGCTGACTGACCGCATGAATGCCCTCCTGTATGATTGGCTGCTGAGTGTGTGCCAGCAGTGTGGCTGAGAGACAGAATAGTATATCTGGGGACCTCTCACCACTGGTAATTGTTCAGAAGCGTTCAGAAGCGTTCAGAAGCGTTCTGGAGCTGAGTCTCCACTCTAAGAGTAACTGGAACTGCTGATCCTCGACGTCCAGCTGGAAGAAGAAGACTTGCTGTTGCATTTGCTTCGACCGATCCGAAGGCTGCCGAGATCGTCGAAGACTGACCCGAGAGAGGACCTGGTAAGGCGCCCTCTTTCCGTGCTCCGAGAGACCATCGAGCACCGCTCCATCTTCGCCGAAGCGCCCTGGAAGACAGACCCTCGAAAGGCTGCCGACCCGAGACGGGACCGCCGAGGAGATCGAAGTGAAGCACCCGGACATCGCCGCCGTCGAAGTCCATTGCCGTCGACCAGGGTTCGCAGGTCTGTGTAACCGCTGGTGGCCCGTCGAAGTTGTGTTGCCCAGCCGTGGGAACCACTTGACGCCGTGCCGCCGACGACCGGAGCCGTCCGCTCCTTTGCCTAAGAACATTCGAATCGAAGGACTCCCTCGTCCGCACCGTCGACCGCTTTATCCTGCTGGAGAAAGTCGAGGACGACCAACGCGCCGAGGAGAAACCTGCTGGTGGGTTTCCCGCCACCCGAAGACCACAAAGACTCGAACGACTCGACGCCCTTGCTGGGCCTCCGTCTCCACAATCTTTGCGGTCCAGAACTATTGTCACCGAGGTGCCCCGCACGCCTCTGCCTTGCAGGACGCCGACGCTCCGACACCGACGAGCACCGCTCGGACGAAGCTGCCGCCTCATCGACGCCGTTCTACCCTGTTTGTCGACGGACGTTCGACGCCCCGTGTCTCCCGCTTGAAAGGGAAGGCATTCAAGAAGGGCCGTCGATTCCCCGCCGCCAAATGCCGAGTTCCTCGACGCTTCTCGACGATCCGTGACTCCCGCTTGAAAGGGGGTCGCTCAAGAAGGATCTGTCGACGCCTCTTCGAAGAACTCGACTCCGCCAGGTACATTGGGGGGGTAAAAACATTATAGGAGGGAATAAGACTTACAGAACAATATATGGACTGGGCTTGTGCTATATCTCTATTTTACAGGTTGCCCAGGTGGGGGGATCTCCACACAGAACTGTGTCTAGTGGTAGGGGCCAGTATTCTGCCTATTGCTCAACCATCTTATTTTCTCTCCTCTCTCTATTGCTGGTTTCACTCTATTGATCTGGGTGACATTGTTACAGTATTGTTGATGCACTTTAATGAGATCTAATACAAAGGGTGGTACCACTTTAGAATTGTATATATTTGTCATTGTTGATTTCCCTAAGTACAAAGTGAGTTATTATGATAAGTGTACATAACCTTGAATATTGATTATATAAAGACTGTGTTCTAACCAATACAGTGTGTGGACATTCTTTTGTGGGGGCTTGGGGACTACACTGTACTTAAGAACCAGCCTGCATCACCTCCTGAGAAGCTAGGCCTTGATTGCTCGTCCATTGCTACCGTAATAGAGAATCTTGGCTGGGGTCTTTTGTGCCTCTCTTCTACCATATAGAGAGCAGAAGTACAGACACCCCCTACCAGTCTTTACAGTCCCCCCTTTCTGGAAGAATTCAAGTATTCTCTCCCTGTCTCGATAGTTTAAGATCTTCGGAATTAATGGTCTGGGGGGGTACCCGGGGGCGGCCTCCTCATCAAGGCCCTATGTGCTTTTTCGACAGCAAACCCCTGGGTCAATTCCCCACCTGTTATTTCCTGTAACAACATGGTCTCCACGTATTCTGTCGGGTTGGACCCTTCCATTCCTTCTGGCAGTCCAACGATGCGGATGTTGTTTCGCTTGGTGCGACCTTCCGTTTCTTCAGCTCTACTTTCCAGGTTGCCCACTCGCTGCACCAGGGCGTGGAGCTCTGATCTGTGGGCGGCGCATTCCGCTGTGTTGGGTGCCATCTCCTTTTCCAAATTCCCGGTACGCTCCGCAAGCGTTCTTACATCCTGTTTTAGCAAGTTCACATCTTCCTGGACCGCTCCTATCTTGAGGTCCAGTGCAACTTTTAGTTTGTTAATTGCTAGGCCCAGTTTAGACTCCAAGGCCACTTTCAGATCCGCGATTGCCACCAGCACCTCTTGGATTGTGCCCGGGGCCTCCTCTGTTGTAGCGGTGTTTCTGTCCCTGCCCCTAGTTCCCTCCGTCCCAGGGGGTGTCTTGGTGTAAGTCTCCATCGTGGATTATTTGTTCTTTGGTCGCATGGCTCTGTTAGACGTTGCGCCGCACTCGCAGTATGCGAGTCAGCGCAGCTGCTTCCTTCGTGCGGATTTCCGTGATGTCTGGCTGTCTTAATGTGAAATGCTTGCTTAACTGTGTAAGGGGCGCACCTCTACTATCTGTTGTTCTCCCAGGGTGGGCTGTGTTCTCCCACGCGCCCACTCCTACTTGGTGTATTTTCACTAGTCCTTTAGTGGCTGGGCTCTTTCCAGGTCACACACTCTTCTGCACCGGGATCCCCAGGAACTCCCGGGCCGGCTGGGCTTCAGCGCTGATGTAAACTTCCTCTTTGCATGTCTTTTGGAGTGCTTGGCCGCTCCGGGGCGAGCTGTCCTCGCCGTACTATTCGACCGGCGGAAGAGTTCTCCGGCATATATGTTTTATGTGTGGGGCGCCCTATATTTTTCCGTGTTTATGCAGATGTATGGGTCCACAGCACTCGTGCACAGCCTCAGCCCAGTTTGGACTGTCTTGGTCCCCAGGCTACACTGCACAGGCCCCACCTCACCAGCTTATATTATGTCATTTCTCCCCCCACTGGTATGCGGCAGGGATGTTTTGCGCAGGGGACCAAACTTCTCTGTCCCTGCTTTCAGCCAGGGCACTTTGGCTTCCTCACCCCAGCCCTTGCTTGTCCTAACACCTGCTGCAAAGTAGGAGGTGTTTTGCAGTGCTGGGGGCCTGTATCTACCAACCTTCGTCTGAGCTGTGCGTCCTCTCCAAAGTCTCTAGCAAGCTTCCTTGGGGTTCCAAAATGTCACCTGAGGCCTATCCTCGAGCGCGGTCTCCGGTCCCCACTCCCCGCACCTCTGTAGCGTGCGGTGGGGAGCGTTGTGCCTGTTCGGAAGCCTTGTCAGATCTAACTCCAGCCAACTTGTTTACGGCTCCGGTCCCCTTGTGTTCTGGGCTTCTATATGGGTGACCGTGTCCCGTCTCGCTCCGCCATGCCACCGTTCTATCAGGGGTCTCTCTGCGCACTGCGCCTGCAGCAGCAGCGCCCCCAGGAGCCCGCTGTTCCTGTGCTCCTTACCGTTTGGCCGCCTCCGGCAATGCGATCCAACCCTGCAGCTTAGCTTCACTCAGGTTGCGGTGTCTGTGTGCACCTCCTGCTGGGACCTCTCTACGGGCCACCGTGTTAGTCCGCTTCATCTTGGGCACCAGCTCAGCAAAACCGTCGCTTGACGGGGGTCCTCCCGGTGTGGTGCTGCTCACGCCGTCCCTTTCCAGCTGCAGTGTCACCGGCAGCTTGTCCACAATATGCATCCGCAGCAGGCAATATAGTCTCAGCGGCTGCACTTATCACGGGCTATGGTGTCCGCTCGTGAGTCTGTCTGGATTCTGCGATCTAGACCCAGTCTCTACCCACTAACAGGGCTACGCTCATGTTCGATACGTTGGGCGATATCTCGCTGTGCACGCAAATCGGAGGTCGCAGCTCGTCGCACGGGCCCCCTCCAGGCAGCCGATCCCCAGGCCACTCCAGTAAGTCTCTGTAAATGGCTCAGTGCAGCAGCGGACTCGAGCTCAGCCACGGCTGTGGTGTCGCCCTGGCTTCTTCATGGTCAGTTAATGACCCTTTGTCTGCTGGCGGCCATCTTGTTTGTGTCCGGGGCACGGACGCTTCGATTACTGCGGGCTGCTGTAGCTCCCTCCTCTGATGAAAATGTGTTCCTGTTTCATGCTTAGCGCGTGCCCCAGTCATTCATGAGTCAATGGGCATGCTGCTGACCTGCATATTCCTGGATATTATGTATTTTCTTAAGGATCAATGCCGGATCCTCGGGAGCTCCTCCAGAGCATGTCCTACTACACGGCCATCAAGCCTCTCCCCCCCCCCCTCTGAAAACCTACTTGTTCTAGGTCTGAGGCAGTCCTGTTGTATCTCTCAGCGCCAAGATGCCCCTGGTGAACGTGCTCTTTATAAAAACATTTAACATAATCTAACCTAACATAACATAACATATTCAAACCCGGGGACGGCACTCAGCCTATCAAGTGGCTGGAAAAGCTGGCAAGAACACCCAGGCCTGGGTTTTCCAGCCACCCAAGCCCCTTCCCTGGGTAGGCCCCATTTTGATTGTAATTAGGCAACAGGAAGTCTCTCTGAGTTGCCTACCGATGCTCCCACTCTCCACCCACGCCTCTGAGACATCCCACACCATGCCCCCACCCTCTGACTCCCTCCCCACTTACCTGCTGGAGTAGAGCTTTGTGCTCCAGTTCCGGTGCTCCCTATCGTCCTCAGTGCCTACCATGGAAAGAGAAAAGGGATTAAGTCCTTTTTCTATTTACTATGTGGGGGCCATCTTGTTTTTTGGGTTTTCATGGGAGATTTGGCTCATGCAATACATGCAGAGCCTGGGTTTTCTGATGAAAAACACTTTAAAGACTGGATGGGCGTATCTGTACTTCTGCCCACTATATCGTAGGGTAAAGACACAGAACAACCCCAGCAAGGCTCTCAATGTGGTAGCTATGGACGAGCAGCCAGACTTAAGCTTTCAGGAGGTGATGCAGGCAGGTTCCTAAGTACAGTGTTTCTCCCCCAAAGCCCCCACAAAGGAATGCCCACACACTATGCTAGGTGATAGCACAGCTTCTTTATATAAATAATGTTCAGCAATATGTACACAGATTAATAATACCACTTTGTACTTGGAAAGACTTATTCAAAGAATAGTAAATATATAGTCTATGTGGTACCACACACTACTTAAATCCAATAAGAACTGCACTAACTGCAGACAGTTTGAAATGGCAATATAACTCTTGAATAAGGTGTAACCAGCATAGAATAGGAAAGAAAGTCAGGTTAGTTATGAACAGTGGCAGAATGCTTTCTTTAGACTAGACAAGTAATTCTGGGTGAGGATCCCCCCACCTGGGCAATTTGTAGTAGAAACGTTAGGGAGTAACTTATGTTGTCTTTTACAGCCCAGTCCAATATTGTTCAATAACTTTTTGCTTTCTTTTAAAAGGATCTACCACCCCAAAGTACCTGAGAGGCCACAGGAGAACAAGATCCAAGATGAATCTTTGACCCCTGGATGACTCCTGAGGCTAGAAGATGCTCATCCCCGTCACAGTACCTTTGGTGCCCTGCAGGCGGAGTGGCAGAGTTTCTCGGCTTTACTTGACGATTCCCTCCGAGGATGATCCCCTTTGGAAGAAGGAGCCACTGGGATGTTGAATCTAAGAAGAAAAAAGGAAACAAAGTTTTTCGGAATGGCAGCAGGTAGGGTCTTCACGGTGATCTCATTTGGTTGATGATGTAGACATCCTGTGAAGAAGAAACTTGCTGTCATCTCCTTAAAGGCTTGAGGATGAAGATAAGACCTCTGGGACCTTTCAATGACTCCTGGCAGCGACGGGTGCATAGGTCACTTTCAGTGTCGGGTTTCGGAATATCGTGTTTTGCCGACTTTTGGTTCTTCGCTGCTGCAGCTGCAGCACGGACCTCTGGACGGCTTCTGGAAACCTGGACTCGGCCACTGGAGTCATGGGGGCAATGGCCATAGTAAAGCCAGGCTTTTAAAACATAAAGGAATTTTTGTTATCCGGGTGTACTGACCTATACTACCCTTCTTTTGTATAACCACATTCACCTTGAGCACAGTCTATCCTTTGCTGATCTACTCTCTGATTCTAGGATTACTATTACCTGAAATGTATTTTGGAGTTTGCCACATGGGAAATGTAAAGTTAATACAGAGAAAAACAGCAGTTAAACTTCAAGGGCCTGTGTGAGCACATCTCGAGCCCATCACACACCCAAAACACTACTACAAACTACTTTCCTAATGCTCTTTGGAATCTACCCCATGTGTGTCCAGTGCCATTCTTATAATGATGTTTAAAACGTACCTTCCTTTTCTGCAGTTCTGATCTAAGTTTCACGATAGAGAGACCTATATGCACACCCTCTATGTTTTACCCTGCCTTTGCTTCACTGGATCAGCACTCCTTTTCCCCTCCTCTTATCTTTCATCATTGTTCCCTTTCCTCTGCAGACTACAGTCTGAACACCTAAGGAGGGAGCAAAATATGGCAAATGTCATACAAGTCTGTGTCCCTGAGACCACTCCACTGGTGACTTGGCTCAGCATAACAACTTCATTGCATAACCTAACTATAACATGTTGTTACATGTTTCAGCTCTAAGTTGTCTCACACGAGGAAAACACACACAGAATAGAAAGATGATCATAGGGCTGGCACAAACACACTAAATCATTTTTAGGCATGCCCTGCCATTCCATGATGGTGCTTGTGAAAATGTTGCTTTAGTTTACATACAGTGGCCCCTTCAAACATCCGTTTTGCATCACAGAGCAGCTGACTGTTATGCATTGGGAGCCTCGTTATTAAATTATTTATCCAGTCCGTCATGCAGCGCATGCAGTGGATGAAAGACCACTGTACCATCCCCCTTGTAAAGAAAAGATCATAAAAGCATCTTGCAACAACTCTCTCCCCAATTTACACAGGTGCTGCAGCTTCTTTAACATGGCTGATGCTACAGTAGTGCCTTCATTATGATGCCTTCTTGCTGTATCACTGAACAGTTCATTAACACGTTGGCCCATCTACGTATTACTGCAAGAGCTCTGGCATAGAGCTAGGGCTCACACCATTAAGGCCTACAAAATGCTGCACAAAAGCAAGGGGATTTGTGTACAATCTACAAAAGCTATTTTATTTCAACTATTGTTTTCTGTTTACTGAGAAGACAAACGCAGTCAAGTTGTTGGCCTGACACTGTAATTCAAGATGCATTGTAGAGAAGACATGCCATCCCTTGGGCTTGCTGCGCTGTTTTGCCGGAGAGAGTTTTGTCATGGCATCAGGTGTCATGGAATGTGGCCGCTGTTGTTATGAAATTAAACTTGTTCTGCAAGTATGGTACAAAGGCAGCTTTTCTCAGCATGTCTGCGGCTTTGCCTTAGCCCTTGGTGTGTGCTTTCTGCTCAGAGCACACGTTCTGATTTTGGGATTCTCACAACTGCCAAATGATGCCATGTCATACGTGATATAGGACCAGTCCTGTCGTGTTAGGTAACAACCGTTTGCATGCTGCAACTGGGAGGCTCATAATTATGATGTGGAGAACTGAACAGTACATTCTAGAATGCAGAGCTGTTGATTGAAAGTTTATTACTGTCTAAAACTGTCACTATTGTCATGGGACTAAAGATTTGTTCCGGCTCTTGGTGTGGCAGTTCACTGCTCTTGTTGTTTGTACCATAAATCACGCTGGAATTGGCATCAAATCTTCCACAAAAGAGTTCGAATCACACAAATTCTCTGAAATGAAGATTTTGACACAATTCCTCCATAAAGTAAAAAAATACAGACGACATGGGAGGGACTACCCACTACGTGTGTGTGGGATTAATGTAGCGCAAAACTAGTGAGGACACAATGGATTGCTGTAAAAAAACAAGCACTGGCAATGGCAACAGTTTGGGCTTTTGTGTAGGCCTGGGAAAGGCATTTGACAGGCACCATCGTAATGGTAGTAACTGGCCATTAATGATAGCAGTTGCAACAAGGTGTGAGCACCTGGGCACAGTATAGCAGTACCTGGCATATGCTTATCTAATGCTTGTACACAAACCAAAACTGTTGGCTTTGTAAGTGCTTCAGTGAAGGACACGCACACTTCCTATAATTCAAGTGGCTGAAGGCAGGCCTGGTTAAGACATTTTTTATTACTCCAGTCGCATGTTTACAGCTTCAACTAAGCCATTAACTCCCAGAAAACTGTCTGGTAATAAAGTTTGATGCTATGGCTTGATAAGCTTGCTCAAAGAGATCGTAGGAGGATGTGCTTTGGGCAGAGATGGGCTGGAAGTGGGTGGGAAGGAATTAGCATGGCCATGGGCAGTTAATGGGTGGGTAAATAATGAAACAAATCCCACAGGATTTGTGTTCCTCCTCATATGAAATGTGCCATCTAATATGCATAACAAAGGTACATACACACCAAGATAGCTGCTAAAATCCTAATGCGATATTATAGAGGTTTCCTGAAAAGAGCTTTGGGATGTTGTGGATAAGGGCCTCTCTAGCCCTCAGGATCTGTATACTGGCTTCCGGTTGAAGCAATGCGAACGCACTTAGGTTATGTTTCTTTTTATTCCATAAACACCAAGAAGAACGGCGTCCGCTCTCCGACAAAAGTGGGCTGGCCCTGTCTACTTGTAGCCCCTCGACTTGGGCCCTAGTGTGGATGACAAGCGCGGGTGTGTTAGGTATATGTCAAAGCCACAAAACATGGATCCTTTTTTTTTGCAACAGACTTGCGAGTTCAGAGCGAGACTGAAAGTGAGACCATAGTCTGACCGAAGTGCGCATTGGAGAAAGAGAGGGCGAAGAAGACACAGAGGGGAAAAGAGGTGAGTGGCAGGTCGAGGAAAAAAGAGAGCGGTGCAGACTGACTCAGTACAAACACCCAGGCAGAGAGTGATTGAGAGGCAGAGGGGAGGACAGACAGATGTGCAAGTAGATGGCGTGAAGGAAACGGCAGAGGCGGCGCAGTGGGTCACCCAGAGACCCAGGCCGAGAGTCAAACCAAAACGATAGCAAGCGGTTAGGTGGGCAAGGCCGGCAATGCTGAGAGGTGCACAGAACAGAGAAGGCCAGGTATACGGATATAGAGAGACAGGCATAACAAGAGACTTGCATAAACGTACAGGACAGCAAAAGGAAGGTGGGATGGAGGGCACAGGGACAGATAGCCAAAGAGAGTGGTAAAGACACACAGACCTGCAGCGGGGCTGAGAGGGCGAGAGTCCACCTCAGAAGCCCCTATAGGAAAGGCCTCCATGGGTCTTCAATGGAGTATGGCTGATGGAGTGTCACTTATCTGGCCAGACCTCCTGGCTCCAGACTGCCATGTCTGGACATGCCGCCCGGCCAGGGAGCTATTTTAACACTGATAAAGACAAGGAATAATATAAAACCATTTTTCCCCCCTGTGCACTTGCATTTTAGAGGTGACCCTAGACATAGGGGATGCAGGGATGGTGAGCGCATGGGTGGTCCTCGGGTGACTGGGAGGGATTCGTCGGATATATCCTTTATTGTCCATGTATAAGATGTATGTTGCAGTGTTTTGCCCTGGGATAATTATAACCCTACGTTGACCATGCCCGGAACTACGCAACAATTTATTTAGTAGTAGGTCCGAAAACTCACCGAGCTATTTTATTCGAATTGGAATGAGCATGGTTCACTGATTACAGATCTCTGCAATAGGCACATTAATCCACTGTGTTGGAACATTCTTGTTACATGAGGAACTCTGCAGCAGCTGCAGTGACTCGTCGAGTTATCACACTGGTCAGGTTGAATGCTAATTTCACATCAAAGTGAAATGCAGACCTATGAAACTGGAGCTCACAGCAAGTGCTACGTGCGGCGTACAGTGATATCGTGCTTCGTATAGCATGGCTGTGAATGGCCTCGAGGCAGTTTAGTACATTGCTTGTGTGAGAGGGTGGATCGTATTGTCGCAATACTAATGACATCACTAATATAAAAGCATATCCAATCAGGTACTACTTACAGCTCTGGGCCCCAGTGCTAACACAAGGGTTTAATACAATATGAGTGGGTGGGGCCATCCCGCCCTCATGGTCCATGGCGGTTATCCAGCCAATATATAAGAAGGGAATGTGTTCTTCCTCTGCTTCGTACAGACCCATATCACTCTTGGATTCTCTGTTTAAAATATTAGGTCGCTCCATTTGTGCTCGACTAGAGGACTGGGTCGTGAGTAGTGGAGTCCTCTATCCGGTCCAGCTAGGATTTCTGCCAGGGTTGCGTACAGCTGAGCAGGTACTCAACCTTTACTTGGTAATGGCACATTTACTCTATTTGGGGAGCTCATTTATTTGGCGTTCATGGATCTGAGCATGGCATTTGATGAAGTCAACCGTGCCAAGTTGTGGGATATGCTCAGGTCCATGAACTGCCCTCGGGCCCTGGTCAAACTCCTGGCCAGATTGCATGGCTCCACACAGGCATGTGTCAGGAGTGGTACTAATGGCCACTGCACAGGTTTCTTCCCAGTCGAATTTGGGGTACGCCAGGGATGCGTTCTGGTGCCCCTATTTTTCTGCCTATATATAAATGGTCCCCACAAGCACCTCCTAAAACCTTCTCCAGACGTACCAAAGATTGGCGGCTGGCCTTTACTGGTCCTAGTGTATGCAGAGGACTCTGTTTTGATGGCCCATACACCAAGAGCTCTGCAGGTCCTCATCTCAGACTATGCTGACTTAATGGAGGGGTTGGATCTGGTGGTAAATGCAGTGAAGTTGGCAGTGATGGTTTGTTGAAAGGGGAGACAGAGGATACATTTTAGGTCCATGCGCTTCAGGTACAGTGTTATACCCAGGGTCGATTTCTTTGACTACTTGGGGGTCAGATTCAACTAATGTTGGCGCTATGGCCCATGTAACCAAAGAGGCCCGGCAGTTCAAGCAGGCTCTGGGTGGGGTTTCCAGGGTCATGTCCATGTTTAGAGCTAAACCAATTGCTCCATTGCTGCATCTATACAAGGGTAAAGCGGCCTCGGTTGCCAGATTTGGAATGGAATTGTGGGGCTATTCAAATGTAAGTTCCGTCCAGACTCTGGAGAATCAATTCCTTAAGAATCTGCTGGGGCTGCCATCTTTGGCTATGAATTTTGGAGTACCTATGGAATTGGGTTGCACACCAATCGGGGACATGGTCTCCCTGCGGCCAGTTTTGCACTGGCTCAGGCTATGAGGTACTGGTAAAGAGTCACTCACCAATTAATTTATCATCTTCCTGATAGACAAGGACTAGGGAGGAAGGGTCCCATGGATGGATGTCCCACGTCAGGAAACAGCTGAGGGCGATTAACATCACGCACCTGTACCCACCCTGTAGTAGTCATCAAGAAAAGGGCTCCTGGCTAGGCCTGGCTGGGCCCTGAAACATAGTTCTCAAACAGTTGTGACGGTCGCTAGAGTTTTTACCTAAAGCGTTTAATGCACATGTGTTAATCACAGTATAACAAAAAGGACACTATAAACTTTATACAAGTGAGTACAACATATATACAGGTACAATCCAGTCAAATTGACTGGAATTTATGAACAATAGGCATGTTCTTTCCTTTCTATAATGTATGGAATTCAATCAACAGATAACATGTAAGCACTACACAGGTTCACAGTGCACAGATAAAAGTGTTGATGATGGACACTGGTAACAAAAAAGAAGGTCTTCGACACTACTGTGCTTCGGCCAAAGTAAGCTGTTGAATGAAGCTTGCATGTGGTTGGCCTTCATCAGGACGATAGAGCTGGTTGGCGGTAAGGAGTATCCTTTTGATCTCGTGTGCGAAGCTGCGCTACGGTAGGAGGGTCGTGAGCTGATCCCCTGTTCCAACTATAGGAGATTGGTACCACATTTTGCTTAGTGGAATCTGGTATGCCCGGTGCCGGGATCCAGTTTTGAGTGCTGGAGGTCTGTGTCTCCAAAGTAGGCCGATATATCATGTCCAATGTCGGGGTATGTTCCCGATAGCAAGTTAAGGAGAAAAACACTCAGCATGAGTCTTGCGCTGGAGGCCTCACTTAGTACGTGAAGGATGCCAGGACTTTGCCCGAGTGCTGTGCGGTTGTGTGGCGTTTCCATGGAAACCACTGCTAATCAAAATGTCCAGTGGCCATTTTGGTTGACTTCTGGCAACAGGGTGTTGCCTGGTGTGCGAAGCACCTTATGAGTACTTGGCCCATTTGGTTTTCTTTTGTACTGCGGACAGCTTATACAACCTCTATTGCAGGAATTGGGCTTTGCACAGTATAAGCCTGCCCTAATATATCTGCTGTGGGTGGACTCACCACTTGTGGGTTGGTCCTTACTCACATATCTCAAAACAGCACTTTATCTCCAGAAACGACTGCAAAGTATACCACCTTGAAATGAGTTTATGTACACCCTGTAATGATTTGTGTTTGAGATTCTTCTTAACTGCTATTATGGTGAGGTTCTTATGATCATATGTTTTATTGTGTTATAACTGATATGTATTTTTGTATTTTGTACTGTTATTATGCATTGTTTTTTATGCCTATCCGAAATAAACATGATGATGAAAACTACTTACAGCAGAAAACACTAGATACCCACACCCACAAGCAACCATATGAACATTTTGAGAGATATTTTAGAACAAATGGTAACTATTACAGTAACTTGTTTATTTTGAAAATCCAAAATACATAAAAATGTGTAACATAACTTAAAAGTTGTAGTAAATATTTTTTAAAGCATCATTGAAGTCAAATCACTTTTTCTTAACATTAACATATGATGCCCAACATTTTGGAACTAAAATTGGCTGACAAATTCAGCACATAATACAAATGCAGGTAAAGAGTGCCAAAGGGGGTGTGGTTTTAAGTGGAGATGGGTGGGAATGGGTTTAAAATCATATCCATTTAAATTAGTGATGGTGTTAAATGGGTTGGACAATTAGCCAACAACACAAATCCATCTCCATATGTCATTCGCATTGAAAATGATTAAAGACCCTCATTCAAAGCCCCTATTTGAAGCTTTTACGTTAAATCTCTTATTTAATGACAATAGTTTCTGCTAAGAGGTAGCACTTTCAGCACCACCCAATAGACAAAACTAATCAAGAGAATACAGAGAGAAAAAGACCAGGAGAAAGGAGAGAAAGGGGGTAGATGTGATATTAGGGGCTTCAAGAACAGAGTCTTCGGTTCCTGCCCAAAGTGCGGGAGAGATGGAGCCAATGTGGTTCTGTACATTATTCCGGAGTTTGAGTGCGTAGCAGGAGAAGGCCTTCTGCTTTCCAGTTCCTTCTTTCTTACACCTGCCAGATTCTAGTCTGACCATGTTGTGGCTCCCACAGCTCCAGAGTCCTACATAGATGGTTATTTTTTCAGCGTTGCGTATGGTTGCCTTGTATGAGGTGCATGCTGTATTGATGGTGATGCAGCTGAATAAGTAAGCTGTGTATCTCTGTAATGGTGCTAAGGAGGTGGGGATGGTCGTATGTCTTCAGTACTGTGATGAGATAGGCTGCAGTGTGCTGGACAACTTTCATCAGTTTTAATCAGGCAAGGAAAGAATTCAGGACTCTGGTGAGGAAAGCGATGCCCCTGTCCAAGTGGGGCCTGGACAATGGTTGTGAAGTCTGATGGAAATGGCTTGATGTTCTCACGGACAGATAGCTGGTTCCAGGATGCTTGGGTTTTCGTTGTGATGTGGGTCTTAAAGCAAAGTATTATTGCAGGACATAATCTGAGGAGCCGCGCCATCAAGTTTCCTTTCCAACAGCAATCTCTGGGTTTGAATATCTGTGGAAGAGACCCCAGGGAGGATGAATTCTGTCTAACTGGGATTCATTTTCTGGTGGATACTTGACACCCAGGCTTGACAGAGTTAAAAGGCAGAGTTTCAGTTGATGGACTTGCAGTGATAGAAGTGTACCAAAAAAGTAGTGGAACTGTGACTATGGCAGAGGACAACGTAGGAAGGAAAGGAGCTATGTGCAACACATTTTTCAAGGGTTGCAGTCATGCTGGTTGCCAGCCAATTGAGTTGAAATAGATTTCAGTTTAGCTGTAACTGATATCCGGTGGTAAAGTGGAGAAGTGTGCTTTAACTTCCATAGCAACAGTTCTGGAATGGGGAAAATGGTTGCAAAAAGTAGAGCTGTTAACAGTAAAAAATTAAAGTAGTGGAACACTGCTCCCGGCCATTCCCGCTTACTTCGACCACTGTGGAATTGACCTTTAGGTTAAGTCCCTACCATAGGGTATAAGACTATTGCAAGCCACCACAGATTTCTGTGACCATAGAGAAGAATATTACTGAAGACCTTTAGTGCCTTGCTATGTCCTTGTATGTATGATGTGGGGACCTTTTATTTCATGTAATACATGGTCACATAGTCATCCCCTCCAACGTTTGGCCTCTAACCACTGTAAAGAAAGAGATACTAAAAGTGTTGACATTTGGAACACAATATAGGATTCTTTCAGTTAGGGTAAACGCTATACAGATTGGAATCTATTGGAAACAAATATTTTAAGTATCTTAAGAAAATGAATGCAAACGATGTTTTTGTAGTTTAAAATAAGTGGTAATTTGCAGATACACCATATTAACATCAAGCAGATAACTAAATAAGCATGCTACATATATGGTTCATTACCAAATAATGACTACATTGTTAAAGAAAAATAGTATCTCAATTTCTCGATATCACATGTCAATTACATTATTTCATACATTTGTTTTTTAATAAACAGATATATGACATACCATTTTCTCAACTGACCTAATTCATCAACCGGACAGATCTGAGCCTCTCTTTTAGAAACACTTATCGACGTTCAGATACATCTAATGCTGGTGCAAATGTATGACTCCGTAGAACGTCAGCTATTGTGTCTAGAAAGTTATTTATATCTCTGAACATAATTATGTTTGAAACAGACTGCCAGGGAATATTATATTTACATTCCCTTCAGAGATTCTGCTGAAGGGCGAACCAAAAACAGAGATGTTAGTGTAAGTTAATTCCATTTTTCAGGAAAAGAATTTCACACATCTATAGATAGACCAATTATGGACACCTATCAACTGTGCATAATTAAGTGATTAAGCCGCAGACCTGATTAAATGTAAGAAATGAAGTCAGTATACTTTTTTGAAACTAAAAGCCCAGATTTTACGTGTTTCAAAATAAATCCAGTATATCGCAGTCATGTCTTCACATACGCTTTTCTGAACAGCATTTTAAAATCAGAGTCTCAACGGTTCAAATTCAAAACAAGTGATAATCTTTGCTTCTTATAACGCCAGAAGAGTTTGAAATTAGGCTTCAATGAGTAGGAGCTAAAAGCAGATGCTGGGTGTCGGTCATCAACCAGTAGGCAGCTGGGGAATCAGGAGTCAGTACACAGCGCAAAGCATATCTGACTTCCACATGGGAGGCAAACTTTAACTTTTTGCCCAGTATGTATGATCCATTAGCACTCGGGTCGGGGGGGCGCAGCCAGCCAGGTTCTATGGATCATGGGCTGAAACCAGTAATCCCAGCCCGTGTTCCACGGAATCCACTTGCTGCCTCCCCTGCCACGGTCTACCCTCTTTCCCCCCTGCCCTCCCTCCGGCTCTTTTTTATTTTTTATTCCCAACCCCCCTCACCACTTAACTGACTGTTGCGGCACCATGTGTTGTCACGACCGCAACTTCCCTTTTCCTGGCTGCCATATTCATAGAAGAGGGGCTCTGTATGGAGCTCTACCTCTACAACCATGGCAGCCATCTTGATAAAGTATTTTTCTTTATTCAACTGGACTTTGCATGGAAAATACTTTTTTTAGCACCCCGGGTTACTACTTTGGTAACCCTGGGTGCTAATGGCATTAATCCCCCATTCCAAGGTCTGCAACAGGGGTAACAGCCTGGTGCCCTCGTTATAGGCCAGCCTTCTATAATCATGGTGGCCATCTTGGAAAAGTATTTTTCTTCATTCGTTAATGGTGGTCTTCGCCCATTCCAAGGACTGTGAGGGGAGATAACGGCCCGGTGCCCTCATTATAGGCCCTTGCTTATCTTGGGCCGATAACTTGGGCTGCCGGGCTGTGACCCCCCCATTCTAGCCCTTGGAATGGGGGATTAACACCACATTATTTTTGAATGTGTACTAGAGGTGCCCTAATTCCTCTTTATTAATATTCTCAAATACTCAAAGTTTATACCACATATGCATGTTTGTAAGGCACCAGTGGCCATGGTGAGCCAAACATAGTTGCTGGTAGCTGTTTGTTTCAAGCTAAGTAGGCTCTCCTAGGCTAGAAATGGGAGCAAAATAGCTCCCCGCTGCCAGTGAATTGGAACTCTGGAGGGGCTATATGGTGATAAACTCATAGAATTTGTGTCCCAATGTGTACAATCCAAATTAATGTGTACAATGTTGACAGCTGACACAGTGTTTTTTCTAAAATGTAGCAAATGAAACTGTCCCATGGAGCAAAGCAATTTGGTTGTAATAATTTAAATGTGTCTCCTTCAAGTATCAGATTTAATTTAAAAGTATAGAGAACCACAAGAACAACCACTGTGGTAAGTGTCAGACTCAGACAATGGACAAGAGATCATGATTTAACTCTGGCATTAAATACCAACGAAAATTATGCCTATTTGTTAGGAATACCCCCACCTTGGGTCCGGAATCACTGCAGGGCCCAGACAGAATGTGACAAGGGTTCACACATGTGGGCACAGACTCCCACCTGTGGCAAGCTCCTCACTCCCGACTTGGGAGACACCATGGTTGTCGCAAAGAGCACAGAGCAACCCGCTGTCACGGGATGGCACTCTGTTAAGAGTGGCACAGGACACCCAGGAAGGGTTTGGGTGGGTGTGCCGAAGTAAGGTGGACAGATAAGTACACACACAGCTGAAAGTAAAGAGAAACGAAGAGTAGGCAAGTATAGCAAGGGAATAAGGTACAACAGAATGGATTCCCTCCTGGGGTGTATGCAGATATAGGAAAAGAGTATTCCACGGACCTTAGAAAAAACTCTAGCCTTCTGCACAGTTTGCTATAACTGCGGCCCATGCTGTTTGCTCATGGCTTGGCACAACAACTATGGGTGTCTGTAACGCAGAAACGAGACAAGGGAAGGGGCAGAGGTTGCCTGACGGAAACCAACAGACAAGCTCTGTACAAAGGGGTCTACAAACAGTACAAGAGAAGACACTAACAGACACATCCAGGAAAAGGAAGTCGATAAGCAAACTAGCAGAAGGAAATTAAGGGAAAGCAGTAGAGGGTTGAAAACAAGGAAGAAAGCAAGGGAGCAGCAGTCAGGAAACAGAGGGACTGCAGAGGACTGTAGGGTGCAAGGTAGAGAGCTCAGGTGAGCAGGACAGCAAAGAGCAAGCCTAAAGGAGCAGGGCTGAAAGGAAGGGAGCCCAGAGGGAAAGGGCTTAGGGTTGCGGAGTGAAGCAGGCTGTACGGCAAGGAGCCCAGAAGGGCCGGGCAGCAAGGAGTAAGCCCAGAAGAGCAGGGCCGCTGACTGTAGAAGGCTGCAGAGGACTGTAGAAGGCTGCTAGACTGGAAGCCCAGCGGACGAAGACTGTAGGTTGAAGGCAGCAGAGCGTGATCGGCTGCAAGGCAGGAGCCTGGAAGGCAAGGGCGGAAGGTAGCAGCGGAGCGTGATCGGCTGCAAGGCAAGAGCCAGGAAGGCAAGGGCGGAAGGTAGCAGCTGAGCATGATCGGCTGCAAGGCAGGAACCAGGAAGGCAAGGGCGGAAGGTAGCAGCGGAGCGTGATCGGCTGCAAGGCAGGAACCTGGAAGGCAAGGGCGGAAGGTAGCAGATGAGCGTGATCGGCTGCAAGGCTGGAGACTGGAAGGCAAGGACGGAAGATAGCAGCGGAGTGTGATCGGCTGCAAGGCAGGAACCTGGAACGCAAGGGCGGAAGGTAGCAGCTGAGCGTGATCAGCTGCAAGGCAGGAACCAGGAAGGCAAGGGCAGAAGGTAGCAGCGGATTGTGATCGGCTGCAAGGCACGAACCTGGAAGGCAAGGGCGGAAGGTAGCAGCGGAGCGTGATCGGCTGCAAGGCAGGAACCAGGAAGGCAAGGGCGGAAGGTAGCGGGCAGGGATGAACCTGAGACTGATAGAGTCTGGTAGTTTTAGTGCTGCAGAGGCATCTGCAGGAACAACCGGAGCTGTAGTCCTAAAAGAAAAGTTGTTATCTGACTTAGCAACAGGTTCTGGCCTTGCAGGCAGAGAGGAAGGGTGTGCTTCTACTGCAGAAAGAGTGATGTGAGAAGCTGCAACAGTAGCAGATTTGGAAGTATTAGCAGGAGGAGCAGCAGAGATTGGGCTAGCAGATACAGTAACAGGAAGTATGACAAATGTGGGGTCAGGATAGGGTAGGCGTTCTGAAGGCTGATCTTCAAAGTCTGGTGTGCTCAGATTGCTAGGTGGGTCTGGGGTATAAACATCCTTAGAAGCAGAGTACATTTCTGATTTGATCACTTCAGAAGAGGCTTTAAGTGTGAGTAAAGGACAGTAGTCAGGGGTAAGAGCGGAACAATCCTTTGACTCAGAAGGATATCTAATCAGAAGATTACACTTGTCTTGTGGTGTAATGGCAGTGTGAGTGATTTGGCCACCCGAAGGAGTTAATTTTTTACTGTCTGTACAACAACCTGAGTTACTGTGGCTGGAAAGCGAAAGGGCTGTGTCAAACTTTAGAATGGATGCATATGCTAAATTTAGGTCTTCCATCTGCTTGGTATAAGTCTGTATTGTTTTCTGCATGGCAATTCCAGGCCTTATCATGTCGATCTTTAAAGACAGAATATCGGGTGTAGGACATAGTGCCAGAAGGTCTGGAATATTGCGTCCCTTCAAAAAAAATTTACTACGTAAATAAACAAAGTCATTATAGAGATCTTCGGTCTGTCTTCTAAGGCGTAGGAGTTGTTCTTCAAGTAGGTATGTACCATTAGCCTGATCTAAAGCTTCAGAATCTGGTGTAGCAGAAAATTCGGTTGTAGCAATAGGAAGACTGACCTTAAGGTTATTATGGTTAGTAGATACTGGGGAAGTATTAAGACAACCGATGGTCAGTATTGGTCTTTTGTACCCAGGACCTGGTGGACTAACCTCAGGATACTTAATGCCTTGTTCTGTCAAATGAGGGTTTCCAGCAGTCTGGGGAGCTTGCCAAGCTGGTCTTGAGCATATCACACTAGCAACAGCGTACTCTGGTTTAGATTTTCCCACAATGAGTGCTATATCCTTGGTAGTAGCAGTGTTAGAAGAATTGTCAGGAGACACAGGAGTGTTTCTCACTGTTTGGGCTAACAAGATCTGTAAGAAATCATTATCTTGCTGTAGCTCTTCAACAGATAAGGACTGCGGATCATAGTCGCAAATGTCATAATAATTATACATGGAAGAAGGGTCAGCTAGCCAGTGAGTGTAGGACCTTGCTTGTAAATCTTTGTTAACTAAGGCTAGACTGTCTTTTAGATTAATGTTCTTGTTTGCTGACTTTAGGGAACCTATAGATTTTTGCAAATGTTTCTTAACCCGAAAGGAAAGTATCTTTGGTCTGTTTGTGCCTTTCCTGCCAATGGAACAAGAAATGTTTTACTCTTGTATTCTGTCATGGGATGGCACTCTGTTAAGAGTGGCACAGGACACCCAGGAAGGGTTTGGGTGGTTGTGCCGAAGTAAGGTGGACAGATACGTGCACACACAGCTGAAAGTAAAGAGAAACGAAGAGTAGGCAAGTGTAGCAAGGGAATAAGGTACAACAGAATGGAATCCCTCTTGGGGTGTATGCAGATATAGGAAAAGAGTATTCCACGGACCTTAGGAAAAACTCTAGCTTCTGCACAGTTTGCTATAACAGAGGCCCACGTTGTTTGCTCATGTCTTGGAACAACAACTATGGGTGTCTGTAATGCAGAAACGAGACAAGGGAAGGGGCAGAGGTTGCCTGACGGAAACCAACAGACAAGCTCTGTACAAAGGGGTCTACAAACAGTACAAGAGAAGACACTAACAGACAAATCCTGGAAAAGGAAGTCGATAAGCAAACTAGCAGAAGGAAATGAAGGGAAAGCAGTAGAGGGTTGAAAACCAGGAAGAAAGTAAGGGAGCAGCAGTCAGGAAACAGAGGGACTGCAGAAGACTGTAGGGTGCAAGGTAGAGAGCTCAGGTGAGCAGGACAGAAAAGAGCAAGCCCAAAGGAGCAGGGCTGAAAGGAAGGGAGCCCAGAGGGAAAGGGCTTAGGGTTGCAGAGTGAAGCAGGCTGCACGACAAGGAGCCCAGAAGGGCCGGGCAGCAAGGAGTAAGCCCAGAAGAGCAGGGACGCTGACTGTAGAAGGCTGCAGAGGACTGTAGAAGGCTGCTAGACTGGAAGTCCAGCTGACAAAGACTGTAGGTTGAAGGCAGAGGAGCGTGATCGGCTGCAAGGCAGGAGCCTGGAAGGCAAGGGCGGAAGGTAGCAGCGGAGCGTGATCGGCTGCAAGGCAGGAGCCTGGAAGGCAAGGGCGGAAGGTAGCAGTGGAGCGTGATCGGCTGCAAGGCAGGAGCCAGGAAGGCAAGGGCGGAAGGTAGCAGCTGGGCGTGATTGGCTGCAAGGCAGGAACCAGGAAGGCAAGGGCGGAAGGTAGCAGCCGAGCGTGATCGGCTGTAAGGCAGGAACCTGGAAGGCAAGGGCGGAAGGTAGCAGCTGAGCGTGATCGGCTGCAAGGCTGGAGCCTGGAAGGCAAGGACGGAAGGTAGCAGCGGAGCGTGATCGGCTGCAAGGCAGGATCCCGGAAGGGCGAAGGCGGAGGCTGAAAAGCAGCAGAGCGTGATCAGCTGCAATGCAGAGAGCCCGGCAGGGTACTGGATCCAAAGCAGGAGTAAGGAGGAACCGCATACAAAGATCCGTAGCTCGAAGCAAAAAGGTGCTGGAAGGACTCTTAATGCAAGAGACTGAGCCCCTGCAGGCAGTAGCTTTTATACCGCCCTGCCCAGCACAGAGGCAGGCTAATTGGTCGCACCTGGATCAGCACACCTGCATACAATCTGCCTCCTCCCTCTCTGTTCCTGAGCTGGTGGAAGCAGAGCTGATCCCTAGGGCTTCTGGGGATTGTAGTTCCGAAGATGACAAATAGGAATAGCCAGGAATAGATAGTTATCGCCAAGTGCATTGTTTTAAGTGTAGTTTGTTGGGAAAAATAGAAAAGCACCAAAGTCTCGCAAATGGGAAATAAGGTCCAAGAAGTGAATAGTGGTTGATCCAAGAGTTTTCCACAGATAAATGAATAACAATTAGACCATATTGATCGCCAATGTATGCGCCCATGGCGCAGGCATGACACCCGCTCCCCGAAGGGGAACAGACGCGGAAGTGACCGCAGTGTGCTAGAACCTCGTGCCTGTACCCAAGAAGGCGGATATGGGGACGATGCCAGGCTCAGATCCATTCTTCCATGTCAAAGTCCCTCTCACGACCCGGAAGTCCCTGAAGTACTTCCGGGTCGCAATTATAAAGATTGGACGCACAGGAAAACGGGCACCGATCAACTTCATAAGTGGACACCTTGCGGTCCTCACCGAGCACTTTTCATCACGATCCATGCCAAATCCAGATCCCTCTCTCCATCCTGGGTTATTTAAGTAAGTTATATAACTAGATAGGGACCATTAGGAGAACCATATCTAGTTCTCATAGAGAGCCTATTCTTTCCTTTCATACCCTAATAGAGGTACCTTTGTTGTTACCTTCCTATGCCATGCTCCCCCTGCAAGTGATTCCTACCTATGATCCCTTTTTCATCCAGTCTTCCTATGATAGATCCACACACTAATATTGTAAGTATGTCACTTAAGGGCTGGCTGAGGGAGGGGAGAATAAGACAGAGAACAGAGTTCTAAATCTAACCTTTCTGTTATAGGTCAACCTATCCAAGCCAGATATCTAAGGTTAAAGCTGCTCACTGTTGACTGCTGTGGGTCGCGGCTCAGACTGGGGCCCAATAGCGTTTTAACAGAACCTCGGGGCTCTAGTCTTTGGTTCAGTTTCCAGCATTGTTATGCTTGATTTATGCTTGGTTCAAAATAGCGCGGGCGCGCAATGCATTCTGGGAGCGCTCAGAGCCATGTTGTATATTTACTTCACTCCGCAGTGAAAGGCTGCACACATTTTGCTGAAGTGTTAGATTCACAGTGCTGAGACAAACATGCTTTTCCAAACTTGGTATGCAGTCAAGGCCATTTCTGCTGGGAAAGCTAACGTTGTTATGGCATGCTACTGTTCTCCGTGGGGCGTGTTTTTAGAGCATGGAGGCCCTGCGTTCCTTGGGGGGAACTCTCGATTGACCCAGCTGGCAACCGACGGCTGTTCCTCAACTGCGCAGGTGCAATTTCCAGAAGGTTCGAGAATTAACTCCCCTTTGTGGAGTGTCTATATATGCAGAAACCCAGAGGGGGTCAGGTGAGACTTCAGCCAGAGAAGGACGCTCTGTCTGGCCTTCCTGTGAGCTGTGGTAATCTCGGTCTAGCTTTCCCCAGAGTCTTCCAGCCGCTTCTGGACAAGATGAGGACTTCAATTACGCTCACGGTGATGTATTTCCTTTTGACTTCTTTATTTCTCTAAGTACTTGCTCCATAATTGCATTGATGATTTATGGTTGTTTCATGCACTTTTCGGGGGAGAGCAGTACAAGTATTTACACTCTGCCTTGGAGAAAGCTGGTGGTAAACCAACATCAGGTACTGACACTATTGTGAAGAGTCATAAATGAGAGGCGAACACAAAGGTATGTTATTCTCTAAGTCAGACATTTTATTAAACAGAAATGTGTTGGAAAAACGTCTCTAGCCCTATTCTAAAGAGGGTTTTCCCTACCTGAAAACTAAACCAAGGATATATCTGTGTCAAGTAGTCAGTAACTCAAAAAGCAGTCCTTGAGTTCAGAAGATTCAAAGCTGTCCCTCACACCAGAAACAAAACAACAAAAAGTGCAGTTAAATGTCTTTAACTTAATATTAGTAAAAAGTGTTCACAACCAAAATTATAAGTATGGTTCCAACAGAAAGGTATTCCAAGGAAAAACCATTAGACCCAGAGGATGGTTCCCTTCCCTTGTATTCTCGGTAGCATGGCAAAAGGAGTCTCTTTATCCAACAAGTCCTTTGTGTGATGTTTCCAAGGAGAGACCCTTGGATGTAGAGAGAAAGTGATTCCATTCCTCTAGATTTTTAGGTAGGATGCATAAACGTATCTCTTTATCCAACATTTCCTCTGTGCCTTTGGTACTGGTTTCACAAAGTTCAGACAATACATCCCATATTAGTCTTTCTTTAACTCCAACCAATACATTCCAGAACAGTCTTTCTTTACTATTATCGATTACCTGGTATACTCTCCTGCCAGGAATCCTCGTATGGGGTGTCTTGACTGGTGTCCCCCCCCAATGTCAAGCTCTTAACACAACTTCAGGTGCCTGGTATACTTCCCTGCCAGGACCTTTGCAAAAGTTCACGAAGTAAGGGTTATCCTTTCTTCCCCCTTTCCCTCTCACAGGCTTTGCTTCCCACAATGTCAAGCCCTTTACACAACTTCAGGTACCTGGTATACTCCCCTGCTAGAACCTCTGCATAAGTTCATGAGGTAGAGGGTTTTCTTTCATCCCCCTCTCCCTCCAATGGGCTTTGTTTCCCAATTGCCTGGTATTCCTCTGCCAGGGCTTCAGCAAAAGTTCATGAGATAAGGGTCTTCCTTTCTCTCCCCTTTTCCTCTCACCGGCTTTACTTCCCAATTGCCTGGAATTCTTGCCAGGCGCTTCTGCAAAAGTTCCTGAGGTAAGGGGCTTACTTTCTCTCCCTGCCCCTTTCCCTCTCACGGGCCTTTGCGTCCCAACTGTTTTTTTTATCGTACAAAGTAGCAAATGTTGAAAGGTGTTCAAAATATTTGCCGATGGTAGCCTTGTTTCAACTTTCCCCCACGTTGACATCTCATGTAACTGGTTTTGCCTGGGGCTTGGTGTGGACTTTTGTTTTGTTGTTTTTTAACCCCTAAAGTGCTAAGGATGGGTATGCTTGTCCTTTTTGTATAGACGTGATTAAAGCTCAGCAGTTAAGGGGTTAAACATTCTTCTTATTGGCATATGAACTTGTGCTTTTCCTTGATTGCCATTAACTAGACTTGCTGTCTTTCTGCTACTTGCAACTTTAAACAGATCAAACATTCATTATCGTGCAGGTGGTAACACCCCAGGGTCCCCCTCTGCTCTAGGCAGACTCACTGGGTCATCTCATCTGTGCATCTACACCTTTGCTCGCACTTCCATAATGGTGTTTCTTCCCTTTCGTGATCGTACAGATGCTCTGTTAGCATCTGACGTGGCACCTTGAGCAACCGCTGCCTTCCATGGACTGGAGAACGCAGTTCATTGGTGCGGTCATGTTCCCGGGAGTCTCTGCGCAGTCTCCAGCCTCATGACGGCTTGCCTTATCCATGCTCTGCTTTCCTTCTCACCACACCGGCACGGATACATCGCGGTCAGGAGCCCTAGCTCGGGATTTCTTGTTCTCTCCTGCGCAACAGCAGTGTTCTGTACTGCTTTTGCCATTTTTAAATGTCCCACTTACTTTGGGTCAAACACAACAACTAATCTGCACATTAGACTTCAAGCTTCCCTTGATCTGCATTAACTCCTTCCTCCTCCTCCTTGTCTCAGGACTCAAGCCCATAGATGTAAATGGATTTCTTAGATGTGGTTGTTCAAAAGCTTTATATAAATCTAGTAAAGCATGTAGTAAAGCAGATTCCTTAGATACTTCTGTATGTTTCCACAGGTAAGCTTTATTCTGGTTACATGTTAAACTGTTAGAGTGAAACACTGGTTCCCATCAACTAGTCTAGGCTTCTCCAACGGCTAACTCCTGGAACCTTCACAACAGCATCCACACCCAAATATTCTCTCAGCACATAACCATTCTCTCAGCATCAGCATGCACCTGCATTCACTCCAAGCACAATATATGACATCTCCCTCCTTTACACTCAATCACAAAACCATGAAAGGAAACACTTAAGGGACACACTCCACTGGTGACTTGGCTCAGCATAACAACTTCATTATAAATTCCCGGCATTTGTGACGGAATTACAAATTAAATACCCTGATTTGATTACTATGGGAGACTTCAACCTGCCCATCAACCCCACTACTGCCAACTTTACCATGCTGATGGCTGACTTAGGCCTCCTACAAGGGGTTCATACCCCTACCCATAGTGGTGGTCGTATTTTAGACTTAATTTTCACTCCCTCTGCTTATGTTGGCATTGATAGTCCTATCCCTCTCTTGTGGTCAGACCACCTCTTGGTACCTTTCTCCATCCACCTCAGACCTCCTTCCGCTGTTACTGCAAAACCTGCGCTTCACAGACGCAGTTGGAAAGCTGCCCCCAAAGCAAAACTCATCAACCTGCTACACTCCCACTGCAATTAGTGCTCCATCTCCACATTGCAAGAGGCCTTCATTGATACGGCTGATGTGCTGACACCGTACAAAATATGCAAACAACGCAGTCGCCCACCGGAGCCCTGGTTTTCACCTAAACTCAAGGATAGTAAACTCCAGTGTAGGCCGCTTGAAAGAAAGTGCCATCATAATTACTCTCATAATCTAAAAACTCCCTATCGAAAAGCACTTGCGGCCTACCACAGAGAAGTGGTAAATGCTAAAAGAGTCTACTTCGCTCTAACTGTAGAAGAGGTTATTAACAAACCTAAGGCTCTATTTGACTTGGTGCAGTCTCTTTCCACGCCGAAATTAGCACAAGATTCAGTTCGAACCTCCAAAGAGCTTTGTGACTCCATCCCTACCTTCTTTCTGTCTAAAATAACCACCATTCGAGAGAATATTCAGACTGAGGCTGCAACAGTTGTTGCGGCCCCAGTTTTTGTGAAACCCCCCTACCGGAGGGTGCTGGTCATCTTTTCCTCTCTTTTCTAATGCAGAAGTCGTATCTACGATTCAAAAGCTTAAATCTGCATCTCCTACTGATGCAATACCACTGTCTCTACAGCAGGAAACGTCTGTCGACCTGATTGATTATATCACGTCGACAGTTAATAACTCTTTCGCTGCAGGAATGATCCCAGACTGACTCTATCATTCTTTAGTGATCCCTCTGCTCAAAAAGCCGTCTTTGGACCCTGAGGTGATGGCCAACTATCGCCCCATTTCACTTCTGCCATTTTTGATGAAGGTATTGGAGGCACTGGTTTCCACACTGCTATCCACGTTCCTGGAATCCTCACAGTTCCTTGATTTATTTCAGTCTGGCTTCCGACCTTGTAGAGGCACTGAATCTGTCCTTAACTCAGTTTTGGATGACTTAATGCGTCTTGTCGATCAGGGTGGTGTCGGAGAAGTCCAACTGTTGGATCTGTCAGCTGCGTTCGAAACCGTCGACCATTCTCTTCTTATCACCTGGCTCTCGGAAGCCGGTATCTCTGGTCAAGTCTGGTCAAGTCTGGTCAAGTCTGGTCAAGTCCTCAGATGGTTTACAGCTTTCCTTGCTGGTCGTTCCCAGTCAGTCTCCCTCCCTCCGTTTTGCTCTGCCCCTGCCTCTCCCTCCTGTCCCCCCAGTGCTTGGCGCTCTCCTTTATTTTGTTCAATATTTACATAAGATATCTTTTGTTTCTTATTGAATCTCATAGGTTCCGCTTCTACTCATACGCCGATGATACCCAGATGCTGGTCCATCTGGACCCGACTGAACCTGAAACAGCTAACAGCCTCAAAAAATATCTGGAAGAACTGGGTCCATGGATGACGCTGAATGATACTAAGACCGAGGTCCTGGTTGTGGGCACATCTACACCTCAAGTGTTCTGGACAGCCGACTTCTGGCCTTCTTCACTGGGCCCTCTCCCTATTCCTGTTCTATCTGTTAGGAACCTGGGAGTACGGTTCTCTGCCACTCTGACCATGGATGAGCAGGTCGGAGCGGTCTGTAAATCAAGCCATTTTAAACTTAGAGTTCTCCGGAAAGTCCTCCCTTTTATTCCCACTGCCAGCCAGGCACCAGTGGTGGGAGCCCTGGTCCTCAGCGTGCTGGACTACTGCAACTCATTATATCTAGCCCAACCCAGCTACCTTATTCAGCGTCTGCAGCTACTCCAGAACGCTGCTGCCCGTTCTATCATCCGTCCGCCTTTTGGAGCCCATATGACCCCGTTGTTGAGACTGCACTGGATCCCTGTTGCCCAGCGGATTTTGTTCAAATCCATGTGTATAGTACAACAGGCCTTCTATGGACTGGAGAAGAATATCTGCAAATAAAGTTCACTCCCTACCAACCCACTCACACTCTTTGCTCTCAAACCACCTGGCGGGTGGCGGTGCCTCGTTTCAGCACATTAAGTGGATGAAAGACCACTGCACCATCTCCCATGTAAAGAAAAGGTCACAAAAGCATCTAGCAACAACTCTCTCCCCAATTTACACAGGTGCTGCAGCTTCTTTAACATGACTGATGCTAGAGTAGTGCCTTCATTATGATGCCTTCTTGCTGTATCACTGAACAGTTCATTAACACGTTGGCCCATCTACGCATTACTGCAAGAGCTCTGGCATAGAGCTAGGGCTCACACCATTAAGGCCTACAAAATGCTGCACAAAAGCAAGGGGATTTGTGTACAATCTACAAAAGCTATTTTATTTCAACGATTGTTTTCTGTTTACTGAGAAGACAAACGCAGTCAAGTTGTTGGCCTGACACTGTAATTCAAGATGCATTGTAGAGAAGACATGCCATCCCTTGGGCTTGCTGTGCTGTTTTGCCGGAGAGAGTTTTGTCATGGCATCAGGTGTCATGGAATGTGGCCGCGGCTGTTATGAAATTAAACTTGTTCTGCAAGTATGGTACAAAGGCAGCTTTTCTCAGCATGTCTGTGGCTTTGCCTTAGACCTTGGTGTGTGCTTTCTGCTCAGAGCACACGTTCTGATTTTGGGATTCTCACAACTGCCAAATGATGCCATGTCATACGTGATATAGGACCAGTCCTGTCGTGTTAGGTAACAACCGTTTGCATGCTGCAACTGGGAGGCTCATAATTATGATGTGGAGAACTGAACAGTACATTCTAGAATGCAGAGCTGTTGATTGAAAGTTTATTACTGTCTAAAATTGTCACAATTGTCATGGGACTAAAGATTTGTTCTGGCTCTTGGTGTGGCAGTTCACTGCTCTTGTTGTTTGTACCATAATCACGCTGGAATTGGCATCAAATCTTCCACAAAAGAGTTCGAATCACACAAATTCTCTGAAATGAAGATTTTGACACAATTCCTCCATAAAGTAAAAAAATACAGACGACATGGGAGGGACTACCCACTACGTGTGTGTGGGATTAATGTAGCGCAAAACTAGTGAGGACACAATGGATTGCTGTAAAAAAACAAGCATTGGCAATGGGAACAGTTTGGGCTTTGGTGTAGGCCTGGGAAAGGCATTTGACAGGCACCATCGTAATGGTAGTAACTGGCCATTAATGATAGCAGTTGCAACAAGGTGTGAGCACCTGGGCACAGTATAGCAGTACCTGGCATATGCTTATCTAATGCTTGTACACAAACCAAAACTGTTGGCTTTGTAAGTGCTTCAGTGAAGGACACGCACACTTCCTATAATTCAAGTGGCTGAAGGCAGGCCTGGTTAAGACATTTTTTTATTACACCAGTCGCATGTTTACAGCTTCAACTAAGCCATTAACTCCCAGAAAACTGTCTGGTAATAAAGTTTGATGCTATGGCTTGATAAGCTTGCTCAAAGAGATCGTAGGAGGATGTGCTTTGGGCAGAGATGGGCTGGAAGTGGGTGGGAAGGAATTAGCATGGCCATGGGCAGTTAATGGGTGGGTAAATAATGAAACAAATCCCACAGGATTTGTGTTCCTCCTCATATGAAATGTGCCATCTAATATGCATAACAAAGGTACATACACACCAAGATAGCTGCTAAAATCCTAATGCGATATTATAGAGGTTTCCTGAACAGAGCTTTGGGGTGTTGTGGATAAGGGTCTCTCCCCTAGCTCTCAGGATCTGTATCCTGGCTTCCGGTTGAAGCAATGCGAACGCACTTAGGTTATGTTTCTTTTTATTCCATAAACACCAAGAAGAACGGCGTCCGCTCTCCGACAAAAGTGGGCTGACCCTGTCTACTTGTATTCCCTCGACTTGGGCCCTAGTGTGGATGACAAGCGCGGGGGTGTTAGGTATATGTCAAAGCCACAAAACATGGATCCTTTTTTTTTGCAACAGACTTGCGAGTTCAGAGCGAGACTGAAAGTGAGACCATAGTCTGACCGAAGTGCGCATTGGAGAAAGAGAGGGCGAAGAAGACACAGAGGGGAAAAGAGGTGAGTGGCAGGTCGAGGAAAAAAGAGAGCGGTGCAGACTGACTCAGTACAAACACCCAGGCAGAGAGTGATTGAGAGGCAGAGCAGAGGGGAGGACAGACAGATGTGCAAGTAGATGGCGTGAAGGAAACGGCAGAGGCGGCGCAGTGGGTCACCCAGAGACCCAGGCCGAGAGTCAAACCAAAACAATAGCAAGCGGTTAGGTGGGCAAGGCCGGCAATGCTGAGAGATACACAAAACAGAGAAGGCCAGGTATACGGATATAGAGAGACAGGCATAACAAGAGACTTGCATAAACGTACAGGACAGCAAAAGGAAGGTGGGATGGAGGGCACAGGGGCAGATAGCCAAAGAGAGTGGTAAAGACACACAGACCTGCAGCGGGGCTGAGAGGGCGAGAGTCCACCTCAGAAGCCCCTATAGGAAAGGCCTCCATGGGTCTTCAATGGAGTATGGCTGATGGAGTGTCACTTATCTGGCCAGACCTCCTGGCTCCAGACTGCCATGTCTGGACATGCCGCCCGGCCAGGGAGCTATTTTAACACCGATAAAGACAAGGAACGATATAAAACCATTTCCCCCCCTGTGCACTTGCATTTTAGAGGTGACCCTAGACATAGGGGATGCAGGGATGGTGAGCGCATGGGTGGTCCTCGGGTGACTGGGAGGGATTCGTCGGATATATCCTTTATTGTCCATGTATAAGATGTATGTTGCAGTGTTTTGCCCTGGGATAATTATAACCCTACGTTGACCATGCCCGGAACTACGCAACAATTTATTTAGTAGTAGGTCCGAAAACTCACCGAGCTATTTTATTCGAATTGGAATGAGCATGGTTCACTGATTACAGATCTCTGCAATAGGCACATTAACCATTGTGTTGGAACATTCTTGTTACATTAGGAACTCTGCAGCAGCTGCAGTGACTCGTCGAGTTATCACACTGGTCAGGTTGAATGCTAATTTCACATCAAAGTGAAATGCAGACCTATGAAACTGGAGCTCACAGCAAGTGCTACGTGCGGCGTACAGTGATATCGTGCTTCGTATAGCATGGCTGTGAATGGCCTCGAGGCAGTTTAGTACATTGCTTGTGTGAGAGGGTGGATCGTATTGTCGCAATACTAATGACATCACTAATATAAAAGCATATCCAATCAGGTACTACTTACAGCTCTGGGCCCCAGTGCTAACACAAGGGTTTAATACAATATGAGTGGGTGGGGCCATCCCGCCCTCATGGTCCATGGCGGTTATCCAGCCAATATATAAGAAGGGAATGTGTTCTTCCTCTGCTTCGTACAGACCCATATCACTCTTGGATTCTCTGTTTAAAATATTAGGTCGCTCCATTTGTGCTCGACTAGAGGACTGGGTCGTGAGTAGTGGAGTCCTCTATCCGGTCCAGCTAGGATTTCAGCCAGGGTTGCGTACAGCTGAGCAGGTACTCAACCTTTACTTGGTAATGGCACATTTACTCTATTTGGGGAGCTCATTTATTTGGCGTTCATGGATCTGAGCATGGCATTTGATGAAGTCAAGTTGTGGGATATGCTCAGGTCCATGAACTGCCCTCGGGCCCTGGTCAAACTCCTGGCCAGATTGCATGGCTCCACGCAGGCATGTGTCAGCAGGAGTGGTACTAATGGCCACTGCACAGGTTTCTTCCCAGTCGAATTTGGGGTACGCCAGGGATGCGTTCTGGTGCCCCTATTTTTCTGCCTATATATAAATGGTCCCCACAAGCACCTCCTAAAACCTTCTCCAGACGTACCAAAGATTGGCGGCTGGCCTTTACTGGTCCTAGTGTATGCAGAGGACTCTGTTTTGATGGCCCATACACCAAGAGCTCTGCAGGCCCTCATCTCAGACTATGCTGACTTAATGGAGGGGTTGGATCTGGTGGTAAATGCAGTGAAGTCGGCAGTGATGGTTTGTTGAAAGGGGAGACAGCGGATACATTTTAGGTCCATGCGCTTCAGGTACAGTGTTATACCCAGGGTCGATTTCTTTGACTACTTGGGGGTCAGATTCAACTAATGTTGGCGCTATGGCCCATGTAACCAAACAGGCCCGGCCGTTCAAGCAGGCTCTGGGTGGGGTTTCCAGGGTCATGTCCATGTTTAGAGCTAAACCAATTGCTCCATTGCTGCATCTATACATGGTTAAAGCGGCCTCATTGCCAGATTTGGAATGGAATTGTGGGGCTATTCAAATGTAAGTTCCGTCCAGACTCTGGAGAATCAATTCCTTAAGAATCTGCTGGGGCTGCCATCTTTGGCTATGAATTTTGGAGTACCTATGGAATTGGGTTGCACACCAATCGGGGACATGGTCTCCCTGCGGCCAGTTTTGCACTGGCTCAGGCTATGAGGTACTGGTAAAGAGTCACTCACCAATTAATTTATCATCTTCCTGATAGACAAGGACTAGGGAGGAAGGGTCCCATGGATGTCCCACGTCAGGAAACAGCTGAGGGCGATTAACATCACGCACCTGTACCCACCCTGTAGTAGTCATCAAGAAAAGGGCTCCTGGCCAGGCCTGGCTGGGCCCTGAAACATAGTTCTCAAACAGTTGTGACGGTCGCTAGAGTTTTTACCTAAAGCGTTTAATGCACATGTGTTAATCACAGTATAACAAAAAGGACACTATAAACTTTATACAAGTGAGTACAACATATATACAGGTACAATCCAGTCAAATTGACTGGAATTTATGAACAATAGGCATGTTCTTTCCTTTCTATAATGTATGGAATTCAATCAACAGATAACATGTAAGCACTACACAGGTTCACAGTGCACAGATAAAAGTGTTGATGATGGACACTGGTAACAAAAAAGAAGGTCTTCGACAATACTGTGCTTCGGCCAAAGTAAGCTGTTGAATGAAGCTTGCATGTGGTTGGCCTTCATCAGTATGATAGAGCTGGTTGGAGGTAAGGAGTATCCTTTTGATCTTGTGTGCGAAGCTGCGCTACGGTAGGAGGGTCGTGAGCTGATCCCCTGTTCCAACTATAGGAGATTGGTACCACATTTTGCTTAGTGGAATCTGGTATGCCCGGTGCCGGGATCCAGTTTTGAGTGCTGGAGGTCTGTGTCTCCAAAGTAGGCCGATATATCATGTCCAATGTCGGGGTATGTTCCCGATAGCAAGTTAAGGAGAAAAACACTCAGCATGAGTCTTGCGCTGGAGGCCTCACTTAGTACGTGAAGGATGCCAGGACTTTGCCCGAGTGCTGTGCGGTTGTGTGGCGTTTCCATGGAAACCACTGCTAATCAAAATGTCCAGTGGCCATTTTGGTTGACTTCTGGCAACAGGGTGTTGCCTGGTGTGCGAAGCACCTTATGAGTACTTGGCCCATTTGGTTTTCTTTTGTACTGCGGACAGCTTATACAACCTCTATTGCAGGAATTGGGCTTTGCACAGTATAAGCCTGCCCTAATATATCTGTTGTGGGTGGACTCACCACTTGTGGGTTGGTCCTTACTCACATATCTCAAAACAGCACTTTATCTCCAGAAACGACTGCAAAGTATACCACCTTGAAATGAGTTTATGTACACCCTGTAATGATTTGTGTTTGAGATTCTTCTTAACTGCTATTATGGTGAGGTTCTTATGATCATATGTTTTATTGTGTTATAACTGATATGTATTTTTGTATTTTGTACTGTTTTTATGGATTGTTTTTTATGCCTATCCGAAATAAACATGATGATGATGACTACTTACAGCAGAAAACACTAGATACCCACACCCACAAGCAACCATATGAACATTTTGAGAGATATTTTAGAACAAATGGTACTATTATAGTAACTTGTTTATTTTGAAAATCCAAAATACATAAAAATGTGTAACATAACTTAAAAGTTGTAGTAAATACTTTTTAAAGCATCATTGAAGTCAAATCACTTTTTCTTAACATTAACATATGATACCCAACATTTTGGAACTAAAATTGGCTGACAAATTCAGCACATAATACAAATGCAGGTAAAGAGTGCCAAAGGGGGTGTGGTTTTAAGTGGAGATGGGTGGGAATGGGTTTAAAATCATATCCATTTAAATTAGTGATGGTGTTAAATGGGTTGGACAATTAGCCAACAACACAAATCCATCTCCATATGTCATTCGCATTGAAAATGATTAAAGACCCTCATTCAAAGCCCCTATTTGAAGCTTTTACGTTAAAGCTCTTATTTAATGACAATAGTTTCTGCTTAGAGGTAGCACTTTCAGCACCACCCAATAGACAAAACTAATCAAGAGAATACAGAGAGAAAAAGACCAGGAGAAAGGAGAGAAAGGGGGTAGATGTGATATTAGGGGCTTCAAGAACAGAGTCTTCGGTTCCTGCCCAAAGTGCGGGAGAGATGGAGCCAATGTGGTTCTGTACATTATTCCGGAGTTTGAGTGCGTAGCAGGAGAAAGCCTTCTGCTTTCCAGTTCCTTCTTTCTTACACCTGCCAGATTCTAGTCTGACCATGTTGTGGCTCCCACAGCTCCAGAGTCCTACATAGATGGTTATTTTTTCAGCGTTGCTTATGGTTGCCTTGTATGAGGTGCATGCTGTATTGATGGTGATGCAGCTGAATAAGTAAGCTGTGTATCTCTGTAATGGTGCTAAGGAGGTGGGGATGGTCGTATGTCTTCAGTACTGTGATGAGATAGGCTGCAGTGTGCTGGACAACTTTCATCAGTTTTAATCAGGCAAGGAAAGAATTCAGGACTCTGGTGAGGAAAGCGATGCCCCTGTCCAAGTGGGGCCTGGACAATGGTTATGAAGTCTGATGGAAATGGCTTGATGTTCTCACGGACAGATAGCTGGTTCCAGGATGCTTGGGTTTTCGTTGTGATGTGGGTCTTAAAGCAAAGTATTATTGCAGGACATAATCTGAGGAGCCGCGCCATCAAGTTTCCTTTCCAACAGCAATCTCTGGGTTTGAATATCTGTGGAAGAGACCCCAGGGAGGATGAATTCTGTCTAACTGGGATTCAGTTTCTGGTGGATACTTGACACCCAGGCTTGACAGAGTTAAAAGGCAGAGTTTCAGTTGATGAACTTGCAGTGATAGAAGTGTACCAAAAAAGTAGTGGAACTGTGACTATGGCAGAGGACAACGTAGGAAGGAAAGGAGCCATGTGCAACACATTTTTCAAGGGTTGCAGTCATGCTGGTTGCCAGCCAATTGAGTTGAAATAGATTTCAGTTTAGCTGTAACTGATATCCGGTGGTAAAGTGGAGAAGTGTGCTTTAACTTCCATAGCAACAGTTCTGGAATGGGGAAAATGGTTGCAAAAAGTAGAGCTGTTAACAGTAAAAAATTAAAGTAGTGGAACACTGCTCCCGGCCATTCCCGCTTACTTCGACCACTGTGGAATTGACCTCTAGGTTAAGTCCCTACCATAGGTTATAAGACTATTGCAAGCCACCACAGAGTTCTGTGACCATAGAGAAGAATATTACTGAAGACCTCTAGTGCCTTGCTATGTCCTTGTATGTTTGATGTGGGGACCTTTTATTTCATGTAATACATGGTCACATAGTCATCCCCTCCAACGTTTGGCCTCTAACCACTGTAAAGAAAGAGATACTAAAAGTGTTGACATTTGGAACACAATATAGGATTCTTTCAGTTAGGGTAAACGCTATACAGATTGGAATCTATTGGAACCAAATATTTTAAGTATCTTAAGAAAATGAATGCAAATGATGTTTTTGTAGTTTAAAATAAGTGGTAACTTGCAGATACACCATATTAACATCCAGTAGATAACTAAATAAGCATGCTACATATATGGTTCATTACCAAATAATGACTACATTGTTAAAGAAAAATAGTATCTCAATTTCTCGATATCACATGTCAATTACATTATTTCATACATTTGTTTTTTAATAAACAGATATATGACATACCATTTTCTCAACTGACCTAATTCATCAACCAGACAGATCTGAGCCTCTCTTTTGGAAACACTTATCGACGTTCAGATACATCTAATGCTGGTGCAAATGTATGACTCCGTAGAACATGTCAGCTATTGTGTCTAAAAAGTTATTTATATCTCTGAACATAATTATTTTTGAAACAGACTGCCAGGGAATATTATATTTACATTCCCTTCAGAGATTCTGCTGAAGGGCGAACCAAAAACAGAGATCTTAGTGTAAATTAATTCCATTTTTCAGGAAAAGAATTTCACACATCTATAGATAGACCAATTATGGACACCTATCAACTGTGCATAATTAAGTGATTAAGCCGCAGACCTGATTAAATGTAAGAAATGAAGTCAGTATACTTTTTTGAAACTAAAAGCCCAGATTTTACGTGTTTCAAAATAAATCCAGTATATCGCAGTCATGTCTTCACATACGCTTTTCTGAACAGCATTTTAAAATCAGAGTCTCAACGGTTCAAATTCAAAACAAGTGATAATCTTTGCTTCTTATAACGCCAGAAGAGTTTGAAATTAGGCTTCAATGAGTAGGAGCTAAAAGCAGATGCTGGGTGTCGGTCATCAAGCAGTAGGCAGCTGGGGAATCAGGAGTGAGTACACAGCGCAAAGCATATCTGACTTCCACATGGGAGGCAAACTTTAACTTTTTGCCCAGTATGTATGATCCATTAGCACTCGGGTCGGGGGGGCGCAGCCAGCCAGGTTCTATGGATCATGGGCTGAAACCAGTAATCCCAGCCCGTGTTCCACGGAATCCACATGCTGCCTCCCCTGCCACGGTCTACCCTCTTTCCCCCCTGCCCTCCCTCCGGCTCTTTTTTATTTTTTATTCCCAACCCCCCTCACCACTTAACTGACTGTTGCGGCACCATGTGTTGTCACGACCGCAACTTCCCTTTTCCTGGCTGCCATATTCATAGAAGAGGGCCTCTGTATGGAGCTCTACCTCTACAACCATGGCAGCCATCTTGATAAAGTATTTTTCTTTATTCAACTGGACTTTGCATGGAAAATACTTTTTTTAGCACCCCGGGTTACCACTTTGGTAACCCTGGGTGCTAATGGCATTAATCCCCCATTCCAAGGGCTGCAACAGGGGTAACAGCCTGGTGCCCTCGTTATAGGCCAGCCTTCTATAATCATGGTGGCCATCTTGGAAAAGTATTTTTCTTCATTCGTTAATGGTGGTCTTCGCCCATTCCAAGGACTGTGAGGGGAGATAACGGCCCGGTGCCCTCATTATAGGCCCTTGCTTATCTTGGGCCGATAACTTGGGCTGCCGGGCTGTGACCCCCCCATTCTAGCCCTTGGAATGGGGGATTAACACCACATTATTTTTGAATGTGTACTAGAGGTGCCCTAATTCCTCTTTATTAATATTCTCAAATACTCAAAGTTTATACCACATATGCATGTTTGTAAGGCACCAGTGGCCATATTGAGCCAAACATAGTTGCTGGTAGCTGTTTGTTTCAAGCTAACTAGGCTCTCCTAGGCTAGAAATGGGAGCAAAATAGCTCCCCGCTGCCAGTGAATTGGAACTCTGGAGGGGCTATATGGTGATAAACTCATAGAATTTGTGTCCCAATGTGTACAATCCAAATTAATGTGTACAATGTTGACAGCTGACACAGTGTTTTTTCTAAAATGTAGCAAATGAAACTGTCCCATGGAGCAAAGCAATTTGGTTGTAATAATTAAAATGTGTCTCCATCAAGTATCAGATTTAATTTAAAAGTATAGAGAACCACAGGAACAACCACTGTGGTAATTGTCAGACTCAGACAATGGACAAGAGATCATGATTTAACTCTGGCATTAAATACCAACGAAAATTATGCCTATTTGTTAGGAATACCCCCACCTTGGGTCCGGAATCACTGCAGGGCCCAGACAGAATGTGACAAGGGTTCACACATGTGGGCACAGACTCCCACCTGTGGCAAGCTCCTCACTCCCGACTTGGGAGACACCATGGTTGTCGCAAAGAGCAGAGAGCAACCCGCTGTCACGGGATGGCACTCTGTTAAGAGTGGCACAGGACACCCAGGAAGGGTTTGGGTGGTTGTGCCGAAGTAAGGTGGACAGATAAGTACACACACAGCTGAAAGTAAAGAGAAACGAAGAGTAGGCAAGTATAGCAAGGGAATAAGGTACAACAGAATGGATTCCCTCTTGGGGTGTATGCAGATATAGGAAAAGAGTATTCCACGGACCTTAGGAAAAACTCTAGCCTTCTGCACAGTTTGCTATAACAGCGGCCCATGCTGTTTGCTCATGGCTTGGCACAACAACTATGGGTGTCTGTAACGCAGAAACGAGACAAGGGAAGGGGCAGAGGTTGCCTGACGGAAACCAACAGACAAGCTCTGTACAAAGGGGTCTACAAACAGTACAAGAGAAGACACTAACAGACAAATCCAGGAAAAGGAAGTCGATAAGCAAACTAGCAGAAGGAAATGAAGGGAAAGCAGTAGAGGGTTGAAAACAAGGAAGAAAGCAAGGGAGCAGCAGTCAGGAAACAGAGGGACTGCAGAGGACTGTAGGGTGCAAGGTAGAGAGCTCAGGTGAGCAGGACAGCAAAGAGCAAGCCCAAAGGAGCAGGGCTGAAAGGAAGGGAGCCCAGAGGGAAAGGGCTTAGGGTTGCGGAGTGAAGCAGGCTGTACGGCAAGGAGCCCAGAAGGGCCGGGCAGCAAGGAGTAAGCCCAGAAGAGCAGGGCCGCTGACTGTAGAAGGCTGCAGAGGACTGTAGAAGGCTGCTAGACTGGAAGCCCAGCGGACGAAGACTGTAGGTTGAAGGCAGCAGAGCGTGATCGGCTGCAAGGCAGGAGCCTGGAAGGCAAGGGCGGAAGGTAGCAGCGGAGCGTGATCGGCTGCAAGGCAGGAACCTGGAAGGCAAGGGCGGAAGGTAGCAGATGAGCGTGATCGGCTGCAAGGCTGGAGACTGGAAGGCAAGGACGGAAGATAGCAGCGGAGTGTGATCGGCTGCAAGGCAGGAACCTGGAACGCAAGGGCGGAAGGTAGCAGCTGAGCGTGATCGGCTGCAAGGCAGGAACCAGGAAGGCAAGGGCGGAAGGTAGCAGCGGAGCGTGATCGGCTGCAAGGCAGGAACCTGGAAGGCAAGGGCGGAAGGTAGCAGATGAGCGTGATCGGCTGCAAGGCTGGAGACTGGAAGGCAAGGACGGAAGATAGCAGCGGAGTGTGATCGGCTGCAAGGCAGGAACCTGGAACGCAAGGGCGGAAGGTAGCAGCTGAGCGTGATCGGCTGCAAGGCAGGAACCAGGAAGGCAAGGGCAGAAGGTAGCAGCGGATTGTGATCGGCTGCAAGGCAGGAACCTGGAAGGCAAGGGTGGAAGGTAGCAGCGGAGCGTGATCGGCTGCAAGGCAGGAGCCTGGAAGGCAAGGGCGGAAGGTAGCAGCGGAGCGTGATCGGCTGCAAGGCAAGAGCAAGGAAGGCAAGGGCGGAAGGTAGCAGCTGAGCGTGATCGGCTGCAAGGCAGGAACCAGGAAGGCAAGGGCGGAAGGTAGCAGCGGAGCGTGATCGGCTGCAAGGCAGGAACCTGGAAGGCAAGGGCGGAAGTTAGCAGCTGAGCGTGATCGGCTGCAAGGCTGGAGACTGGAAGGCAAGGACAGAAGGTAGCAGCGGAGCGTGATCGACTGCAAGGCAGGAGCCCAGAAGGGCCAAGGCGGAGGCTGAAAAGCAGCAGAGCGTGATCATCTGCAATGCAGAGAGCCCGGCAGGGTACTGGATCCAAAGCAGGAGTAAGGAGGAACCGCATACAAAGATCCGTAGCTCGGAGCAAAAAGGTGCTGGAAGGACTTTTAATGCAAGAGACTGAGCCCCTGCAGGCAGCAGCTTTTATACCGCCCTGCCCAGCACAGAGGCCGGCTAATTGGTCGCACCTGGATCAGCACACCTGCATACAATCTGCCTCCTCCTTCTCTGTTCCTGAGCTTGTGGAAGCAGAGCTGATCCCTAGGGCTTCTGGAGATTGTAGTTCCGATGATGACAAATAGGAATAGCCAGGAATAGAAAGTTATAGCTGAGTGCATTGCGGTAAGTGTAGTTTGTTGGGAAAAATAGAAAAGCACCAAAGTCTCGCAAATGGGAAATAAGGTCCAAGAAGTGAATAGTGGTTGATCCAAGAGTTTTCCGCAGATAAATGAATAACAATTAATCCATATTGATCGCCAATGTATGCGCCCATGGCACAGGCATGACAGTATGCCCCTCTCCAGGGCCCTCTCCAAGCTCCTTGAAGACCGACCAACAAGAAGAATGTCTGTCACACCGTGAAAGAGTCTCATACCAAAAAGGCACATCATGAAGCACCAAAAACTGTTTAAGGTTGCAAGGTGAGAGTCTTGAATGACGGAGACAGTACCAATGTTCTGAACCTTTGAGGTAGAAATCAGAAAAGACGAAGTCTTTGGAGCACAAAACCCAACAGTGTGTTCATGAATAGAGGAACTGTGAATGTCTGCTGCAGGTTCCATGGCAAATCTTGCTTTGAAAGGCAACAGTAAAATGTTGAAAGGCGGAGCCAGAGGTACAGCAGAGCTGGTTGCTCTAGGGAGGTTTTCCAAGGCATCAGAAGCAGCAATGGCAAAGTTAAGATTAGCCGCAGAAATTTCAGGAGTCACAGTGGCAGGTTCCCCATGATTAGAAGGAAGTTCAGAAACCACTGCAGCAGGGAGATCATGAATGGCTGTAGATAGTTCCGATGCTGTAGCAACTGAGAGTGTGGGTGCCGTAAAAGAACCAGCGGGCAGGGATGAACCTGAGACTGACAGAGTCTGGTAGTTTTAGTGCTGCAGAGGCATCTGCAGGAACAACCGGAGCTGTAGTCCTAAAAGAAAAGTTATTATCTGACTTAGCAACAGGTTCTGGCCTTGCAGGCAGAGAGGAAGGGTGTGCTTCTACTGCAGAAAGAGTGATGTGAGAAGCTGCAACAGTAGCAGATTTGGAAGTATTAGCAGGAGGAGCAGCAGAGATTGGGCTAGCAGATACAGTAACAGGAAGTATGACAAATGTGGGGTCAGGATAGGGTAGGCGTTCTGAAGGCTGATCTTCAAAGTCTGGTGTGCTCAGATTGCTAGGTGGGTCTGGGGTATAAACATCCTTAGAAGCAGAGTACATTTCTGATTTGATCACTTCAGAAGACGCTTTAAGTGTGAGTAAAGGACAGTAGTCAGGGGTAAGAGCGGAACAATCCTTTGATTCAGAAGGATATCTAATCAGAAGATTACACTTGTTTTGTGGTGTAATGGCAGTGTGAGTGATTTGGCCACCCGAAGGAGTTAATTTTTTACTGTCTGTACAACAACCTGAGTTACTGTGGCTGGAAAGCGAAAGGGCTGTGTCAAACTTTAGAATGGATGCATATGCTAAATTTAGGTCTTCCATCTGCTTGGTATAAGTCTGTATTGTTTTCTGCATGGCAATTCCAGGCCTTATCATGTCGATCTTTAAAGACAGAATATCGGGTGTAGGACATAGTGTCAGAAGGTCTGGAATATTGCGTCCCTTCAAAAAAAATTTACTACGTGAATAAACAAAGTCATCATAGAGATCTTCGGTCTGTCTTCTAAGGCGTAGGAGTTGTTCTTCAAGTAGGTATGTACCATTAGCCTGATCTAAAGCTTCAGAATCTGGTGTAGCAGAAAATTCGGTTGTAGCAATAGGAAGACTGACCTTAAGGTTATTATGGTTAGTAGATACTGGGGAAGTATTAAGACAACCGATGGTCAGTATTGGTCTTTTGTACCCAGGACCTGGTGGACTAACCTCAGGATACTTAATGCCTTATTCTGTCAAATGAGGGTTTCCAGCAGTCTGGGGAGCTTGCCAAGTTGGTCTTGAGCATATCACACTAGCAACAGAGTACTCTGGTTTAGATTTTCCCACAATGAGTGCTATATCCTTGGTAGTAGCAGTGTTAGAAGAATTGTCAGGAGACACAGGAGTGTTTCTCACTGTTTGGGCTAACAAGATCTGTAAGAAATCATCATCTTGCTGTAGCTCTTCAACAGATAAGGACTGCGGATCATAGTCACAACTGTCATAATAATTATACATGGAAGAAGGGTCAGCTAGCCAGTGAGTGTAGGACCTTGCTTGTAAATCTTTGTTAACTAAGGCGAGACTGTCTTTTAGATTAATGTTCTTGTTTGCTGACTTTAGGGAACCTATAGATTTTTGAAAATGTTTCTTAACCCGAAAGGAAAGTATCTTTGGTCTGTTTGTGCCTTTCCTGCCAATGGAACAAGAAATGTTTTACTCTTGTATTCTGTCATGGGATGGCACTCTGTTAAGAGTGGCACAGGACACCCAGGAAGGGTTTGGGTGGTTGTGCCGAAGTAAGGTGGACAGATACGTGCACACACAGCTGAAAGTAAAGAGAAACGAAGAGTAGGCAAGTGTAGCAAGGGAATAAGGTACAACAGAATGGATTCCCTCTTGGGGTGTATGCAGATATAGGAAAAGAGTATTCCACGGACCTTAGGAAAAACTCTAGCTTCTGCACAGTTTGCTATAACAGAGGCCCACGTTGTTTGCTCATGTCTTGGAACAACAACTATGGGTGTCTGTAATGCAGAAACGAGACAAGGGAAGGGGCAGAGGTTGCCTGACGGAAACCAACAGACAAGCTCTGTACAAAGGGGTCTACAAACAGTACAAGAGAAGACACTAACAGACAAATCCTGGAAAAGGAAGTCGATAAGCAAACTAGCAGAAGGAAATGAAGGGAAAGCAGTAGAGGGTTGAAAACCAGGAAGAAAGTAAGGGAGCAGCAGTCAGGAAACAGAGGGACAGCAGAGGACTGTAGGGTGCAAGGTAGAGAGCTCAGGTGAGCAGGACAGAAAAGAGCAAGCCCAAAGGAGCAGGGCTGAAAGGAAGGGAGCCCAGAGGGAAAGGGATTAGGGTTGCAGAGTGAAGCAGGCTGCACGGCAAGGAGCCCAGAAGGGCCGGGCAGCAAGGAGTAAGCCCAGAAGAGCAGGGACACTGACTGTAGAAGGCTGCAGAGGACTGTAGAAGGCTGCTAGACTGGAAGCCCAGCTGACAAAGACTGTAGGTTGAAGGCAGAGGAGCGTGATCGGCTGCAAGGCAGGAGCCTGGAAGGCAAGGGCGGAAGGTAGCAGCGGAGCGTGATCGGCTGCAATGCAGGAGCCTGGAAGGCAAGGGCGGAAGGTAGCAGCGGAGCGTGATCGGCTGCAAGGCAGGAGCCAGGAAGGCAAGGGCGGAAGGTAGCAGCTGGGCGTGATCGGCTGCAAGGCAGGAACCAGGAAGGCAAGGGCGGAAGGTAGCAGCGGAGCGTGATCGGCTGTAAGGCAGGAACCTGGAAGGCAAGGGCGGAAGGTAGCAGCTGAGCGTGATCGGCTGCAAGGCTGGAGCCTGGAAGGCAAGGACGGAAGGTAGCAGCGGAGCGTGATCGGCTGCAAGGCAGGAGCCCGGAAGGGCGAAGGCGGAGGCTGAAAAGCAGCAGAGCGTGATCAGCTGCAATGCAGAGAGCCCGGCAGGGTACTGGATCCAAAGCAGGAGTAAGGAGGAACCGCATACAAAGATCCGTAGCTCGAAGCAAAAAGGTGCTGGAAGGACTCTTAATGCAAGAGACTGAGCCCCTGCAGGCAGTAGCTTTTATACCGCCCTGCCCAGCACAGAGGCAGGCTAATTGGTCGCACCTGGATCAGCACACCTGCATACAATCTGCCTCCTCCCTCTCTGTTCCTGAGCTGGTGGAAGCAGAGCTGATCCCTAGGGCTTCTGGGGATTGTAGTTCCGAAGATGACAAATAGGAATAGCCAGCAATAGATAGTTATAGCCAAGTGCATTGTTTTAAGTGTAGTTTGTTGGGAAAAATAGAAAAGAACCAAAGTCTCGCAAATGGGAAATAAGGTCCAAGAAGTGAATAGTGGTTGATCCAAGAGTTTTCCGCAGATAAATGAATAACAATTAGTCCATATTGATCGCCAATGTATGCGCCCATTGCGCAGGCATGACACCCGCTCCCCGAAGGGGAACAGACGCAGAAGTGACCGCAGCGTGCTAGAACCTCGTGCCTGTACCCAAGAAGGCGGATATGGGGACGATGCCAGGCTCAGATCCATTCTTCCATGTCAAAGTCCCTATCACGACCCGGAAGTCCCTGAAGTACTTCCGGGTCGCAATTATAAAGATTGGACGCACAGGAAAACGGGCACCGATCAACTTCATAAGTGGACACCTTGCGGTCCTCACCGAGCACTTTTCATCACGATCCATGCCAAATCCAGATCCCTCTCTCCATCCTGGGTTATTTAAGTAAGTTATATAACTAGATAGGGACCATTAGGAGAACCATATCTAGTTCTCATAGAGAGCCTATTCTTTCCTTTCATACCCTAATAGAGGTACCTTTGTTGTTACCTTCCTATGCCATGCTCCCCCTGCAAGTGATTCCTACCTATGATCCCTTTTTCATCCAGTCTTCCTATGATAGATCCACACACTAATATTGTAAGTATGTCACTTAAGGGCTGGCTGAGGGAGGGGAGAATAAGACAGAGAACAGAGTTCTGAATCTAACCTTTCTGTTATAGGTCAACCTATCCAAGCCAGATATCTAAGGTTAAAGCTGCTCACTGTTGACTGCTGTGGGTCGCGCCTCAGACTGGGGCCCAATAGCGTTTTAACAGAACCTCGGGGCTCTAGTCTTTGGTTCAGTTTCCAGCATTGTTATGCTTGATTTATGCTTGGTTCCAAATAGCGCGGGCGCGCAATGCATTCTGGGAGCGCTCAGAGCCATGTTGTATATTTACTTCACTCCGCAGTGAAAGGCTGCACACATTTTGCTGAAGTGTTAGATTCACAGTGCTGAGACAAACATGCTTTTCCAAACTTGGTATGCAGTCAAGGCCATTTCTGCTGGGAAAGCTAACGTTGTTATGGCATGCTACTGTTCTCCGTGGAGCGTGTTTTTAGAGCAGGGAGGCCCTGCGTTCCTTGGGGGGAGCTCTCGATTGACCCAGCTGGCAACCGACGGCTGTTCCTCAACTGCGCAGGTGCAATTTCCAGAAGGTTCGAGAATTAACTCCCCTTTGTGGAGTGTCTATATATGCGGAAACCCAGAGGGGGTCAGGTGAGACTTCAGCCAGAGAAGGACGCTCTGTCTGGCCTTCCTGTGAGCTGTGGTAATCTCGGTCTAGCTGTCCCCAGAGTCTTCCAGCCGCTTCTGGACAAGATGAGGACTTCAATTACGCTCACGGTGATGTATTTCCTTTTGACTTCTTTATTTCTCTAAGTACTTGCTCCATAATTGCATTGATGATTTATGGTTGTTTCGTGCACTTTTCGGGGGAGAGCAGTACAAGTATTTACACTCTGCCTTGGAGAAAGCTGGTGGTAAACCAACATCAGGTACTGACACTATTGTGAAGAGTCATAAAGGAGAGGCGAACACAAAGGTATGTTATTCTCTAAGTCAGACATTTTATTAAACAGAAATGTGTTGGAAAAACGTCTCTCTAGCCCTATTCTAAAGAGGGTTTTCCCTACCTGAAAACTAAACCAAGGATATATCTGTGTCAAGTAGTCAGTAACTCAAAAAGCAGTCCTTGAGTTCAGAAGATTCAAAGCTGTCCCTCACACCAGAAACAAAACAACAAAAAGTGCAGTTAAATGTCTTTAACTTAATATTAGTAAAAAGTGTTCACAACCAAAATTATAAGTATGGTTCCAACAGAAAGGTATTCCAAGGAAAAACCATTAGACCCAGAGGATGGTTCCCTTCCCTTGTATTCTCGGTAGCATGGCAAAAGGAGTCTCTTTATCCAACAAGTCCTTTGTGTGATGTTTCCAAGGAGAGACCCTTGGATGTAGAGAGAAAGTGATTCCATTCCTCTAGATTTTTAGGTAGGATGCATAAACGTATCTCTTTATCCAACATTTCCTCTGTGCCTTTGGTACTGGTTTCACAAAGTTCAGACAATACATCCCATATTAGTCTTTCTTTAACTCCAACCAATACATTCCAGAACAGTCTTTCTTTACTATTATCGATTACCTGGTATACTCTCCTGCCAGGAATCCTCGTATGGGGTGTCTTGACTGGTGTTCCCCCCCAATGTCAAGCTCTTAACACAACTTCAGGTGCCTGGTATACTTCCCTGCCAGGACCTTTGCAAAAGTTCACGAAGTAAGGGTTATCCTTTCTTCCCCCTTTCCCTCTCACAGGCTTTGCTTCCCACAATGTCAAGCCCTTTACACAACTTCAGGTACCTGGTATACTCCCCTGCTAGAACCTCTGCATAAGTTCATGAGGTAGAGGGTTTTCTTTCATCCCCGTCTCCCTCCAATGGGCTTTGTTTCCCAATTGCCTGGTATTCCTCTGCCAGGGCTTCAGCAAAAGTTCATGAGATAAGGGTCTTCCTTTCTCTCCCCTTTTCCTCTCACCGGCTTTACTTCCCAATTGCCTGGAATTCTTGCCAGGCGCTTCTGCAAAAGTTCCTGAGGTAAGGGGCTTACTTTCTCTCCCTGCCCCTTTCCCTCTCACGGGCCTTTGCGTCCCAACTGTTTTTTTTATCGTACAAAGTAGCAAATGTTGAAAGGTGTTCAAAATATTTGCCGATGGTAGCCTTGTTTCAACTTTCCCCCACGTTGACATCTCATGTAACTGGTTTTGCCTGGGGCTTGGTGTGGACTTTTGTTTTGTTGTTTTTTAACCCCTAAAGTGCTAAGGATGGGTATGCTTGTCCTTTTTGTATAGACGTGATTAAAGCTCAGCAGTTAAGGGGTTAAACATTCTTCTTATTGGCATATGAACTTGTGCTTTTCCTTGATTGCCATTAACTAGACTTGCTGTCTTTCTGCTACTTGCAACTTTAAACAGATCAAACATTCATTATCGTGCAGGTGGTAACACCCCAGGGTCCCCCTCTGCTCTAGGCAGACTCACTGGGTCATCTGTGCATCTACACCTTTGCTCGCACTTCCATAATGGTGTTTCTTCCCTTTCGTGATCGTACAGATGCTCTGTTAGCATCTGACGTGGCACCTTGAGCAACCGCTGCCTTCCATGGACTGGAGAACGCAGTTCATTGGTGCGGTCATGTTCCCGGGAGTCTCTGCGCAGTCTCCAGCCTCATGACGGCTTGCCTTATCCATGCTCTGCTTTCCTTCTCACCACACCGGCACGGATACATCGCGGTCAGGAGCCCTAGCTCGGGATTTCTTGTTCTCTCCTGCGCAACAGCAGTGTTCTGTACTGCTTTTGCCATTTTTAAATGTCCCACTTACTTTGGGTCAAACACAACAACTAATCTGCACATTAGACTTCAAGCTTCCCTTGATCTGCATTACCTCCTTCCTCCTCCTCCTTGTCTCAGGACTCAAGCCCATAGATGTAAATGGATTTCTTAGATGTGGTTGTTCAAAAGCTTTATATAAATCTAGTAAAGCATGTAGTAAAGCAGATTCCTTAGATACTTCTGTATGTTTCCACAGGTAAGCTTTATTCTGGTTACATGTTAAACTGTTAGAGTGAAACACTGGTTCCCATCAACTAGTCTAGGCTTCTCCAACGGCTAACTCCTGGAACCTTCACAACAGCATCCACACCCAAATATTCTCTCAGCACATAACCATTCTCTCAGCATCAGCATGCACCTGCATTCACTCCAAGCACAATATATGACATCTCCCTCCTTTACAATCAATCACAAAACCATGAAAGGAAACACTTAAGGGACACACTCCACTGGTGACTTGGCTCAGCATAACAACTTCATTATAAATTCCCGGCATTTGTGACGGAATTACAAATTAAATACCCTGATTTGATTACTATGGGAGACCCCACTACTGCCAACTTTACCATGCTGATGGCTGACTTAGGCCTCCTACAAGGGGTTCATACCCCTACCCATAGTGGTGGTCGTATTTTAGACTTAATTTTCACTCCCTCTGCTTATGTTGGCATTGATAGTCCTATCCCTCTCTTGTGGTCAGACCACCTCTTGGTACCTTTCTCCATCCACCTCAGACCTCCTTCCGCTGTTACTGCAAAACCTGCGCTTCACAGACGCAGTTGGAAAGCTGCCCCCAAAGCAAAACTCATCAACCTGCTACACTCCCACTGCAATTAGTGCTCCATCTCCACATTGCAAGAGGCCTTCATTGATACGGCTGATGTGCTGACACCGTACAAAATATGCAAACAACGCAGTCGCCCACCGGAGCCCTGGTTTTCACCTAAACTCAAGGATAGTAAACTCCAGTGTAGGCCGCTTGAAAGAAAGTGCCATCATAATTACTCTCATAATCTAAAAACTCCCTATCGAAAAGCACTTGCGGCCTACCACAGAGAAGTGGTAAATGCTAAAAGAGTCTACTTCGCTCTAACTGTAGAAGAGGTTATTAACAAACCTAAGGCTCTATTTGACTTGGTGCAGTCTCTTTCCACGCCGAAATTAGCACAAGATTCAGTTCGAACCTCCAAAGAGCTTTGTGACTCCATCCCTACCTTCTTTCTGTCTAAAATAACCACCATTCGAGAGAATATTCAGACTGAGGCTGCAACAGTTGTTGCGGCCCCAGTTTTTGTGAAACCCCCCTACCGGAGGGTGCTGGTCATCTTTTCCTCTCTTTTCTAATGCAGAAGTCGTATCTACGATTCAAAAGCTTAAATCTGCATCTCCTACTGATGCAATACCACTGTCTCTACAGCAGGAAACGTCTGTCGACCTGATTGATTATATCACGTCGACAGTTAATAACTCTTTCGCTGCAGGAATGATCCCAGACTGACTCTATCATTCTTTAGTGATCCCTCTGCTCAAAAAGCCGTCTTTGGACCCTGAGGTGATGGCCAACTATCGCCCCATTTCACTTCTGCCATTTTTGATGAAGGTATTGGAGGCACTGGTTTCCACACTGCTATCCACGTTCCTGGAATCCTCACAGTTCCTTGATTTATTTCAGTCTGGCTTCCGACCTTGTAGAGGCACTGAATCTGTCCTTAACTCAGTTTTGGATGACTTAATGCGTCTTGTCGATCAGGGTGGTGTCGGAGAAGTCCAACTGTTGGATCTGTCAGCTGCGTTCGAAACCGTCGACCATTCTCTTCTTATCACCTGGCTCTCGGAAGCCGGTATCTCTGGTCAAGTCTGGTCAAGTCTGGTCAAGTCTGGTCAAGTCCTCAGATGGTTTACAGCTTTCCTTGCTGGTCGTTCCCAGTCAGTCTCCCTCCCTCCGTTTTGCTCTGCCCCTGCCTCTCCCTCCTGTCCCCCCAGTGCTTGGCGCTCTCCTTTATTTTGTTCAATATTTACATAAGATATCTTTTGTTTCTTATTGAATCTCATAGGTTCCGCTTCTACTCATACGCCGATGATACCCAGATGCTGGTCCATCTGGACCCGACTGAACCTGAAACAGCTAACAGCCTCAAAAAATATCTGGAAGAACTGGGTCCATGGATGACGCTGAATGATACTAAGACCGAGGTCCTGGTTGTGGGCACATCTACACCTCAAGTGTTCTGGACAGCCGACTTCTGGCCTTCTTCACTGGGCCCTCTCCCTATTCCTGTTCTATCTGTTAGGAACCTGGGAGTACGGTTCTCTGCCACTCTGACCATGGATGAGCAGGTCGGAGCGGTCTGTAAATCAAGCCATTTTAAACTTAGAGTTCTCCGGAAAGTCCTCCCTTTTATTCCCACTGCCAGCCAGGCACCAGTGGTGGGAGCCCTGGTCCTCAGCGTGCTGGACTACTGCAACTCATTATATCTAGCCCAACCCAGCTACCTTATTCAGCGTCTGCAGCTACTCCAGAACGCTGCTGCCCGTTCTATCATCCGTCCGCCTTTTGGAGCCCATATGACCCCGTTGTTGAGACAACTGCACTGGATCCCTGTTGCCCAGCGGATTTTGTTCAAATCCATTTGTATAGTACACCAGGCCTTCTATGGACTGGAGAAGAATATCTGCAAATAAAGTTCACTCCCTACCAACCCACTCGCACTCTTTGCTCTCAAACCACCTGGCGGGTGGCGGTGCCTCGTTTCAGCACATTAAGTGGATGAAAGACCACTGCACCATCTCCCATGTAAAGAAAAGGTCACAAAAGCATCTAGCAACAACTCTCTCCCCAATTTACACAGGTGCTGCAGCTTCTTTAACATGGCTGATGCTACAGTAGTGCCTCCATTATGATGCCTTCTTGCTGTATCACTGAACAGTTCATTAACACGTTGGCCCATCTACGCATTACTGCAAGAGCTCTGGCATAGAGCTAGGGCTCACACCATTAAGGCGTACAAAATGCTGCACAAAAGCAAGGGGATTTGTGTACAATCTACAAAAGCTATTTTATTTCAACGATTGTTTTCTGTTTACTGAGAAGACAAACGCAGTCAAGTTGTTGGCCTGACACTGTAATTCAAGATGCATTGTAGAGAAGACATGCCATCCCTTGGGCTTGCTGCGCTGTTTTGCCGGAGAGAGTTTTGTCATGGCATCAGGTGTCATGGAATGTGGCCGCTGCTGTTATGAAATTAAACTTGTTCTGCAAGTATGGTACAAAGGCAGCTTTTCTCAGCATGTCTGCGGCTTTGCCTTAGACCTTGGTGTGTGCTTTCTGCTCAGAGCACACGTTCTGATTTTGGGATTCTCACAACTGCCAAATGATGCCATGTCATCCGTGATATAGGACCAGTCCTGTCGTGTTAGGTAACAACCGTTTGCATGCTGCAACTGGGAGGCTCATAATTATGATGTGGAGAACTGAACAGTACATTCTAGAATGCAGAGCTGTTGATTGAAAGTTTATTACTGTCTAAAATTGTCACAATTGTCATGGGACTAAAGATTTGTTCCGGCTCTTGGTGTGGCAGTTCACTGCTCTTGTTGTTTGTACCATAATCACGCTGGAATTGGCATCAAATCTTCCACAAAAGAGTTCGAATCACACAAATTCTCTGAAATGAAGATTTTGACACAATTCCTCCATAAAGTAAAAAAATACAGACGACATGGGAGGGACTACCCACTACGTGTGTGTGGGATTAATGTAGCGCAAAACTAGTGAGGACACAATGGATTGCTGTAAAAAAACAAGCATTGGCAATGGGAACAGTTTGGGCTTTGGTGTAGGCCTGGGAAAGGCATTTGACAGGCACCATCGTAATGGTAGTAACTGGCCATTAATGATAGCAGTTGCAACAAGGTGTGAGCACCTGGGCACAGTATAGCAGTACCTGGCATATGCTTATCTAATGCTTGTACACAAACCAAAACTGTTGGCTTTGTAAGTGCTTCAGTGAAGGACACGCACACTTCCTATAATTCAAGTGGCTGAAGGCAGGCCTGGTTAAGACATTTTTTATTACTCCAGTCGCATGTTTACAGCTTCAACTAAGCCATTAACTCCCAGAAAACTGTCTGGTAAAAAAATTTGATGCTATGGCTTGATAAGCTTGCTCAAAGAGATCGTAGGAGGATGTGCTTTGGGCAGAGATGGGCTGGAAGTGGGTGGGAAGGAATTAGCATGGCCATGGGCAGTTAATGGGTGGGTAAATAATGAAACAAATCCCACAGGATTTGTGTTCCTCCTCATATGAAATGTGCCATCTAATATGCATAACAAAGGTACATACACACCAAGATAGCTGCTAAAATCCTAATGCGATATTATAGAGGTTTCCTGAACAGAGCTTTGGGATGTTGTGGATAAGGGCCTCTCCCCTAGCCCTCAGGATCTGTATACTGGCTTCCGGTTGAAGCAATGCGAACGCACTTAGGTTATGTTTCTTTTTATTCCATAAACACCAAGAAGAACGGCGTCCGCTCTCCGACAAAAGTGGGCTGGCCCTGTCTACTTGTAGCCCCTCGACTTGGGCCCTAGTGTGGATGACAAGCGCGGGTGTGTTAGGTATATGTCAAAGCCACAAAACATGGATCCTTTTTTTTTGCAACAGACTTGCGAGTTCAGAGCGAGACTGAAAGTGAGACCATAGTCTGACCGAAGTGCGCATTGGAGAAAGAGAGGGCGAAGAAGACACAGAGGGGAAAAGAGGTGAGTGGCAGGTCGAGGAAAAAAGAGAGCGGTGCAGACTGACTCAGTACAAACACCCAGGCAGAGAGTGATTGAGAGGCAGAGGGGAGGACAGACAGATGTGCAAGTAGATGGCGTGAAGGAAAACGGCAGAGGCGGCGCAGTGGGTCACCCAGAGACCCAGGCCAAGAGTCAAACCAAAACAATAGCAAGCGGTTAGGTGGGCAAGGCCGGCAATGCTGAGAGGTACACAAAACAGAGAAGGCCAGGTATACGGATATAGAGAGACAGGCATAACAAGAGACTTGCATAAACGTACAGGACAGCAAAAGGAAGGTGGGATGGAGGGCACAGGGACAGATAGCCAAAGAGAGTGGTAAAGACACACAGACCTGCAGCGGGGCTGAGAGGGCGAGAGTCCACCTCAGAAGCCCCTATAGGAAAGGCCTCCATGGGTCTTCAATGGAGTATGGCTGATGGAGTGTCACTTATCTGGCCAGACCTCCTGGCTCCAGACTGCCATGTCTGGACATGCCGCCCGGCCAGGGAGCTATTTTAACACTGATAAAGACAAGGAACGATATAAAACTATTTCCCCCCCCTGTGCACTTGCATTTTAGAGGTGACCCTAGACGTAGGGGATGCAGGGATGTTGAGCGCATGGGTGGTCCTCGGGTGACTGGGAGGGATTCGTCGGATATATCCTTTATTGTCCATGTATAAGATGTATGTTGCAGTGTTTTGCCCTGGGATAATTATAACCCTACGTTGACCATGCCCGGAACTACGCAACAATTTATTTAGTAGTAGGTCCGAAAACTCACCGAGCTATTTTATTCGAATTGGAATGAGCATGGTTCACTGATTACAGATCTCTGCAATAGACATATTAATCCATTGTGTTGGAACATTCTTGTTACATAAGGAACTCTGCAGCAGCTGCAGTGACTCGTCGAGTTATCACACTGGTCAGGTTGAATGCTAATTTCACATCAAAGTGAAATGCAGACCTATGAAACTGGAGCTCACAGCAAGTGCTACGTGCGGCGTACAGTGATATCGTGCTTCGTATAGCATGGCTGTGAATGGCCTCGAGGCAGTTTAGTACATTGCTTGTGTGAGAGGGTGGATCGTATTGTCGCAATACTAATGACATCACTAATATAAAAGCATATCCAATCAGGTACTACTTACAGCTCTGGGCCCCAGTGCTAACACAAGGGTTTAATACAATATGAGTGGGTGGGGCCATCCCACCCTCATGGTCCATGGCGGTTATCCAGCCAATATATAAGAAGGGAATGTGTTCTTCCTCTGCTTCGTACAGACCCATATCACTCTTGGATTCTCTGTTTAAAATATTAGGTCGCTCCATTTGGGCTCGACTAGAGGACTGGGTCGTGAGTAGTGGAGTCCTTTCTCCGGTCCAGCTAGGATTTCGGCCAGGGTTGGGTACAGCTGAGCAGGCACTCAACCTTTACTTGGTAATGGCACATTCACTAAATTTGGGGAGCCCATTTATTTGGCGTTCATGGATCTGAGCATGGCATTTGATAGAGTCAACCATGCCAAGTTGTGGGATATGCTCAGGTCCATGAACTGCCCTCTGGCCCTTGTCAACCTCCTGGCCATATTGCATGGCTCCAGGCAGGCATGTGTCAGGAGTGGTACTAATGGGCACTGCACAGGTTTCTTCCCAGTCGAATTGGGGGTACGCCAGGGATGCGTTCTGGTGCCCCTATCTTTCTGCCTATATATAAATGGTCTCCACAAGCACCTCCGAACACCTTCTCCAGATGTACCAAAGATTGGCGGCCGACCTTTACCGGTCCTAGTGTATGCAGATGACTCTGTTTTGATGGCCCATACACCAAGAGCTCTGCAGGCTCTCATCTCGGACTATGCTGACTTAATGGAGGGGTTGGATCTGGTGGTAAATGCAGTGAAGTTGGCGGTGATGGTTTGTTGAAAGGATAGACTGAGGATACATTTTAGGTCCATGCGCTTCAGGTACAGTGTTATACCCAGGGTCGATTTCTTTGACTACTTGGGGGTCAGATTCTCAAGTAATGTTGGTGCTATGGCCCATGTAGCCAAACAGGCCCAGCAGTTCGAACAGGCTCTGGGTGGGGTTTCCAGGGTCATGTCCATGTTTAGAGCTAAACCAATTGCTCCATTGCTGCATCTTTACAAGGGTAAAGCGGCCTCGGTTGCCAGATTTGGAATGGAATTGTGGGGCTATTCAAATGTAAGTTCCGTCCAGACTATGGAGAATCCGAATCAATTCCTTAAGAATCTGCTGTGGCTGCCATCTTTGCCTATGAATTTTGGAGTACCTATGGAATTGGGTTGCATATCAATCGGGGACATGGTCTCCCTGCGGCCAGTATTGCACTGGCTCAGGCTATGAGGTACTGGTAAAGTGTCACTCACCAATTAATTGATCATCTTCCTGATAGACAAGGACTCGGGAGGAAGGGTCCCATGGATGTCCCACGTCAGGAAACAGCTGAGGGCGATTAACATCACGCACCTGTACCCAACCTGTAGTAGTCATCAAGAAAAGGGCTCCTGGATAGCCCTGATTTACCCAGGTGGGTAAACAATCCTATAATATCACAGTAATCAGGGTGAAAGAAAAACATACACTTTCCTCATCCTACCCCTACGTGCAAGAAAAACATAGTTCTCAAACAGTTGTGACAGTCACTAGAGTTTTTACCTAAAGCGTTTAATGCACATGTGTTAATCACAGTATAACAAAAAGGACACTATAAACTTTATACAAGTGAGTACAACATATATACAGGTACAATCCAGTCAAATTGACTGGAATTGATGAACAATAGGCATGTTCTTTCCTTTCTAAAATGTATGGAATTCAATCAACAGATAACATGTAAGAACTACACAGGTTCACAGTGCACAGATAAAAGTGTTGATGATGGACACTGGTAACAAAAAAGAAGGTCATCGACACTACTGTGTTTCGGCCAAAGTAAGCTGTTGAATGAAGCTTGCATGTGGTTGGCCTTCATCAGGACAATAGAGCTGGTTGGAGGAAGGGAGTATCCTTTTGATCTCATGTGCGAAGCTGCGCTACGGTAAGAGGCTTGTGAGCTGATCCCCTGTTCCAACTATAGGAGATTGGTACCACATTTTGCTTAGTGGAATCTGGTATGCCCGGGTGCCAGGATCCAGTTTTTAGTGCTGGAGGTCTGTTGCTCCAAAGTAGGCCGATATATCATGTCCAATGTCGGGGTACGTTCGCGATAGCACGTTAAGGAGAAAAACACTCAGCATGAGTCTTGCGCTGGAGGCCATAGTTAGTATGTGAAGGATGCCAGGACTTTGCCCAAGTGCAGTGCGGTTGTGCGGCATTTCCATGGAAACCACTCCTAATCAAAACGTCCAGCGGCAATTTTGGTTAACTTCTGGCAACAGGGTGTTGCCTGGTGTGTGAAGCACCTTATGAGTACCTGGCCCATTTGATTTTCTTTTGTACTGCTTATGTACAAGCTAGAGGATGGCTTATGCAACCTCTATTGCAGGAATTGTGCTTTGCACAGTATCACCCTGTCCTAATATATCTGTTGGGGGTGGACTCACCACTTGTAGGTTGGTCCTTACTCACATATCTCAAAACAGCACTTTATCTCCGGAAACGACTGCAAAGTATACCACCTTGAAATGAGTTTATGTACACCCTGTAATGATTTGTGTTTGAGATTCTTCTTAGCTGCTATTTCGGTGAGGTTCTTATGATCGTATGTTTTATTGTGTTATAGCTGGTATGTATTTTTGTATTCTGTACTGTTTTTATGGATTGTTTTTTATGCATATCCGAAATAAACATGATGATGATGACTACTTACAGCAGAAAACACTAGATACCCACACCCACAAGCAACCATATGAACATTTTGAGAGATATTTTAGAACAAATGGTAACTATTACAGTAACTTGTTTATTTTGAAAATCCAAAATACATAAAAATGTGTAACAGAACTTAAAAGTTGTAGTAGATATTTTTTAAAACATCAATGAAGTCAAATAACTTTTTCTTAACATTAACATATGATGCCCAACATTTTGGAAGTAAAAATGGCTGACAAATTCAGCACATAATACAAATACAGGTAAAGAGTGCCAAAGGGAGAGTGGTTTTAAGTGGACATGGGTGGGAATGGGTTTAAAATCATGTCCATTTAAATTAATGATGGATGTTAAATGGGTTGGACAATTAGCCAGCAACACAAATCCATCCCCTTATGTCATTCGCATTGAAAATGATTAAAGACCCTCATTCAAAGCCCCTATTTGAATCTCTTACATTAAAGCTCTTATTTAATGACAATAGTTTCTGCTTAAAGGTACCACTTTCAGCACCACACAATAGCCAAAACGAATGAAGAGAATACAGAGAGAAAAAGACCAGGAGGAAGGAGAGAAAGGGGTTAGATGTGATATTAGGGGCTTCAAGAACAGAGCCTTCGGTTCCTGCCCAAAGTGCGGGAGATATGGAGCCAATGTGGTTCTGTACATTATTCCAGAGTTTGAGTGCGTAGCAGGAGAAGGCCTTATGCTTTCCAGTTCCTTCTTTCTTACACCTGCCAGATTCTAGTCTGACCATGTTGTGGCTCCCACAGCTCCATAGTCCCACATAGATTGTCATTTTGTTTCAGAGTTGCTTATGGTTGCCTTGTATGAGGTGCATGCTGTATTGATAGTGATGCAGCTGAATAAGTAAGCTGTGTATCTCTGTAATGGTGCTAAGGAGGTGGGGACGGTCGTATGTCTTCAGTACTCTGATGAGATAGGCTGCAGTGTGCTGGAGAACTTTCATCAGTTTTCATCAGGCCAGGAAAGAATTCAGGACTCTTGTGAGGAAAGCCATGCCCCTGTCCAAGTGGGGCCTGGACAATGGTTGTGAAGTCCGATGTTCTCACGGAGAGATAGCTGGTTCCAGGATGCTTGGGTTTTCTTTGTGATGTGGGTCTTAAAGCAAAGGATTATTGCAGGACATAATCTGAGGAGCCGAGCCATCAAGTTTCCTTTCCAACAGCAAGCTCTGGGTTTGAATATCTGTGGAAGAGACCCCAGGGAGGATGAATTCTGTCTAACTGGGATTCAGTTTCTGGTGGATACTTGACACCCAGGCTTGACAGAGTCAAAAGGCAGAGTTTCAGTTGATGGACTTGCAGTGATAGAAGTGTACCAAAAAAGTAGTGGAACTGTGACTACGGCAGGGTACACAGTAGGAAGGAAAGGAGCTATGTGCAACACATTTTCAAGGGTTGCAGACATGCTGGTTTACAGCCAATTGAGTTGAAATAGATTTCAGTTAAGCTGTAACTAATATCCAGTGGTAAAGTGGAGAAGTGTGCTTTAACTTCCATAGCAACCGTTCTGAAATGGGGAAAATGGTTGCAAAAAGTAGAGTTGTTAACAGTAAAAAATTAAAGTAGTGGAACATTGCTCCTGACCATTCCCGTTGACCTTTAGGTTAAGTCCCTACCATAGGTTATACGAATATTGCAAGCCACCACAGAGTTCTGTGATCATAGAGAAGAATATGGCTGAATACCTGTGTAACGCTCACCTGAATCCCTCGGAGGCGCAGGTCCGGGGTTGGAGATTTCAGTGTCTTCTAGGGTCACGCGCAGGCCTCTGGTAACACCCTGGATAGACCGTCTTCTCACCGTAATTTTGACCTGGAGGGTGAGGTGTCTGCAAGTAGGAGAACAAGGGGTTAATGAATGTCTGGTTGGCCAATCTGACCTTCCCCTTTCCTGGACTCCCCACGTTACTCGTAGGCTGAATGTGCTCACCTTATATAGTTGAAAGCGGAGCTCTCCATCCTGCGTCTGTGCAGGGGTGCTGATGCCAGTTGCTTCACTGGTTAATTGCCCAGCCTCTTGATTGCAGAGGATGAAGTCAGGGAGCAAGGCCGTCGTTAGCTGCACGAACGGTGATTGCTTGAATATGGAGTTTTATTTATATGACCCCTTAAATGTCTCTCGCCATTGCAGGTCCGGTATGTAATTAAGGTAAGCGAGAAGAATGCCGGAGTTCGTGAAGGCACGTAAGTAAAAGAATGTTATGCGAAGTTAAATGCACTTCTTAATGTCTCTTTTCCCTTTTTTCAGGTAGCCGTAGCTGACGGCGTGGAGATGGACGCCGAGGTACGTGCCGGAGAATGGGCAAGCCGATGACAGCTAGGAGGCACGTGAGTAGTGATGGCGTACCGTGCCCCTAATGATGTCCTTCTTGTTTTAGCAGGTGCGGACAAACAGCGCCTGACGAAGATCGAGGCGTACGTGGCACAGGTAAGCAGAATAAACACGGAGGTTCACTAACCAATGTCCTTTGTTTCCGCAGGATTGCCGGAGTATGAAGAGTGCAGCACGCGGCCTCGGGATGCTCCGATGGACGAGGTAAGTGCTGCGCTGGTTTTGTATTGTCCTAACCTGGTGTCCTTGTTCTCTTTCAGACGCTGCTGAAGACTGAAGACTGATCTGCCGGGAGGTAAGACTGAAGATTTCTTGTTCACAGATGCAGAAGCTGAAGATTCTCTGGAGCTGACACGGTGAGCGTCCTGCTGCTAGTGCAGAATAACGCGAAGCACGTTGCACTGATCGGGTGTGGTTTAAATAGGCCACTGGAGTACTTAGGTGTCTCCTTCCACAGCCTCGCCCAGACAAGAAAGAAGTTCCAGCTTCCAGCACAGTTTCAGTATCCAGTCCCAGGGAGTGGTGCTGACCACACCCAGAAGGTAAAGTAGTTCCAGCCAGCAATGGATGAGGATATCATCCTGCAGGTAAGTGAGCAGCATGGTCTGCAGCAGGTAGGTCCACCCAAGCACCATTCCTCTCAATATGAGCCCGGCGCTTCCTGTGCCGGGACTGGGTTCCCTTATGAGCCTGGCGCCACTGGCGCCAGGACAAGGTCCAAAAGGCCCCTGTGGGGACCAGCTGGTGCCTGGAATGGAAGTTGTGTCCCTGCTTCCAAGGATGTTGGGCTGGGTCTGACACCTTGGAGGCAGCGGTCATGACAACCTGTAGTGCCTTGCTATGCCCTTGTTTGTATGATGTGGGGACCTTTTATTTCATGTAATACATGGTCACATAGTCATCCCCTCCAGAGTTTTGCCTCCAACCACTGTAAAGAAAGAGATACTAAAAGTGTTGATATTTGGAACAAAATATAGGATTCTTTTATTTAGGGTAAACGCTATACAGATTTGAATCTATTGGAAACAAATATTTTAAGTATCTTAAGAAAATGAATGCAAATGACATTTCTGTAGTTTAAAATAAGTGGTAATTTGCAGATACCCCATATTAACGCCGAGCAGATAACTAAATAAGCATGTTACATATATGGTTCATTACCAAATACTGACTAAATTGTTAAACAAAAATAGTATCTCCATTTATCGATATCACATGTCAATTAAATTATTTCATAGATTTGTTTTTTAAACAAACAGATATATTATATATCATTTTCTCAACTGACCTAATTCATCAACCAGAGAGATCGGAGCCTCCCTCAGGACCTAAGTGCCATTTAAAAACACTTAACGAGGTTCAGATACATCTAATTCTGGTGTAAATGTATGACTCCATAGAACACGTCAGCTATTGTGTCTAGAAAGTTATTTATATCTCTGAACATAATTATGTTTGAAACAGACTGCCAGGGAATATTATATTTACATTCCCTTCAGAGAATCTGCAGAAGGGAGAACCAAAAACAGAGATCTTAGTGTAAGTTAATTCAATTTTTCAGGATACATTTTTCACACATCTATAAATAAACCAATTATGGACACCTATCAACTGTGCTTAATTAAGTGATTAAGTCACAGACCTGATTAAATGTAGGAAATGAAATCAGTATACTTATTTGAAATTGGAAAAGCCCAGTTTATACGTGTTCAAAAATAAATCCACTATATCGCAGAAATCATGTCTTCACAAACACTTTTCTGAACAGCATTTTAAAATCAGAGGCTCAACGGTTCAAATTCAAAACAAGTGATAACCTTCTCTTCTTATAACGACAGCAGAGTTTGAAATTAGGCTTCAATGAGTGGGAGCTTAAAACAGATTCTGGGTGTCGGTCATCAACCCGTAGGCAGCTGGGGAACCAGGAGTGAGTACACAGCGCAACGCATATCTGTCTTCCACAAGCGAGGCAAACTTGAACTTTTTGCCAAGTGTGTATGATCCCTTAGCACCCGGGGCGGGTGGCGCAGCCACTTAGGTTCTACGGATCATGGGCTGAAACCTGTAATCTCAGCCCACATTCCACGGAAACCACATGCTGCCTCCCCCGCCGCGGGCCACCATCTTTCCCCCCGCCCTCCCTCCCATCTCTTTTTTATTTTTTATTCCCAACCCTCCTCACCACTTACCTGACTGTTGCGGCGCCATCCTTTGCCACCGCCCGCCACCGCAGCTTCCCTTTTCCTGGCTGCCATGGTCATAAAAAGGGGCTCAGTACGGAGCCCTGCCTTCTAAAACCATGGTGGCCATCTTGGTAAAGTATTTTTCTTTATTCAATGGGACACTGCTCAGAAAATACGTTTTTTAGCATCCTGGGTTACCGCTTTGGTAATCCAGGGTGCTAATGGGGTTAATCCTCCATTCCCAGAGCTGCAACGGGGGGAACGGCCTGGTGCCCTCGTTATAGGCCCGCCTTCTATAACCATGGTGGCCATCTTGGTAAAGTATTTTCCTTCATTCAACCGGACGCCGCGCGAAAAATACTTTTTTCTTAGAACCCTGGGCTATCGCTTTGGTAACCCGGGGTGCTAACGGCAGTCATCCCCCATTCTAAGGACTGTAAGCGGAGATAACAGCCCGGTGCCCTCGCTATAGGCCCTTGCTTAGCTTGGGCCGATAACTTGGGCTGCTGGGCTGTGACCCCCCCATTCCAGCCCTTGGAATGGGGGATTAGTGCCACATAATGTTTGAATGTGTACTAGAGGTGCCCTAATTCCTCTTTATTAATATTCTCAAATACTCAAAGTTTATGCCACATATGCATGTTTGTAAGGCACCCGTGGCCATGGTGAGCTGTTTGTTTCAAGCTAACTAGGCTCTCCTAGGCTAGAAGTGGGAGCTAAATAGCTCCCCGCTCCTAGCGAATTGGAACTCTGCAGGGGCTATATGGTGATAAATTCATAGTATTTGTAATGTGTACTATCCAAATTAATGTGTACAATGTTGACAGCTGACACAGTGTTTTTCTAAAATATAGCAAACAAAACTGTCCCATGGAGCAAAGCAACCAACGAAAATAATGCCTATTTGTTAGGAATACCCCCACCTTGGGTCCGGAATCACTGCAGCGGCCCAGACAGAACGTGATAAGGGCTCACACATGTGGGCACAGACTCCCACCTGTGCCAGGCTCCTCACTCCTGACTTGTGGGAGACACCATGGTTGGAAGAGCAGAGAGCGACCTGCTCCCCAAAGGGCCACAGACGCAGAAGCAACCACAGCGTGCTAGAACCTGGCGCCTGTACCCAAGAAGGCGGATATGGGGATGATGCCAGGCCCAGAACCGTTCTTCCATGTCAAAGTCCCTCTCACAACCCGTAAGTCCCTGAAGTACTTCCAGGTCGCAATTATAAAGATTGGACGCACAGGAAAACGGGCGTCCGATCAACTTCTCAAGTCGACACCTTGCGGTCCACACTGAGCACTTTTCATCACGCTCATCACGCTCTATGCCAAATCCAGATCCCACTCTCAATCCTGGGATATTTAAGTAAGTTATATAACTAGATAGGGACCGTTAAGAGAACCATGGCTAGTTTACATAGAGAGACTATTCTTTCCTTTCATACCCTCATACCCTAATAGAGGTACCTTTGCTGTTCCCTTTTTATGCCATGCTCCCCCTGCAAGTGATTCCTACCTATGATCCCTTTTTCATCCAGTCTTCTTAAGATAGATCCACACACTAATATTGTAAGTATATCACTTAAGGGCTGGCTGAGGGAGGGGAGAATAATCCTTTCTGTTCTGGGTCAACCTATCCAAGCCAGATAACTAAGGGTAAATCTGCTCACTGTTGGCTGCAGTGGATCGCTCCTCAGACTGGGGACCTGATAGTGTTCTAACAGAACCTCGGGGCTCTAGTCTTTGGTTCAGCTTCCAGTATTTACACCCTGCCTTGGAGAAAACTGGTGGTAAACCAACATCAGGTACTGATACTATTGTGAAGAGTCAGAAATGAGAGGTGGACACAAAAGTATGTTATTCTCAAAGTCAGACATTTTATTAAACAGAAATGTGTTGGAAAAACACCTCTCAAGCCCTATTCTAAAGAGGATTTTCCCTACCTGAAAACTAAACCAAGGATATGTCTGTGTCAAGTAGTCAGTAACTTAAAAAGAAGTCCTTGAGTTCAGAAGATTCAAAGCTGTCCCTCACACTAGAAACAAAACAACAAAAAGTGCAGGTAAATGTCGTTGACTTAATATTAGTAAATAGTGTTGCAACCAAACTTATAAGTATAGTTCCAACAGAAAGGTATTCCAAGGAAAAACCGTTAGACCCAGAGGATGGTTCCCTTCCCCTGTATTCTCGGCAGGATGGCAAAAGGAGTCTCTTTATCCAACAACTATTGTGTGATGTTTCCAAAGAGAGACCCTTGGATGCAGAGAGAAAGTGATTTCATTCCTCTAGATGTTTAGGTACGATGGCAAAATGTATCTCTTATCCAACAGTTTCTCTGTGCCTTTGGTACTGGTTTCCCAAAGTTCAGACAATAAATCCCATAGCAGTCTTTCTTTAACTCCAACCAATACATTTCAGAGCAGTCTTTCTTTACTATTATGATGATTGCCTGGTATACTCTCCTGCCAGGAATCCTCTTATGGGCTGTCCTGCCAGGTGTCTCCCCCCGATGTCAAGCTCTTAACACGACTTCAGGTGCCTGGTCTACTTCTCTGCCAGGACCTCTGCAAAAGTTCACGAGGTAAGGGTTATCCTTTCTTCCCCCTTTCCCTCTCACAGGCTTTGCTTCCCACAATGTCAAGCTCTTTACACAACTTCATGTACCTGGTATACTCCCCTGCTAGGATCTCTGCATAAATTCATGAGGTAAATGGTTTCCCGTCATCCCCCTTTCCCTCCTATGGGCTTTGCTTCCAATTCCTGGTATTCTTCTGCCAGAGCTTCTGCAAAAGTTTCTGAGGTAAGGGGCTTATTTCTCTCCCTGCCCCTTTCCCTCTCACAGACCTTTGGGTTTGCAACTGTTCTTTTTATCGTACAAAGTAGCAAATGTTGAAAGGTGTTCAAAATATTTGCTGATGGTAGCCCATGTTTCAACTTTCCCCAACGTTGACATCTCATGCAACTCGTTTTGCCTGGGGCTTGGTGTGGACTTTTGTTTTGTTGTTTTTTAACCCCTTAAGTGCTAAGGACGAGTATGCTTGTCCTTTTTGTATAGACGTTATTGAAGCTCTACAGTTAAGAGGTTAAACCTTCTTCTTATTGGCATATGAACTTGTGCTTTTCCTTGATTGCCATTAACTAGGCTGGGTGTCTTTCTGTTACTTGCAACTTTATACAATTCAAACATAAACTGTTGTGCACGTGAAAACACCCTGGCGTCCCCCTCTCCTCTAGGCAGACTCACTGGGTCGTCTGTGCATCTCCACCTTTGCTCGCACCTCCATAATGGTGTTTCTTTCCTTTCGTGATTGTACATATGCTCTGTTGGCATCTGACGTGGCACCAGGAGCAACCGCTGCCTTGCCTGGACCGGAGAACACTGTTCGTTGGTGCAGTCATGTTCCCTGGAGTCTCCGCGCAGTCTCCAGCCTCGTCACAGCTTGCCTTATCCATGCTCTGCTTTCCATCGCACCACACCGGTACGGATACATCGTGGTCAGGAGCCCTAGCTCGGGATTCCTTGTACTCTCTTGCACAAGAGCAGCGTTCTGTACTGCGTTTGCCATTTTTAAATGTCCCACTTACTTTGGGTCAAACACAACAACTAATCTGCACAGTAGACATCAGGCTTCCCTTGATCTGCATGAACCCCTTCCTCCTCCTCCTCGTCTCAGGACTGAAGCCCATAGATGTAAATGGATTTCCTAGATGTGGTTGTTCAAAAGCTTTATATAAATGTAGTAAAGCATGTAGTAAGGCAGATTCCTTGGACACTTCTGTATGGTTTTAGAGGTAAGATTTATTCTGGTTACATGTTAAACTGTTACAGTGAACCACTGGATCCCATCACCCAGGCTAGGCTTCTCCAACTGCTAACTCCTGGAACCTTCATGACAGCATTCACACCCAAACATTCTCTCAGCACATCAACATTCTCTCAGCATCAGCATGCATCTGCATTCACTCCATGCACTATATAACACATCTCCCTCCTTTACACTCAATCACAAAACCATGAAAGGAAACACATAAGGGACACACTAACACAGCATCTTTTTAAAGTGAGATGCAACTCATAAAAGGTGGGGAGCGTCCTCCCCTACATACTATGTGTCTGTAAATGGAAAGCGTCCCCGCTTTCTACACTTTCTGGCATTAACATTAATGCATCCCTATCAACTGAGGCCGATACGAGCTTGCGCGACCACTAATAACTTAGTACAGATTCACTCCACTCACTCCCACTTACATTAAGAAAGGTGTGACCCACCTACCTGGTGGGACACCATTCCCACACGCACTCTGCGGAAAGCGTGACCCTCCTACCTCGTGGGACATCATTCCCACACACACTGCGGAAGGCGTGACCCTCCTACCTGGTAGGCCACCCGTCCTACATACACACACAGTTGAAGGCGCAACCCTCCTACATGATGGGACACCATTTCCCACACTCATAGATGCAAATTCATATCAGGCATCATTAAAATACATAACATTCAACATGCCCACACATAACAATTAACATTTTTCTTTTCAATATTTAAAAATAAATTGCTAAGTGTCCATGCTGAGTATCAGCTCTAAACCTGACAATGCTTAACGAGATAGTTATAGCCTACTTCTAAGCCTCTCACACTTCTGGCACATTCCTTGCCATTTTTAAAGTAATGACATTACTAAAAGTCCATAGGTGCTTTTCACCTCTCACCTGAAAATTCTTCAAAAAGTAAAAATGTATATGCATATAAACACAGGTATAAACATCTCCTCACATACGCTGTTCAGCCATCCACACTGCCACCCATTGCCATAACCAAAATACATGCAGTCAATTCTACTCACTTTTACATTACCACACGTTTAACATCAAGCATATATTTAACTTGACAAGTACTTTAAGTACTTCTTCACCGACCACTGAATGGATCATCAAAGGATACTGTTTATGTGTCCTTCATATGACACTTCTACTTGCTTGGGGCTGTGCACCTTCTTCTTAACAAATGCAGACTGAGCCCAATCTGCGTAGCACTTCCTCACATATCGGCACGGTCTGCGCCTCACTCTTACCCACTTCAGCCGCATTGTCCCATGCTGGGCCCACTCCTCCTTAATTGTTTGCCGATGGTGTCACTGTTTGTCCGTTTTCTCCAGTCGAGCTACCACTGTGCCCGCTCGTCCGTTTCCTCCAGACGATCTGTCATTGTGTCCCTTGCTCATAGGCCTCTCTGCCACTCCTCGCAAATAAAGGTTTTCAAGGACTTCATTTTCCAGTATTCCTTCCAACTGTTTGCAGAGTGTGTCATGTCATCACGCTCAAGGTCCTTTACTTGTGACTCTCATCACAAGGAGGCACGGCTTTCGGCTTTTGAGAGATCCTTTCCTTTAACCCCAAACACAACTTCAAAGTGATTGCAGACTTCACCGGGGGATGTTGAGAATCGCCAACTCCCCCTGCGTGTGACGTGACGTCACCATTGGCTTTCCCTTAGCCGCCGAGACAACATCTCCCGAAGCTGTCGTAGTCCGTGGCAACCACCACAACGACCAACAGCTCTACAGCACTGCCGGGTCCCACACACAACAGGCATATTGATCACACCCAAGCAGTAAGTACATCGTTAGACGCTGAGCATTCCGGATGCCATTCTTTACTGCATGGCACTATTTCCAACATTTCTAAATCCCATATGTCAAACAGTATAATTACACCAGCAACCTTCTTATTTTGTCTTCACTATGGCTACATTGCATTGCCTGTTCTTCCTGTGCTAGTACATTTCTTATTCGTGTTTGCCAATTGACCTCCTCCTCCAGCTTTGGGGCACCTGGGTTTTCTTCTGCCCCAGACTCACTGCTGTGATCTCGGGCTTGCACAACTCCCCATGGGCAAACTCTTGATGGGCGCAGCTTCACTTACTCCTTGCCCAACAGTTACATAAAGTGGAGAAAATCTGCTACTCCTCTGCCTCTTTTGCTTCTGGGTGACCCACTACAACTTGGAGGTCTACCTTTGTTTTCTATGCTTGCCCTGGGAGTCTGACAGGGGCCTTCAACCGAGGCAAACACATCTCCTCTTCTTTATCTGTGTCTACATCACCCCCCCTTTTTCTTCACTTCTAAGGGGCCCAAATGTCTCCCCCCATTCTCACCCTGGGTGATGGAACTTACTTGTTTGAGGGAAGTGGTTCCTTTCTTCTTTCTCTGCACCCCCCGCATCAGATTGGACTCTTTTAACTTCTTGCACACAGGATCTTGTCATGTCTTCATGAATACCATCCTCGTAACCATTATAGTAAAGCAGCTTCCTTGGACACTTCTGTATGGTTCCACAGGTAAGCTTTATTTTGGTTACATGTTAAGCTGTTACAGTGAACCACTGGGCCAGATCACCCAGGCTAGGCTTCTCCAACTGCCAACTCCTGGAACCTTCACGACAGCATTTGCATCCAAATATTCTCTCAGCGCATCAACATTTTCTCAACATCAGCATGCACCTGCATTCACTCCAAGAATTATATAACAATAAAGATACATCAGAAGCATAAGATACTACATATGAGTCGTGAGCATTTAAGTCATAAGTTGGGGTTTGACTAGTGTGATTTTTAGGTAAGGGTTTCTCACTTTTACCATACGGTGGAACTGTTAGGTGACAGTAGGCCATTAGGGTTTTGGGTATTATGGAGTCCTTCTCTAGAGGAAGGGGAGAATACTTCGTCCCACACAATGGAGTCACACCCTGCCTTGTGATCCTCCCTCTTGTAGCCAACTCCAGGGTCAGGATCAGGTATCTGCTGCCGTTCCCCGGCCCTGAAGGAGGAGATCATGAAGAGGAAGTTAGTGATGATTCCATCAGATTCATCACACTATCCTATCCCACTTCAGCGATGGTCCTTGGCCCTGTTTTAGGAAAATAATGAAGAGTGCTTGTTAGGATATCTTACAACAAAAAACAGTCCTCAGTCCAATCCCTAATCTACCAAAGTTCTGTCACTACCACTAATACATAAGATTAACAGAAAGGTCTATAAGTGCCTTTTGCGTAATCTTGGCAATGCCGGCAGATTGATGACCCAGACCCAAACATCTCTCGGGCATCTCATAGGCCACGTGCCTGATTACTTAGTTCAAATTCCCTCTTTTTTAGTCTCTCTCGTTTCCTGGTGGTGCTTGGTCCTGGCCTCACCCAAATGCCTCTATGTATTGTCCCAGGTGGTGCAGTTTAAATCTCAGGTTTGCCCAATGTCTCAGTGTTCTTTCTCGCCGCCTGAGATGACAGTCTCTGTTCCCTTGGTTTCACCTTCAAATATTTAATCTTGTCCTGTAGTTTTTCTCCCCCCAGCTTGCAGCTGGTCTTCCTTGTCCCTGCCTGGGAAATGTGTGGTTTTCACCTCGCCTCGGGCTGTCTTGCCTTTCACATTGTATGGGGATGGCATGCACCTCGTCCCTTCTTGTACGTTCTGGGATTTCACCAAATTCGGGGATTCTGGATATGTCACTCTATCGTGTATCATCTGGTCTCTCGCTCGTCTTATATTGTATGGTCTCTCACTCCAGGCTAGGCTTCTGGGTTTCTCACCCCTTCTTAAGTCATCTACGGACTTTGCCACCCACCTCCCAATTCCCAGTTTGTGCTGTGTGCCTTGTTCTCTGTGACATTTGCTGTCGGGGAGGCAGTCATTTTCATCAGAGAGGAACGGCTTCTGTTCCACCATGTTGGTTCCCTTTTGTTGGCTCCTCCTGTCAGTGACTGACAGGGCTTCAGCACTGATTGCTGCTTGTCCTGGTCATATGCTTCTGGGTTGGTCATTTCTCTTCAGTATTGGATGGGCCCAAGCTCCCCTGTCTTTTGGCCTGGATGAAAGTGTCAGTCTTCCGCAGGCTCTCTCGCTCATCGGCTCTCCATGCCGTCTGAGTGGAGCTGCATACTAGCTCTGCCTCTGTGAGAGACTATCCGCCCACTGCTGTCCTCCACAGGCTTGTGTGTGTGTGTGTGTGTGTCTCTCTCTCTCTGGCTTTCCTTTGCATCCAGCATGCATGATTTTTATGCTCTTCTCTGTAGCGACACAAGGCACCAATTGGTCCTCTGCCTCATGCAAGGGCAATAACCAATGAAAGTCAGTAAACCACGCCAAAAACCTTTAATGGACCCTGCACCTCTTGCTCTGCTCATTCCCCATGTAGCCAACAAATAAATGAGACCCTATAGATGAGGGAAGTTGACTAAAATCCCTTCTTGGTGATTTATTGTCCCTAAAGAGGTGGGCGGTCAGCCCCAGTGGCATCCCGCTTGTCCTATTCCATTGGGTGTGTTAAGTGTTGCAGGCTCCCCTCTGTAGTCCCATAGAGGGTGGCTCCCCCTTCGGAAGAAGGCTCATTGCTTATCTTAATTCCAGAATGAATGTAGTGGAATTTCGAATGTATAAGAGATACCACTGGTGTGCAGCTCCAGAAAGCAAATGAAATGAATCAAAAAAATACTAATCCAGATGCGTAAAAACACGTGCTACATTTCCTTATGGTGGAACACACTGGGGGTAATTTTACAATAGGCATTGTGGTAAATGGAGGTGTAATGGCAAGGCAAATGCTTTTACACCTCCATTTCCTTCGGCAGCCCATTTTCACGCACTGACAAGTCAGAGAAGGGATACAGAGTTAAATCTCCACTGTGCTTTCCTTTGCCATCTTCTGAGTGTTCTTTGTTTTACGCCTGAGTGAGATCTTCATGCAGGCATACAACAAATGAATTACGATGGAATCTGTCTCCATTTAGCACCTGCTGAAGAGCAATCCATTAATGAACACATCCCGAAAAGCCTAATTTGCAGGCAGTGTTTTTTATTTTTTATTTGACAGAGTGTAAAAATAAAGTGTGAAGAAGAGTTTGCCGGGTTTTACTCTTCAGCTTTCCACTCTGCCTTGTAAAGGTGTAAAACTGCATGCAGGTATCCCAAAAGCACAAACATGCTAATGTTGGTGGATCCCTGAATAAAAAGAAGCATTTACTATAAAATGACCTCCACTGTGTAATCCATCGTCCTCTCAAAAAGGCTCCATTGGTCCCTTGACAGTGAGTATAAAATGGAAAAGAGAATAGCAGCCAATGTCCCAAAGAAACCATAGATGTTTGTACTCAAACCTAGGCCATTACAAAAGCCCACTCAATGGAATAATTGAGTCCAACACAATGTGCTGTAGTCTAGTTTTCAATATCCAATGCTGTTCCAGCCTAGTGTGAGGAATCCTGCAAAGTCATCACTGATTCCCGGTGGTGGACTCTCCCCACATGGCCAGGGAACAGCAGTCGCTTCCTGATCCTGGCCTTGGGGGCAGTACTCCGAGGGTGGATCATGTGGGATGATCACTTGGAGGAGGTGGTGACTCCATTAGGAGAGACACGGTACACTACCCTCCTTTCTAAAGAAAACACTGAAACAGCTTGAGTGCTTATGGCATATTGTCAATCTAAGCTAAATACCAGTACACATAATTCTCATTTAACATCTCCTGTTTATGTTTTTGATTCAAACAAAGATCCAAAACAACTCAACTTTAAAAGCTCTAAAGGTCATGTGGACTCCAACTCCCACAAAGCATCAAGAACTGAGACGAGGAAGAGGAGGAAGGAGTTAATGTGGATTGAGGAAATCCCAAACTAAACGTGTAGATTAGATGCTATAATGAAAATCAGCTGTGCAGGCCATTTAAACCTGGGGAATACCTTCCATTGTCAGGTGGAGACGAGAGATGCAGAGCAGGCGGACTGGGAAACAGAACTGGTGGCAGACGCCAACGCACGGTAACAGACTGTACTAAGGGAGACAGGCTCTTACAAGCAACTGATTGCGAGCCTGACATACCAGAGACATGGGAGACTGAAGTGGGTGCTGTGAATGGACCGCTGCAACACCGGCAATGTCAGCGAGGCTGCTGGGGATGCAGTCTCCTGGGAAAGCAGCAGTTCTGCCGGTGGGAGAATGTGAAGCTACCATGGGCACCAGGCGTGGGTCTGCCAAGCAGGGAAAGCCTTCCAGAAGGGAAAGTATCTTTGCAACAGTGTATCACAGGTCAGAAGAACCAGCAAACACTGGGGAGTCTGCCCATAGGAGTTGGGTACCCCAGGGCGTACTGGAAGAACCCTGTTTTCAATACCGATCAAGTAAATTTGAAAGACAGGATTTACAAAAGTCCTCATACAAGAGAAGTCAAAATGGGAAATGTTGAGTAAATATTATCAACAGCAAATGAACAGCAATGAAGAAGTTGAAAGGCAATATAGGTACAAGTCTTCATACATGGAATATCAATTTGGGGGGAAATTGGAACAAGCATTGTCACAAGCAAATATCTACCAGTGAAGAAGTTAACAGACAGACTGTGTACAAGTCTCCATGTATGAGATGTCACTATGGGAAAGTTGGAACAAGTAGTATCTAAAGTCAAGGCAGTATAAACAGTAAAGGAGTACAACTGTGTAATACTGAAAGAGAACATTGTGGAAAGTCCTGGTGAGAGAAGTATGTCAGGCAGTGAGACTTTGGGATAAAGATATCTGGCAGGGGAGTAAACCAGGAGATCTGTATCATAAAAAGCTATTGCGGAAAAGAGACACTTTAAAATGTTTGGCATCCTGAATAAAGTGTTTCTGCCACTCTTAAGGAATCAGTGGTTGATAAGAACACTTTACGTTTCTACCTGGAACAATCCAGGGGAAGGGAATCTCCCCCTGTATTCAAGGATTGTTTGCTGAAGTTTCACATTTCTGACTTTCACACACTTTTTGCTAAATCAAAGCAGAGACATTTACCTTTCACCTTTGATTGTTTGTTTTAGTGTGAGGGTAAAATACGTTTTGGACACAAGAACAGTTTGCATAAGTTTGACGACAAGACATAGGCCCTCATTACAACCCTGGCGTTAAGTACTTAACGGCGCCGTAAAAGGTGGCAGCGCCGTTAACCCCTTAACGCCTGATTACGAGGTCCCTTTGCGGGTTGGCGATTTTAACGCCTGCTTTTTGCAGGCGTTAAAAACCAACCCGCAAAGGGACCTTGGTGCTAAGTACGGTGCCACAATTTGCGGCACCGTACTTAGCGCCTTCCCCATTGCCACTGAGCCCTATGGGGCAAAAATGGGAATGGGGAAGGGCCATGGCGGCATGGGGAATTAGCGCCCCGCCAACCTCGGAATGGGGCGGTAATTTCCCATTCCGCCATGGCGGAGTCGGTAAGTTACCGGCATGGACCATGGTGCTATTAGCACCATGGTCCAACGCCAGGGTCGTAATGAGTGTGATAGACTAATCTTTAGTTTTAGTTTTCTAGGAAGGGAAACACTCTTTAGGGTAGGGACATAAAGGACTTTATCGAACCCCCTTTTATTTTAATAAAGATGACTGTTGTTGAAAATCTTGCAACTTAGTGTCTGCCTCTCATTTCTGACCCCTCACACTAGCGAGTCTCCTATCAATTGTCTCCATTCCCACCCAATCAGAAAACCTATATGCACCCACGAGGGAGAAAACACTGGTATTCATTTTGTTTTTTGTTTAAATAGTTAGGAATTCTACCTGCCCTCCTGTCTGTTTCGACATTACACGTCCGCTCAGTCGTAGTCCCTTTTCGGTGTTCCTTAGAATTAGTAGTGATCACTGAAATTGATCTACTCTGCAACATAATTAAGCCTGGCAGGCCAAGGAGTTTAGGAGTCGTCTTCTGCAGGTATGCGCATTTATTAGCTGACACTCAAGTATAGAAAGTACATCAGCAGATAGGTAGATATGTTATAGCAGATAGGCAGACACACCGGGCAACCTTTACCCAATGATGACAGAGATAACTGACTGTTGTATTCTGTGCATCGCGTGCGTGATGACATCACAGTGTTCTGAACTGGAATGACATCACGTGCAACTCCAGATGATAGTTATTCTTACCTGGGGGCACCACTTTGAGGCCAGGTGCTGACAGGCTTATTTTTTGGAAGAAATATACTTTGTTTATGACTAATGATGGTGTGTGCTTTGCATAACACATTGTTGCAGACAAGGATATGGAGTGATTGAGAGGACCCCAGACAAAAATTTCTGGAGATGAGGTGGGCTGATTCACCAGGTGACGGTCCGGGAACATTTAGGTGTAAGACTTCAGTGCTCCAGGTGAGGTATCAGAGATCACAAATATCGCTCTATTCTACTTTTATGGAGATGAGGGCAGCTGTGTTGGGGGATACAGTTCAACTACATAGCGAGCACACTGCGGATTGGCTTGGTCGGGGGCACATATTTCAGGCAATAGTGTCGTGATAAACTGGTTATTTTGTGGCCTGCTGGATACTGGCCACTTTGGGGACACGCTGAGCAGATCTATGGCTGGTGATGCATCCGGCTGGGAGGCCGTTGCTGGCACGTGTGTGGTGGAAAGTCTGGCTCCATATTGAAGTCAGGCATTCATGCCCGTTTGGCATCAGAGAAATACTTGGTGGCAACAATCTTTAAGTCAGGCATTAGCGATTTAATGGTGGCGCACATCCTGGAAAGAAAATTAGCCTATTGGAACTGCTTTGCGAGATGGCGGTGGAATTATACTCGGTGGCAGTGGGAGGCCACTCCTGTCATCTGGAAGTTCGTGTTTAGGGAACGTTATAACTTATCGTCCATCTGCCAACTCTTCGTAGTATTTGGCAAGTCTTTTTCAGGAGTTTCTGTATCAAACCTGGCAGGAGAGTACACTGAGCCAGTGTTACATGTGACAGTGGGAGGTTACTCTTGTCTGAATAACCTGGTGATTGAAAGGTGATAGACTCTTTTGGCACTAAAATCAATTGTTTGTTTGTTTGTTTATTTATTTGTTTAGCGCTCCAGACCCGGGGGTAGAAGGTCGCTTAAAGAAGAAGGTTACATTTTGAAGTATACAATTGTAAAATAAAACAATTTAAGAAAATCAGGATACAGCAGTTACATATTGTGATATATACAGTTGTGAAGTAAACAATTTGCAGAGCAAATTTTGCAGACATGGGGCCTCATTCCGGGTTTGGAGCTAACCATGGAGTAATTAGCTCCATGGTTGCCTCCGAAAGCGTCCCAAATCCGGCCTGGTGAATGGAGTAATTACCGGTCCATTCCAGGGTTGGAGGGACCGGTAATTCCCCATTCACCTTTTGCCCTTCCCCATTCCCATTTCTGCCCCATAGGGCTCAATGGGAATGGGGAAGGAGGTAATTACGGCACTGTAAATTATGGTACCGTAATTACCTACGCGGTACCTTTGCGGGTCCCGTACTTAACTCCTGCTAGAAGCTGGAGGTAAGGAAGGACCCACAAAGGGAACTCGGAATACGGAGGTAAGGGATTACCAGCATCGGCACCCTTACCGGGGTGCCGGTAATCCCTTACCTCCAATCTCGTAATGACTCCCATGGTTAGGTAAAGGGATGTGTGCCACCCTAACTGGGTATTACTCTTTGTTCAGGAGCCAACCGATAACATTTTTCCTAAAAACCTGGAAGGACTCAATGGTTTTTATGTTAAGGGGTAGGGTGTTCCAGAGTTGGGAGGCAAGTACTGTGAAACTGGTTCCTCCCGCTCTTTTTAATGAGAATCTGGGTACTGTTAAGCATAGGGTGTTGGATGATCTGGTGGTTCTTGTGGCAGGTTTTAAGGTAAATTTGTTGGAGAGATAGGGGGGGCTAGGTGGTTTAGAGCCTTATATGTAAGGCACATGGTTTTCAGGTCTATTTTTTGTCGAATGGAGAGCCATTTGCATGATTTCCTAGTATTGGAAATGTGCTCTTGTCTGGGAATGTTGAGTGCTACGCGAAGGGCGTTGTTTTGTAGTACCTGTAGTTTGTTAATTATGGTTTGGTTAGCACCTAGGTACAGACTATTGCAGTAGTCTAGTTTAGACTGTATGAGGGCTCTGGCAAGCGTGAGGCAGCTGTTGGTGGAAAGGAAGGGTCTACTGGACCTAATAAGCTTGCCGGTGTAGACGGCGGCAGAGGCAATCATGTTGGTTTGTTTGTGAAGGTTAGTGTTGGCATCAAGATAAAAGCCAAGGGTTTTCACGTTTTTGGCAATCGGGATGGTGTGACCATCGATCGTGATATTGTTATAGTTGGGGTTAAGTTTGGACAGGTTGCTGGGAGAGCCGACAAGGAGGAGCTCCGTCTTCTCATCATTCAGGCAGAGGCCATGAGAGGCCATCCATGCCTGAATGATGGAGAATATTTCGTTAATCCGGGTGACGTCTGTGTGGTAGTTGCCTGTGATAGTGAGGAGTATCTGGGTGTCATCTGCGTAATTCGTGTAGGTGACACCCAGGTGGTCCAGTTGATCAAAGAGTGGCTTTGTAAATATGTTGTACAAAGTGGGGGAGACACAGGAGCCTTGTGGGACCCCGCATGAGATAGGTATAATGTCTGCTGCAGCTGTTGTGGAGAAGACTTGCATGGTTCTGTTCGCCAGAAATGATTGTATCCAAGCGATGGCGGGGGAGGAGAAGTGAGCTGCGGTGGCCAGGTGATTGCAGAGGATATTGTTGAATAATTGACTGATTATTGCATTTTATTTGTGTGTGTGTTTTATTTAGAACTTCATTTTAAGTAGCATATGGTGTCTGAATAAAAAATCTGGGGAGCACAGTACTCTTGAAGTGCTATAAGGGTGCACAGATTCATGTTGGGGCAATTTGTGTGGTGTATCAGCATATGATATGACCTTCATAAACATGCAAAATGTAGAACCACCTCTGAAGTTCCTAGCAACGCTGGGGAGGCCACCAGTTCCCTGGGAAGATTGGGAGGATTTATTCGAATTTTATTTTGCGGCATCTGGAGAGGAGAGGTTTTCTGACGAATGAAAATATTCAACTTTAATGTGTTGCTTGGGAGCGGGGCACTCCCGGATGTACAGAAAGAGGTGAAAGGAGAAGATGGGGAAAGAAGCGATGGGGGTGGTTTATATGGTAAAGCAATGAAGAAACTTGAGGCACAGTTTGGGAAACAAATAAATGTGGTGTTGGAAAGGTACACATTCTTTTGAAGGAAGCAGAGTGTGGGGGATTCGGTGGGTTCTTTTGTAGCTGACCTGCAGGGATGTTTAGCATCTTGTGAGAATGTGTTAAATTACAGGTCATTGCTCTGGTCCTACATGTATGGGCGAACCCTGGTGCCTCCCTTATGCATCAGATTATGAAATTGATTAACAAACAGAGTAATTTTGTGTAGATTCTTTGGCTTGAGTCTATTGGAAAGGAACGTACAATTATTATCCATATTGTCAAGCTCTGCCACGCTGGCAGCTTCATTTGGTCTAGATGGAGGCTGTTTGGGCAGTCAGGGGTAACAAGAGCAGCGGTATTGAATTTTTTGGGTTGGCTGCTGACGTTCTCTATGCCATACGCGTGTCCCGCGACTGCAGTGATATCTACAGACATGACCTGAGTTCCCTGTGTCGCAGCGCTCCAGGTTAGACCCTGGATTTCTGACGCTCCTTTTCCTGTATTCTTGTCTCGTGTCCTGATTCTCTGCCTCCTGCCCTGCGTTCCTGTTCTCCTCTGCTCCTTCTCCTTGCTGCGATTAATTGCAGCCTGCACTATTTCCAGCCTACCTCCTGTTGCTTGCATGTACTTTTGGCTCTGCTGGGCATCCTCCTCTCAAGGCTAACTGCAATTGCTCCATTCCGATCTCCAGTCTTGATCCCTGTCGTCCTGCATTGGATCCTGTTGCTCCTGTCCAGTTCTCCACCCTTGGACCCCTGCCCAGAATGAAATTCCAGAGGTTATTTCCAGAAGGGGTTTTTCCTCCATTAAGACACTCTCTGTTGGGTCAGCTGTTGATACGTGTACCCAACCCACGGATCAGCAGACTGACAACCTATAGAGATCGGCCATATCTATTCTAGGCAAGCAGCTACAGAAGAAGCCATAAGTTCAACTATTGACACATATTTGCTTAATAGAAGATTTAGCCAGTTTGGACAAGGTGACCTATATGAAAGCTAAAACAATCTGTACGGACTGGCGAAATAATTGCCGCTATAATGTTTGAACTGTGGAAAGTGACCAACCGGGTGTTTGCTGGTTAACAAGCTTATTTGAATGGCCCCATTTATCAAAATGGGGAGACTTACTACACACATGCGAATGTGGAAAAGAATCCACTAACAGCAAGATGGTGTACAAAATTGGTTACATTCATTGTTGTGTTTTTTTTTAGGGGGACCAGAATCTTAACAACAGTTTTGATTTTTTTGCAAAGCATATAAGGCAAGTTACATTTGCGCCTGAATTGGGACAGCACGGATTGAAGCAATGCTGTTCGGCGCTTGTGCAATTCTATCAGCTCAGGCTGCCGCTGGTATGTGGACATTTTGTACCTGTATAGTAGTCATGCCTTATCCAGGAGAAAGTTGTGTATCGAAAACCTGACTATATTGACAAATATAACCTTGAGAATATAAAAAATAATGTTTCCTTGTAATCTATTTAATGGATTGTGATTGTGTAGGTTTTAAAGATTAAATGTGTGGGTTGATCCTATGGCCTAAACGTGTTTTTATAAGAATCGTTAGGTTTGTGTATATGCTTGTTTTTATATTGTTAGGTATAAACATACAACCCTAGATGTGTGTCAAATATGCAGATCTGCAGGGATGATCATGCTCCCAAAATTCTCTTACATTTTCTTCAAAGTGCCACGGAACCCAGCTTGGTGCAATTTGTCCTCTTCCCCATTCTCATTGTTTTTTTTTCTCGAAAGCGTACATCAGGAGTGTACCCAACAGTGCCCAACTGTGAATCTTGGAATGGTATGCTTCTATTACAAAATAATGTCTATGGTTATTCTAGGTCTTCATTAAGCCAGAAGGACAAAGGTAATGTTTTTATTTTGGAACACTCGCCAATTTTAAAAAGAGACAGTTTACAATGTTAGTAAAATTAAATAATTTCCTTTTTAACAGCTTATTTTGCTAAACATATACACCATTGTGTCTCTCAAATGTCCTTCCTTCCTGGAAAGGATTGCACACGGTTTAAAAACAATGACCGGCTGTCTTCTGTGAGCACCAAGGTAATGTGTAATTTTGCTTGCCGTCCACAGATTGGTTGGTAAAGCTGCACGAGACCCAGTAATTATCCAAAACAAAAATGAATAGAGCTGTAGAGCCTGTAGCCTGGTACTCTGCTTCCATACAGGGTCTGACAAACCCAGCGCCGTCTGCAGAGCTTATCTGTGGCTCCTCACTACCCTCCCCACGCCCCCATGTGGACAATGCACCTTCAGCGTAATGACGATATTCTCACCGGACAAGCACAAGGATAATCTGCATCCCCAAATACTAGAGAGTGAGAGAGAGAGAGAGAGAGAGAGAAAGAGAGAGGGAGAGAGAGAGAGAGAGAGAGAGAGAGAGAGAAGATGTATAGTTAAGGATCATTAGTACCCGGCGCGCACTGTACTCCGGAATACTACGTGTGGATTGGCTCTTTTCCGAGCCATACCACACGGCACGGTACTCCCATTTACGTTAGTGCGTCCCGCAAGTGCCGGATACTCTGTTCCCGGCGTGGCAGCCCCTTCGCCAATGAGGAAGCTCAAAACGGGGCAATCCCCGCTCCGAGCCCCCTCAAAGCTGGAGGCTGCCTTCGTCCCCCGTCGGGGATTCAGGTACATTTTTTTTCCTCCACCCCCACTCCCGCAAACTATCCCCTCCCTGCCCTCCCAACCCCACTTACCTTCTTTTTTCTTCTTTTCTTGGGAGCGAACACGCTGGAAACACTTCTGTTCCCAGCACGTCCGCTCCCGATGGCCTCCATGGAAAGGGAAAACTGACTATGTTTTCCCTTTCCCCGCGGCAGCGTTTCAAAACAGAAAAAAATGCCATTAGTACCCCAGTCTAACGGGCCGGTGTACTAATGGCTATAAGACCCTCAGCGGCGGGCCAATACCACCCACGGTAATGCCCCAGGGGCTTTGTTAAGGCCCTCGCAACGTAGGGCCTGTAACTACGGCCCTAGGGCCATTACCTGGGGCCGTATTGGCCCGCCGCCTCTGGTCTTATTGCCACAGTAATCATACCCTACTGCAAAGATTGGGTGAAGTCATGCTATTATCACTCCTCTACTCGCAGCATCTAACACTTCACTGCCATGTCCCTTTGGGGGTTCGAATGCCAGCCCTTCATCCAGCACATGGTTGTGTCATCTGACACTGAGAAAGCCTACCCTACTTTCTTTAGCAAGGCTTAAAACGTACACTTCAAACCCGAACCTTGGCTCACCAAAATGTCTCAGAATTTAGGCGTCAATGTTTTTCCAGCAGAATCATAGGATATTAGCAGGCTAGCCTGTAGAACAGGTATTGCGATGTTCAAGACGAAACCCATAATCAACCGTGGTGGGTCAGACTATTTAAGGCTTGTGCCTTGCTAAAACATTAAGTGACTGCACTTAGTGGTTGAGATGCTCGGTAATATGGACTGGAGCAAGCTGGTTTCGTCCCAATCTCAATTACCTAAAATTGATTGCACGTGGGCAAATATTAGACTGTATGTTGTGCTATGTTTGCTGCGTAACATAAAAATAAATTGTTTACTGCATGTCTTGTTATGATATGCAGAAAACATAGTAAAATGAAATGTCTCCTTCGTGTTTACTGCAGTGAGGACATTTTAAATCATACAGGTTGGTGCAAAACCTGTTTGCTGCATTCCTTATTCTACAAACAGCTAAATTGGTGCTAAATTCATTTGCCCTTTTTTTGCACAAGGGCAAAGGTTAGATCATCTCCCCTGTATTCCCTGCATTCTTCCATAGTTAAATAAATTGTGACTTGTCTGTAATCCACCTTTAACATGCCTTTAAGCCCCTCCTCTTCTGGCCCGCATCATCTATTTTTGTTAATTTTTTTTGTGACATGTTAAACTTATTACCTTTCTGTCATTTCAGAGTGCTTAAGCCCTTAGGACCATCCAAACAGTATGGTGGATGTTTGAATGCTAAGTCTGTCGAGATCCAGAATGACTTCCTTGAATCTGTGAGATGGAGAACAATGAATGCAGGAGAGGGTATTAAACTGGTGATGCTCCCTGTTGCCTCCCTGCAGAAACAAAATGGCACCACGAGAAGAAGGGCCTCCGGTGGCTGGAACAGTGGGCGGAAAATGTGTATTCTCGCTCCCTGTTCCAGCCACCTGATTGGCTAATCACACTTCCCTGGGTACGAATGAGAGATAAGCTTCTAGCAAATTGGTATCCTTGTTCTCAGACATTTGTGAGCATCTGCTATGTAGACCTCGGCAGGGCGATTCTTTTCCTCCTTTCTTGCATGATGGTTTTCCCAAACAGCTGAGTGGCAGCCCTCATTAGGCCCTGGCTTCTCCTATTCTGTTATTCTGAGCGTTCACCTTCTCCTCTCTGGACCAGTGTCCTAATTGTGCCAATTCCTGCTCTCTGCTGCATGTTTCTACAGTGCTGGGCGCTATTTTGATTGTCTGATAATCCATGCATTGCTTCACTATTTCCCTTGTTTCCAGAGGCTCGTAGAATTGATCCTGGCCCTGGTTCCCCCCTCTCTCTCAGCTGCTTTACCTGCTATCTTTGTCGATTTTCTTTCCCCTTGCTCCATTTGCCTGGCTGAATAGTTTCCCAGACATGGACCGAGGACTTAGAGCCCCTGTCTGGCATTTGGGGATCTGGCAGAACTGAACACTGTTCCTGTGGCTCTGTGATCCACCTCTAGCTTAAGTCATTGCTTGCATGCGCACCTCCAGACTGTATACGTGTGGAAAGGATGACCGTGGCTCCATTGCCGGCCTGATCCTAAGCTCTACATGTAGGTACTTCCGTTATAGTGACCGTCCACTTCTTCATTACAATACCATCAATGACTTACTGTGCCCTAAAGGCACCGCAAAGAGTGGGATAGCTTACGCCTCTGTGTCTAAACAGGAGATGGGTATAGTCTCCACTAGAGAAGTGGTTGAAACATGGGCTGTTTGTGAGTGGTTTTCTGCAATAAGGTCAAGGATTGTCCCTGGTCCTATAACAATTTAACTGGAATACTGTCTAAGAGAGGAAGTTGTGGTGGGACTCCCTGTGTACCTCCTCCAGGTAGCTTTTTATAGTGTTTGTGGGTATCCTGGCCCCCAAAACCCTCCATCTTCCCCCACAGAGTTCCTTAAAGGTAACTTTGTCCCAGTATCCAAGATCTTTGGAAAACCACTAGCTGGAATGTATCGCTTTGTACTGTGATAACACACTCTTTAATGTAACACCCTTCCATTGTTCCTATCGTGAGAAAGCTAGCTAGACCTATGGCATTTCGACTCACGAGAAGTGGTTGCATAACAACAGTATGCATTGTCCAATGAACAGGTTTGTAGTGCACTTCCACATCAGGGCCAGCAACAAACGCATGCCATTTGGCCCGATGCCATGTTTGACAGCTTCAGGCAGTCCTGAGTTTTCTGGCAAAAGTCCTTTCGAGAACTTTGAGTTTCGTTTTCCTCTTCATAAGCAGGGACGTCCAAGTCCTAGCATGCAAAATGCCCTTGGCTAAAAAGCTGGGGCTGGTCTCGCGTCACGCTTGTCATGCATGACCAAGAATCTGCAAAATAATCAAAACACGTACAACATGTTCTAAGAAAGAGGCACACAATGCCAGTAAAGCTGGATGTGTACGGGACTTGTATGGCGAGTTTTATTCCAACAGGAGCATTCCCTAAAACTTGACACCATGCCAAACCTCTGTGTCAACAATCCTACATTGAACCCCAAGAGCGTTTTCTACTGCTATTCTATCTGTTCCTTCGCTTAAAGGGTCCACCTGCAAGCAAGCTGGTTGGCTTTGTCTTAATAGGCGCACCGAAAAACAAGTCTGGAGGTGTGAAAGTATTTCAAGGAGACTCATTTTACTTTTGTGAGCCAAGATCCTTTGGGGCATTGCACCTAATTAAGGAAGCAGGGTTGGTGGTGACGTGCAATTAAGGGGTTTTGGCTTCCTCTCTAGGTGTTCACATTACGAAAACCTTCGAAGGTGCCACGTTTCTTCCAGACCTGATGTGAACACTTTATTAGCATTCAAGTAGGATATACTAAAAGAGTATATGTGGGTATGGAGTTGTGCACAACTATTTTTGTGATTGAGAGTCCCTTGTTGAGAATACATGTTTTCTAACTGAACGATAACACCTAATCTTCTTGCATTGTCATATTGTCATGGTGCTAGCCGGGTTGTCCAGGCAAGATTCAACCAGTGGCATCCACAGAGTTGGTGGGATATATGTCTTTACTTCCTCAGCACAAAATAACAGAAAGACCTCTGAACCACAAAGTGTGTGAATAATTGTGAATACATTGTTTATTCGAAATTATTCACACACTATATAGTTCAGAAGTCTTTCTGTGTTTTTTGTGTTTCATTGTTCCCTTGACCTCAACCATTGTATTAGGTTTATCGCGTTATTTCTTCAGCGTTCACTTTGCCATACACGCACTTTGTCACTTTTACCTCTTCACACATTTACTTCTTTTGTCTTTTACATATTCTAACATTCTCTTCGTCAATACATGGGGTGTCCACCTGTAAGCTCCTCTTCGTTTCTACCCCATCTTCTTTCCCTTATCCACCTTGACCCCAAAACCTAACCATAAAGCTACCCTTGCCAGACCCATTGCGACAACTTCAATGTTTAGATGCAGGCGAAGTAAATGAAAGAAGTAAAGTTATGATGAAGAAAATATCTGAAGCAGTGCATGCAAAAGTGGTGAGTGTAGAGGTTGTTTTCTGGGCGAAGTAAAGGGGAGATACCAATTTCTCAAGTGGAGGGGTGTAAATTCTTTCTCCAAGCGAATGAGCACATCAAGGATGCTCAAACTACATAGGCGGCTTCAAAGGGGCTCTCTCTCCAACAACTCATTTTAAATAATGGATTGAAATGATGCATTTTACAGCACAAATTTAAGAACATGCGAGTACATTCAGTCATACAATGTACAACTAGATTTGTAAGGGAACACATGACAACCTCCATGAAATGCTAGGTCACCAACAATACATAGGTCAATTTTAAAATACATTTTCAAGATGACTCGGTTCAAAGTAAAACCCTGAGGCCTGTTTTAACCCTGTAGAACCCTTTTTCTTGCTGCATGTTCAAAATAATATATGCTAGCATTGCTCCCTGAAAAGCATTTTTATGCTGTCTGTACCCAAACCAGGCCAGCATGCCACTGTAAATAGATATCCTGCTTGCTGTAACGAATATATACATGCAGGCATTTGTTTAAATCCGTTTTCATGCTGATTGTCATCTCACCATTGTAAAAGCACATCTTCATGCTGATTGTTGAAAAATATGCCAACATGCCACTAAAAAAGTACTGCTATGCCACTTTAAGAACACCTTTCATGCTGGCCATACCCAATATATGCCAGCATGCCACTGTAAGAACCAATTTCCATACTTCTTGAGCCTACACATGCCAACACAAAAGTGTGGTCAGGTGCCTCCAATATATGGCTGCATACTGTGATGAATCCGTGGATGTGGTCACTTCTCCCCGAGGGGGAGTCCCTTCCCATGAGGCCAGGAAAGTGAGGTTGCTACCCGATAGTTCCCCTGAGGGTGGTACACAGTGGGAGGATCTCATGGGGACAGGCATCTAGGGAGAAGGTGATATGATCCCCTCCAAATTACCCCTCTTCCGACTACACTTGGGGTTTACCACAATACCATGTACAACCACCCCATGTACTTGGGCAGGACCAGTACAATAAGATTCACTGCGACGAGGAAGAGTAGGGGCCATCTAGGCATGACTCCCTTAACAACTACCGAGATGAAGAAGAATAGAGACTACCCCAGTAGGGTGCCTATGACAAGTACTGGGACGAGGGGGAAGTGTAGAGGTTTGAAGAGCACTCCTCAGAACATTATTGGGCAGTCTAGTGTTTCATGAATTCCTATTGGCCAAAGCCAATACAAAATAAAAGAGGGAAAACCAGCAAGAGAGAGAACCCTTCCCTGAAGGAACCACGGGCGTGGGGAATGGTTGAACTGCCAGCAAACCGAAGGGGCTCCCAATCGGTCCAATGTGGAAGGATCACCATGCCAGTGGAAAGAGCAGCATTCCAGCTGAGCAAAGCCAAGGGACAGTGCGGTCGAGAGGCGGTGCGCTTGCTGTCAGGGAACCGAATGCTGTCGAGCCAGTGCAACACGCCGGAGAAGGGTAGACGACCGCAGAAGCCCAAAACCAAACTCAAAAGACCCTGAGACCGATCAAAACTTACCGGGGAAGACCCTAAAGGTACAGGGGTGAGCGGGACAGTTGGCAAGAGCAGAAGCGAGTGGTGGGATACCCTGACCCAGCCAAACAGGGGAAGAAAAGAAACCTGTGGGAGCAAAGTCAATTACCTAAAGTTCCATGCAAGAAACCAAGAAAGACTGGTGTGAGACCCGCACCCAAAAAAGAAGATCATCATCAGTCTTCATAAACACGGTTCTTGGCAGGAAAGTGAACCAGGCCTGCCAGAAAGAAATAAGAAAAGTTGCAGTACCTGGCAGGTTAGTGAACCAGGTCTGCCACACTATCTACTGAGAATCACACGGGTCTGGGACCCATACCCCCAAGACTGGAAGTCAAGTCTATGGTGGGGAGAAGATAACAAGGGTGAGAGAAAGAGACCAGAGAATTGTGAAGTGTGCAACTCATAAAAAGAAAACAGGGGAAGGCGGACCTTCTCCCAACCACATTGAACTGCAGAAAGAAGCATGAGAAAGGCCAGGGGAAGGGACATATTCCCCACACCACATTGAACTGCAGAGAGAAGCCTGAAAATGCCAGCGGAAGCAAGACATTCCCCCAACCATATTGACTGCCAAGAGAAGCCTGAGAAAGAAGCCTGAGAAAGGTCAGAGGAAGGGAGACATTCCCCTAACTTTGTTAAACCTTCAAGAGAAGCCTGAGAAAAACATGGAGAAGTGGGATATTCGCCCTGGTGTTGAAAACCACAATAACTGAACCTGAAGATGGTTAGGGGGAAAGAGTCATCCCCCCTAACATTGTGAGTTGTAAACCTAAAGAAAGCCAGGGTAAGGGAGCCAATTCCCCGGTACTGTGAGTTGGAAAACTGACTTTGAGTGACTACCTTTTTTTTGTTGTTTATGAAGAAAACCACCTAAGAGCACTATTGGAACTTTTTCTATGTCCAATTTAGAGGACACAGTTTGTCACCAGGAGCTGGACATTAACCCTTAGTCCAGGCGAATGGAGTCATTCTTCTGGACCAAGAAGGCTAACACTATCTTTAGTTTAATTAAGAGTGTAAGGGACAGAAGATTTTGACACAGAACAATTTACGTAATTGCAGCACAGAAGAATCTTTTGACCAAGAAATAAAGCTTATTGCAGACAGATTTAAACTGGGAGGATATAACCCACACTGTATAGACAAATCCATTACTAGGGCCAGAACCACTGAGAAGAACACCTTACTTACGCCTAAAGTTAGGAATGACATGAGACATCAAGACATATTAAGAGTCGTTACCATTTTTTTTAGCACACAATCATGTGATCTATAGAATTATCTAAATACACTGGAATATCCTTCTATTGGAAAGAGATTTACGGGGCATACTCCATTGCAAACCAGATTTGGTAATCGAATCAGCCCTAGGTACTTGGAAAAAATAACCCCAATGGGGGAAGGGAGTTGGTTGAAACAACCTACTGTTTTTTCCAAATGCGGCATGTGCAACATGTGCAAATACGCCCTCAATAAAATAACTAGCATTTAGACCTACCATTACAAGATATTGAACATTCAGGGTTTCATTAATTGCACAACTAAATATGTGTCACAATCCGGGCTAACCCCAAAGCTCAAGGAAGGACCTGGGCCGAGAAACTGGCTGCCTTGCACAGGCAGAGGCTGTTTTCCTGTGTAGCCCCATCCAAGATGGCCCCCGGGACTAGACCAGTCAACAGTATTAAACATGGTCTCTAGAGGGCCATTATACAAGTTTCCATGGTGGTCTAGTGTGCTGGGTGGGCCCAGGGCTATATAAACCCCGCCCTGGGCCACACACAGTGCTTAGCGTTTTCTCCGGCTGCCAGCGTGATGCTTGCCTGCTTCAGAGTTCCTTCGTTCTGCACTACGGGTCAAGATATCAGAAAATCCTGCTCTGCACTATGGGTCAAGACCAGCTCAATGCCGCATGAGACCAGCTCCCACTACGCGGTAACCTCTGGAAGCTACACGACGTGAGACAAGTTCCATTGCAGCTACTTACCAAATCGCGTGCGGACCGCGGACTCCTTTTGGCTCAGTTTCATTGTCAGCGGTGGAGTTATCAGCGCCTCAGCTCTCCGCGTACCTGAAAAGAAAACACAAGACACGAGGGTAAGCGGAGATTAGTCAACATTCTCAACCCGCCCCCCACCCGCATCATTACCTGGATAACTGTACTCGAAGAACTTGCTGCGAGCATCCACACCGACCTTCTAGGTTTATCGCACCTGGGGAAGAAAGCCGAAAGAGTGTTAGGAACTTGAACATTTAACTATTACTACGAAGAGTGCTTATATTAACATAAGGGTAATGCAAGTTAGTTTAAGGAGTGTCGCAGCAGGTCTGGACATTCCAGTGACTCAGTGAAGCAACTGACCATCCATCTACCTCAGTGAAGGAACTGGGGAGCAAAAGTGAAGGACTGGAAGTTAACTAGTAGAACTGACCAGTACTGGCACAAGCCCGGTGAGGAAACTGGGTAGCACCACAACCTAGTGACATTACAACTGGAAAGACATTGGGCCTCATTCCGAGTATGGCGGTAAGGGATAGCGGCCACCGGTAATGAGACCGGTGGCAGTGATCCCTTACCGCCATACTCCGAGTTCCCTTTGCGCCCTCGCCCTTAACGCCTGCTTTGAGCAGGTGTTAAAGTCGAGGGCGCAAAGGGGCCTCCAAGCCAATAACGGTGACCGTAATGAACGGTCATCGTTATTTGCATCTTCCCCATTCCCATTGAGCCCTATGGGGGCTCATTTGGGAATGGGGAAGAGCCTTGGTGAATGGGGAATTACCGCCCCGCCAACCTTGGAATGGGGCGATAATTCCGCCATCCACCAAGGCGCTGCCGGTCCGGGTACGGATTCAACCAGGGCGTTAATAGCGCCATTGGTTATCGCCGTACTCGGAATGAGGCCCATTGGGTGCAAGAAGCCAGGAAGCGCAACATATACACGTCCAGAATCCAGTCTTCCTGACCACTCCTGCCTCTCTGACCACTGGGTGATTTAGCCTGCAGTGAGCAAAGGGGAGGGAGTGTTTTGGGTATCATCAGGAGGTGTTCGCAGACCGGACCTGCACTCGCCAACAGACCGGACCAGGCACTCCTGCAAGTCCCAGAGGTGTTACAGAACGCTAAGCCCACGTTATTGCTTTGCCTGAGTGACATGGTGTCAGAGGTCGACCAATTGGCCCTCCTGCTGGGCGAGTTATGAGCTGAGGTGCATGCAGCACGCTCGGAGACTAGTGCAGTAAGAAAGGAGTTAGTGGTGAACTGTGAAAGAACTGAAGAGTTGGCAAGGCCCCTCACCAGTATTCGAGCAGGACAAACCCCATTGCCAGGCTCTGCAGAGGGAGCAGCAGCAGCCTCCCAGATACAGGTTACCACTCCATTTACTGTTCCTTTGGCTCCACCAGAGAGATTCTTGGGTGACCCACTGAAATATGAAGTATTTATGACTCAGTGTTGGCTCCACTTCTTATGCTGGACAGGAGCATTTCCGACAGACCAAACCAAGGTGGCCTTCATTCTATCCTATCTTGGAGGACATGCTGCTAGTTGGTCGGTTCTGTTGGTGGATCGAGATGATCTTGTTTTACACAACTTTGTACAATTTCAGCAAGAGATGGACAAGCTCTTTTCCCGCCGTACTCGGGGACATGCACTGGATGCTGAGCTGTTAGGCCTTCGACAAGTGTGTCAGGATCTTCTAGCATACATCACAAGATTTAATCGCTTGGTGGCTGAAACCAATTGGCCCGAGGACAAGAGGACCACCTTGTTCTATCGGGGCTTACAAAACGAGCTGAAAGATGTTCTTGCTCAGGTTGTGAACCCGCCAGATCGTTGTGCTGAGTACATAGACTTGGTGGTCCAGCTTGATCATCGATTACAGGAAAGAAATTCTGACCAGGCCCGTTTTGAAAATCGACCCTTGTATGTCCGCCCCAGGATACGCCAAGAACCACTGGTAATGCACCAGAACCAATGCAGCTGGGAAGCGTTCGAGGACCTCTGACCAAGGAGGAAAGAGAACGACGTAGGAAACAACAATTATGTTTGTATTGAGGCAAATCAGGACATTTCTTAAAAGACTGCCTGAACAAAAAAACTCGGAACCCCGTAGGAGCTATGGAAGCTACAACAGAACCGCAAGAGCCATCGGAAAACTACTTGGCTCGACAAGAGTAGAGATCGGCTTGTCGGGACAAGGAGAGACGTCAGCGGTCTCGCATCTAACAAAACCAGTCATCCTACTCTGCCCCGAACAGCCACAACGGATGCACGCCTTGGAAGCGTATATCTACTACGGAGCAGTAGGCAATTACATGGACATCACCATGGCCTAACAGCTAGGGGTGCCTACCCAAAGAAGGGAAAAGGCTGATACCATATTGTCTGTGGATGGAACTAACTTGACTTCCGGGCCAGTAACCCAGTGTACTGGTACGGTTCAGATGCTATGCCATGACGGTCATCGGGAAAACATCGTTTTCAACCTTATTAATGCCCCTCAGTTCCAGTTAATCCTGGGAATGCCCTGGTTAGCATTGCACAAGCCTGTCATTAATTGGCGTGAGCATACAGTGAGGTTTTCACCTGAATGTGCTCAGACCTGTTATCCGGCTTCAGTTAAAACTCAGGAGAAAACTGAGTTAGTCAAGCAGACATCGGGAGCTGTCCTCGGAATCGTAGGGCAATTGCCTCCAGAGCACAGCAATTTTCAGGATGTTTTCTGCAAGGAGCAGGCCAATGTATTACCACCCCACAGGCCCTACGATTGTCAGATAGATTTGATCCCAGGAGCACAATTACCCTGTAGCCGCATCTACGCCCTTACAGAAAAGGAAAACCAAAACCTATGTGAATATCTGGACCAGTACCTCGCCAATGGGTTTATTTGGCCTTCCAAATCTCCAGTCTCCTCAGCTCTCTTCTTCGTCCCTAAGAAGGAGGGGGACCTGAGGACATGTATAGAATATAGAGGGCTCAATAAAATCACTGTAAAAAATGGTACCCTTTACCCCTGATCCCTGTACTCTTAGACCAAGTAAAAGGGGCAAAAGTCTATACAAAATTGGACCTCAGGGGGGCCTATCACTTGGTTCACGTTAAGGCTGTAGATGAGTGGAAGATGGACTTCTGCACCAAATTTGGGCTATTTGAGTACACTGTCATGCTCTTTTGGCTGTGCAATGCGCCCGCCGCCTTTCAATACTTTATGGCAGATGTATTGAGAGAATTATTGGATATTTGTGTTATGGTTTACATAGACGACATCTTGATCTATTCTGAAACCCTAGAACAACATGTGCACCATGTAAGAGCAGTCCTCACTAAGTTGTGTCAATACCACCTGTTCACAAAACTTGAAAAATGTGCCTTTCACGCCACCATGGTGGAGTTCCTCGGATACGTACTCAGCCCGCAGAGCATCCAGATGGACAGGCGCAAGGTGGAAGCGATTTTGCTGTGGCCGTCCCCATCTTCCATCAAAACTGTCCAGAACTTCTTAGGCTTTGTGAACCTCTACAGGAAGTTCATTGCTGATTTCTCAGAGATAGTCCACCCAATCACATCATTGCTCAGAAAAAAACGCATTTTTCAGTGGACCGCCGAAGCCGAGAAAGCCTTCCAAGAATTAAAAACACGATTTACCACAGCACCAATACTCAGTCACCCAAATCCGGACCTCACATTCCTGGTTGAAACGGACGCTTCCAATGTAGCGATGGGGGCGGTATTGTCCCAGAGGGACCCAGGTACCAATCAACTTCACCCAGTAGCCTTTTGGTCTAGAAAGTTCAATCCAGCAGAATTAAATTATGCGGTAACCGAAAAGGAACTTCTTGATATAAAGGCAGCCTTTAAGGAATAACGGCACCATCTTCTAGGAGCAGGACATCCGGTTGCAGTGCTTACTGACCATCGCAATCTGCAATTCCTGTGAACAGCCAAGGCACAAACACCACGACACCTGCGATGGGCTCAGTTTTTCTCAGAATATAACTTCACAGTCAGTTACAGTCCTGGGGTGAAAAATAGAACAGCAGATGCGCTATCACAAATCGGCTGGAATACTGAGAAAGAAGATGCTTATGTGTCCCCTCGTCATCTGCCTATCATATCTGAAGAAAAACTGATTGGTTTGGTTAGCAGTCACCAACCCACACTGGAGACTCTACAGGAAGAAAACAAAGAAGTTATGACCCCCACGGATGTACAAACATGGGTCTCGCAGGGACCACAACGTTTTGCACTCAACAATCTGCCATATTATCAAAAGCGCCTCTACTTACCACACCAAGAGATGTGGGACTTAATCATGAACACTTATCAAATGCTCTTACTGCAGGACATCCTGGCATAGCAAAGACAATGGCAAAAATTCAACAACATTTCTGGTGGCCTATCTGGCGGAAAGACATTGTACAACATGTGAAGTCCTGCGATGTCTGTGCTAGGAATAAAGCGTCTGGAGCCAAGCCTCAAGAATTACTTCGTCCTTTGTGGATTCCACCGACCCCATGGCATACTATTTCTTTAGATTTCATCACAGACCTACCCCCCTGTGGAGGCTATAATACCATACTGGTAGTAGTGGACCTCCTAACTAAAATGGCGCTGAAAGGCATACCAAACGCAAGACAATTAGCTCAAATCTTCCTAACGAACATTGTCAGACTGCATGGGTTCCCTTCAGTGATAATTTTGGACCGAGGAAGTCAGTTTGTGTCCAAATTTTGGTGGGCTTGCTGTGCCAAGGCTCAGATCGAGGTCTGTCTGTCCACTAGTCACCATCCACAGACAGATGGACAGACTGAGAGAACAAATCAATCACTCGAACAATACCTCCGGTGTATGCTTGCCCAAACAGACCAGAACTGGAAGGAGCTACTATGGGCAGCTGAATATGCGTACAACAACACAGTACATAGCGCCACCAGAATTTCGCCTTTTTTCTAAAGCAAACCAAAAGTACTTTGCAGACAAGAAAAGAACACCAGAGCCCCAGTACCAGATTGGGGACAAGGTTTGGCTGTCTACAAAACACATACGGCTAAAAGGACCGAAGAAATTCCACCCAAGATACATCGGTCCGTACCCGATAAAGAACATTGGCCATGGAACTGGATTTACCGCCAGCACTCCGTATACATCCAGTATTTCATGTTTCGTTGCTAAAACCAGTACACCCAGGCACTCAAGACACCCTTAAAAGACCTCCACGTATAATAGTGCAGGAAGAAGCTGAATACGAGGTCAAAAACATCCTGGACTCCAAAATAGTCCGAAAGAAACTCTATTATCTGGTGGACTGGAAGGGCTATGGAGTGTTAGATGGAACCTGGGAGCCAGTGGAACATCTACACGTACCTCGTCTAGTGGCCCGCTACCATAAAGAACATCCGGAACGACTTGGCCCGGGAGTTGCTCTCCTTGGAGGGGTTTGGGGGGGAGTGCTGTCATGGTCCGGCTAACCCCAAAGCTCAAGGAAGGACCTGGGCCGAGAAACTGGCTGCCTGGCGCAGGCACAGGCTGTTTTCCTGTGTAGCCCCATCCAAGATGGCCCCCGGGACTAGGCCAGTCAACAGTACTCAACATGGCCTCTAGAGGGCCATTGTACAAATTTCCATGGTGGTCTAGTGTGCTGGGTGGGCCCAGGGCTATATAAACCCTGCCCTGGGCCACACCCAGTGCTTAGCGTTTTCTCCGGCTGCCAGCGTGATGCTTGCCTGCTTCAGAGTTCCTTCGTTCTGCACTACGGGTCAAGATATCAGAAAATCCTGCTCTGCACTACGGGTCAAGATCAGCTCAACGCCGCATGAGACCAGCTCCCACTACGCGGCGGTAACCTCTGGAAGCTACACGACGTGAGACAAGTTCCATTGCAACTACTTACCGGATTGCGTGCGGACCGCGGACTCCTTCTGGCTCAGTTTCATCGTCAGCAGTGGAGTAATCAGCGCCTCCGCTCTCCGCGCACCTGAAAAGAAAACACAAGACATGAGGGTAAGCGGAGATTAGTCAACATTCTCAACCCACCCCCCACCCGTATCACTTACCTGAATAACTGTACTCGAAGAACTTGCTGATAGCATCCACACCGACCTTCTAGGTTTACCGCACCTGGGGAAGAAAGCAGAAAGAGTGTTAGGAACTTGAACATTTAACTATTACTACGAAGAGTGCTTATATTAACATAAGGGTAACGCAAGGTGGTTTAAGGAGTGTCGCAGCAGGTCTGGACATTCCAGTGACTCAGTGAAGCAACTGACCATCCACCTACCTCAGTGAAGGAACTGGGGAGCAAAAGTGAAGGACTGGAAGTTAACCAATAGAACTGACCAGTACTGGTACAAGCCTGGTGAGGAAACTGGGTAGCACCACAACCTAGTGACATTACAACTGGAGAGACATTGGGTGCAAGAAGCCAGGAAGCGTAACATAGACACGTTCCAGAATCCAGTCTTCCAGACCACTCCTGCCTCTTTGACCACTGGGTGATTTAGCCTGCAGTGAGCAGAGGGGAGGGAGTGTTTTGGGTAACATCAGGAGGCGTTCACAGACCAGACCTGCACTCGCCAACAGACCGGACCAGGCACTCCTGCACGGCCCAGAGGTAAGCGTTGCAATATGTAATGTATGTGTTTTATTGTGTCTGCCACAAGTTTTATCGTAGGAGCACTAAGCGTGAACTCAGATGGCACATCCGGGAACATCTATATGCTATCAGAACTAATAATTTACACTTGCCTCTGGCTCAACATTGGAACAGAGAGAAGAGAGGTGAGGATGTGAACAAGTTACGATTTGCTGGAATCAGAATGTTTGAAAGGATTTTGAGACTGCGAGCAAAGAGAACTCACTATGAGAATAAATTAGGCAAAATACATATATGAATTTAAAGCAATTGAAAAAGGCTGCAACAAAGAAGCAGAACTCCGTATTTTTCTAGACTAGATCCAACTAACAATGTTTTTAAATGTGTGGTAAAAAATGTAACTCATCTTGTACAACACGGTAGTAATGTGAGAGGATCAGTTGATCCCTATGTGATTCCCACTTCTGTTGTCAGTGCCCTGGTGCTTGCGGGCAGGCATACCCTGACTAGTTCCAAATCATCAGTGTATCCAACCACGAGGTTTAGAACTTCAATATGCTTCATTAGCACCATCCATATGACATATTTCAGAGTATTCTGGAGACCAGAATTCCTTTATAAGAATAGGAAATAATACATTGTTATGACAATTACCACTAGACTAAAATATCCTTTAATGAGTGAGTCACAGATATTTTTATGGGATTAATCGAGATTGATTAATCCAAATAGTATCCACCAACCCTCCATGTTTCTTATTGGCCAAGAATATTCACCTGCCTGACTTTACCACAAATGAAATCCCGTTTTAATTTACACCATTATGATGATTCAGCACAAGTTCGAACAATACATTCACTTCAATATTAACTATTTCATTCAGGAATGATCTTGCTTAATAATATATCAATCTGATATCCAGAAGTCCATTTGTTATATTTAAAATTGGGGAGTTTAAAATGGTGCCCCATTTTGCTTAGCAGAGAAGTGCTCATTTAGGTAGAGTTCTTCCTCGCTTGCTATCACATGCGTTCCCTTGACAACCACAGACATCTTATGAATACATGCTGTCATCCAGCGCAATCCCCTAATTGAAAGCAAGATAGTGTTAACCAGACTCTCTGCCATTCAGGTAAGAGCTAGTATTCTCAGCAGGAACAATGAATCACTTGTTTAAACCCGTTATCACAGTTCATGTATTTATTTTATTTCAATTTGCACTGCTCGATCCGTGCAACATAGAAACACGCTGCCGCTCCCAGTTTTGATATTTCGCGCATGTCTTTCATTTCAGCTCTTCGTTATCAGGTGGATGAGCCTTGACAGTTACACTTGGAAAATCAATTTGAATTGAGAACACCCACTTAGAAAGTGACACTTAACACCTCTAGGATCACCTTCTACAACTACTTAACATGCAAAGGAATGCCCAGATGTTTCACCTGGGCTCACAAGATTCATGGGCATAATACATTTAATGGCAAACCTGCCCCTTTGTATTTCTTCTTGTGTAGCTCATTATTGTTGAGCAACCTGCCAACTATTAGAGGAACTCTTGACTGGCATTTGATGCCTACCCTGGCATGCATTCAGTCTAGGTTAGTACAGATAATGTCTTACCCAAAAAATAGATTGGGTATCACATTTTTAGATATGGTGGAGGTTCAAACACACATAGGGCCTCATTACACAGAAGGCGGTAAGGGTTAACGGTCACCGGTAATGCTACCGGTGACCGTTAACCCTTACCGCCTTACTACGAGTTCCCTTTGCGGGACCCGACTTTAACGGCTGGTTTTATCAGCCATTAAAGAAGGGTGCCGCAAAGGGACCTTCGTGCTAATTACGGTACCGCAATTTGCAGTACCGTAATTAGCGCCTTCCCCATTCCCATTATGCCCTATGGGGGCAAAAATGGGAATCGGGAAGGGCCTTGGTGAATGGGGAATTACCACCCCCGCTCACCTTGGAGTAGGGCGGTAATTCCGCCATCCACCAAGGCGGAGACGGTAAAATACCGGCGGCAACCATGACGCTAATAGTGCCATGGTTACCACCTACTGTGTAATGAGGCCCACTGACTCTTATGGTGACAGCACTCCACTTCCCTCTCACATGCAATCCCACCCCCTTCCCATTTGTGATTGCTGGTGTTATGCTGCGGTTGCACTTGGGCAAAGTACGGTTTTGGGGAATCACATTTAGGATTAAACTTTTCGTACCATGGAGATAATTCGTTAGACAACCAACCACTAGAGATATTTCACCGACTAAGTGAATATGCCATCCTGATCTTTGTCCGTTTTGTTTTTTGTTTGCGCTTCCCTCCTTTATACTTCTATGGACATGTCTACTGACAATGACGAAATGCATTTATTATTTACTGATTGTTTGGATACATCATCTTTTGGATTTTCATTTTTTATCTTAATGTGGTGTGTGATTTTTTGAACTACAGATGTAACACATTGGCAGAAGCTATTCACAGATCACTTGTGTAATATTTGTTCATGATACTAAAATCACTTCAAAGTAATTTTGTTATAAATACAATTTTGTGGTGAGTGCTTATAAATATCCACATCATAGATTTACCGAGATCCCTGAAGAAGAGAAGCAGTTCTCGAAACAGGTGTCGGCTCATTAATTTTACTCATGTTTCATTAGTTTTACTCATAAATCAATAATAAAAATTGATTTAATCAAAATATATTCTTCGCCAGTCTTTTACATATGATCAATTATTTGTGATTTACACACAACCACCACATTAGGAGTATGAGCGCACTAGAAACTTGAATCTTTCGCATTTAAATTCACATACATGGAATGCAAGGGAAGCATTCCTTACAACTTTTAAGTTTTGTGCAACACATATGGAGACTAATATTAGCTCTAAAGCATATTTATCAGGTGAGGTTGACTATTGCTTTACGGACACTCTGAAGACTCCTTAGTGGTTCAGTTGAGGTAGGGAAACCCCTCATAGAGTTAGGGAAAGGTAGGCTTACTCTTTGTTTTTTCACAAATACAAGTTTATGCCAACAACCATGCCACCTGTGTGCCAGTCTCCTCGTTCTGCACCCTTACAATACAAATGTAAAATAAAAAAATAATTAAAGCTGGTTGTGCCTAACATAAGCCAGCACACCATTGTAAAAACAAACACATGATCGTGCTGTACTCGTTTGATATATGCCAGCATGCCAGTGAAAAAAACAGATGTGTATGCTGACTGAAAATGATAAATGCTCCCATGCCACTGTAAAAACTCATTTTTGCATTGTCTTGGCCCTATTTATGCTAGCATGAACACGTTTCATGCTTGATGTGCATAACAGATTCCAGTATTCCACTGAAAGAACACATTTTCATGCTTCCTGTGCCCAACACATCCCAGCATACCACTGTAAAAACATTGCATTGTCAGAGGTCTATGCTTTTGGTCCTGCCCTGAACAAGTTGATTATTGCGGATTACCTAATACTGACAGAGGGGTAGTCTTTCATTTTCCTTTGAGCCAGTGTCTGGATTGACTATAACCACGTCTGCCTTGTTAACTTTCAGGCAGATGTGCTGAAGTGTTGTATAAGTAGCACGACTGCGATGTGGCAGCACGCGTGAAGCACGCAAAGCCATCTCCGCCACGTCATCAACAGTAAATACGGTTACTGGCATGCCTCCGGCTCCTGATACAAACTTGGAATTGGGGAACTCTTTGCAAGAAGTTAAATACCTGCAGATTGAGAAGGTGGTACCACAAGAACTTATAGTGAGTCTTGATTCCTCAGTCTGTGGTATTATGATGGAGCCTACATATGATCTTAGGCAGCCAAGATTAAATGTACAAACTGCTATCAAAGCTAGGAATACCAAGGAAGCTTTTCCCATGGCCAGTTTTACACCTGTTGGGAAAATACCAGATGACTTTATTCCTATCATTGAAACTTTATCTGCTCAATTTGTTAGCAATACCGTTTCGTTTGAAGAGCAAGTCATCAGTTTGATGACGTGTTTATGGATGAAAATGACTGAATCTATTGTACAGCTGTTTCCTAAAAAGACATTGGCTTCTCCCCATATAACGCATGTGAATAGTAATGGCTACTAAAAACCTGATGTTAACAGCTCAGCTTCGTAGCTTGCGACTTGGTTCATAGTCTTGCAGGTAACAGGGCAGTCAAGGAAGCAGATTTACCAATGAGAGAAAATGAAGTTGAAATAGCACAGAAATTCAAATTGGATAACGCATACTATGAAGTAAATATTACCGGTAGTGGGCTTATGGAAAATAATCCATTATGAACATCCTATTTACCCTTGATGAACACAACTCTACATAGTACAATCCAACAATTAAGATCCATGTAATTGTTGGATTGTACTATATGTATGTAAGCTAGGGTATGATTATTATGAAACTCTTGTAACTCTGACTATGAAACAAACACAGCTACATCGGCTTTATTCACCTGATAGAAATAAAATCCATGTTATGATTATGGCGGATTGTAAGAGTCCCCCTGCTAAAGCGATCACGTGAAAGCTGTAATACACTCCACAAAGACAACTCATCTTGGCTGTGGCTTCCATCTATTTTATAACATAGATCCATCAACAGACCCTAGCCGGTTTTCTCCCTCTTGTCATGGAATACCGGAGGATACTCCCATCATCCTAGGGAAGGGGTCTGTAAAATGAATTATACCAGTTTAATGTTATTGTTATGCAGGAAACTTGGTCTGTAGCTCCATTACATTTTGATTGGTGAAACACTATCCAGAGGATTCCCAAAAAGGGAAGGTAGGGAAACCTAAGGGTGGTCTACTTATTAGCGTCAGGAATGACTATACAATTAAGGAAATAGAAGTACCTTGTGAATATATATTCACAGGGAGAATCATAAGAGGGGAGATATTACGTTTATATAACAATTAAAAACCTTAAAAGTATATTCTATTATCCAGTAAATTTACAAGGAAAACCAGGATTTGAGGGGAAAAAAGAAAAAAATGTGTGTGCAAGAAATACATCAGATTAGCAGATTAGTCACGAAAATGGAACACAACCAATAGAAAGAACAGCATTACTATATATCTTGTGTTCTATACATGACCCGATTGGACTAAGCATTGGTATTATTTAAATAATTGACAAAATAATGCCCTTTTTTTTCATGCCTGATAGAAAGAGAGGGTGAGTTGGCAATGCATTTCTCCAATCTATGAACATCACATATACTGTTTCACCACCCTTTAATGGAGATTTTAGTAAAATCTGTCCAATTAGATATAATTAAGCGTATTGCAAGGAGTAAAAAGGCAAGGAGTAAAAATGATCAAAGATGACCTAATTTTACCTTCATTGAAAGCCAGATTAGCAAGCGAGATATTGGTTAAGTTTAAGGAATAGAACCTTAAAAATGTGTTCAAGGCAAATCCATATCTTGTTCTAAAAGGCTTTAACCAAAGTGTATTCAAAAACATATGACTAAAGGATCCAGTGGCTGAGTGACAGGACCAACATGAACCATCATTGGACAATCCAGACATAAAGAGTTTCTTAGGGGTGATGAAGGCTCTAAGTGTGAAGAAATAGCGGGTTTGGTTTAGGTTTGCTAAGACCGATATCATTCCAATCCTAGACTAAATTGTAGATCACATTTGATTCCCAAAGTCAGTTCCACAGTTTTCTTCCCATTGCAATTCAGATTACCATGCATTGTCTGCAGGTCTATCTGCCATAAGAACTTTTTAAAAGTTGGAAGCTCTGATGGTATCAAGAGATTCCATAAAAGGAATCTACCAATGCCTACAACTAGTTTCTACTCATAACATCTAAACCTGCATTAATTATATTAAGATATTCACTAGGATGGAATGTTGGTAATGAAAATGTTGTTTTAAAATCTTCAGCAGAAAGGATATGATCTCCCGCAATTATTGATCAATACATTTAACTCCATTATTAATCCAAGTTTTGCGGATTATAGTTCTAACATTTGTAGTTATATTTTTGATAAGAGTTAGTGAGACAAATTGTTTTGGAAAATCTCAACTTGGATCCATTAAAAAGATAGATTATGTCTTTAATGTCAAAAGGTAAAACAAGATATTTCTCAACAGTTAAGTAGGAGGATTCATATCTTTGTAAGCGGAAAACCACATTTAAGCTTGTTTTAGAACAAACAATTTACGATCATTTTTAAAGTTTGGCAGCTTTGCACCACCACTAGCATATGGATACGTGAGTTTATTAGAAGCAATTATTTTCTTTTTCTTAGGGCCCCAAAGGAAATCAATAAGAATCTTTTTGTTAGATTTAAAGAAGGAGGATGTTAAAGGGAGGAGAAGAATTTGTAAGTAGTATAGAATGACAGCAGTGAAGAATAATTTAATAGCCTTTAATCTTCCCCACCAGGATAAGTATAAGGGGGACCATACGGTTACTGACACATTTAATGTTCTTTGCAGACTTTGTAGGTTGATCTTAATTATTTGAGGAAGTGAAGTGAAGAGGCAATAAAAAATACCCAAATACTTAATGGAGATAGGGTTCCAACTAAGACCAAAATGGGTAAAATCTTTGTTTATACAATAGATATTAAGATTTAGCATTTCTGATTTGTCCGTATTTAATTTATATCCAGAGGAATAGGAAAACAGATCAATCATATCTAGTAAATGGAGAAGTGTTGTGCTCAGATTCTCTAGAAAAAAATAATATACCATCTGCATATGCAGTAAACTCAGAATCACCACAATTAATACCCACAATGTCTTTATCTATAGTTCTAATAATGGTTCAAAGGCCAAGACAAATAAAATAGGTGAAAGGGGGCTGCCTCGTCTTGTACCTCTATGAAGGGAGAACGTGGAGAAAACTGATAATTAATAAAAAAGGTATGTTTTGGCATCTGAATATAGAAGCTTAACTAATTTAATATACCCATCACCGATTCCATTCCACTTTAGGGCTCGAAAACATAAAATCCCATTAAACACAGTCAAAAGCCTTTCATGCATCAATTGCTACTGCCATTTAGGGCTTTCTTGGATGAAATGAAGGAAATTTATGAAAAGTCTACAATTAGCATAAATGATCCTACCCTTAAAAACCTACCTGATCAGATTTTACTAATTTGTACATAAAGGATTCTTTTCTATTGGCTAAAACTTTTACAACAATCTAACAATCAGAGTTAATTAACGATATTGGCCTTTAATCTTTTGGCAGTTTAATATCTTTATTATGCCTGGAAAAGAGGATCAAAAGAGCTTCGGAGAAGGAACTTGATGACTCATCCCTATTGGAGAAAAACATATACAGAGACTCTAGCTTTGGTGAAAGCGTAGAGGAGAAATGTGCAAATAAATACACAGACAATCCATCGGGTCCAGGAGCCTTGCCTTTCTTAAGATCATTAATGGCCTTAATGAGTTCATTGGTATGGATAGGACCATCTAGACTACTTAAATCAATGTTTACAGGATGTATATGCTTCAAGCGGTCAAAAGAATTATTAAAATGCAGATTAGAATGAAGGTGATTAGAGGAATATAAGTTCTCATAGAATTTGGTGAAGACATCCGGAATATCCCCATCAGAGGATACTATTTTGCCTAAATCATTTTTAACAGCAGCTATTCTAGATCTCTCTTTTTTGATTCTGAGATATGAGGCTAGAGCTTTATCAGCTTACTTAGTTGATCGATATATTTTGGATTTAAAGTTTAGCATTACACCACAAACTTGTTATGTGAGTTTCTTGTTAATAGAGAAATGTAGAGTAAAAATGTGTCTAAGCAAAGTTTAATTTGTTTTAGCATTGCATTTTTTCTCTAAAGCTCGTAATTGACCATGAAACGCATCTAAGTAGTTCTTGGACTCTTTCTTTCTTTTAGCAACAAAGAAGATAATGGGGGTCATTACAAGTACGGCGGTCCGGACGTAAGGGTGCCGCTAGCAACGTACCGACACCGTTTACGGACCGCCGTACTACAACTGTGCCTGCTGACGCCATTGCGCGCGTCAGGTCTGACATATGGAACTCCATGGGAATGGGGACTAACATTTTCCGCTGCCTGAAATTCTGGGCCACCGGGACTTGTAATGCCCCGGTGGCATAGGGATCTCAGGCGGCAGAAAGGGTGTTACAGTCTGGCGCCAACCTGCTGGTTTTGCGCCTTGAAACACTTGTGTATAGGCACGTTACAAATGCCATATCATATCATATCACCACCAGACTTGTAACGACCCCCAATATGTGCCCATAAGGCTGCCTTATATGTATCCCAATTATTTGCATGAGAGGTGTCCTCATCTTTATTAATATGGAAGAATAAATGATTAAAAAACAAGAAAGTATTATTCAAAATTAAAGTCTTGAGGTAGTGAGTTATTGAATCTCCATCTGCTTATACTATTTCTAGCACATCCCAGTTCTATATTAGGCATTACAGGAGAATAGTCAGATATTAATCAACATTCAATAGTAGAGTCAATGATTGCACATACCAAGGATTAAGCAACACAAATGTAACCAATACACAATACCAAATTATGTGGGAGGAAGTGAAAGGTGAAATCTGGTTCTGTAGGGTGCGAGAAACTCCAAGTATCAGCAACTCCAATTTCAGTGTGTAATTTGCTGCATTTAAATATACATGGGGATTTTCCATCTACAAAAAGATCAAAAATATTATTGAAGTCCCCGCATAATACCAGATTGGGGAGATCTGATTGTAAAATCATGTGTTTCAACTCCCACCAGATGTTAGGGTCGTGTTTAGTTTAGTTTAGTTTAGTTTAGTTTATTATTTATAGAGAGCCGCCTGGCCCTCGAGCATCCAGGCGCTTGACCGGTTACATTGTGGTCAGCATATTAGAAACAGTTCAAAATAACAGTGTTACAGATAATAGTGACAATTATAGGGTTTACATAAACATTAAGAATTGTAAATCTGAGGATCAGTTGATAGCTTCGCTAAAACCCATCTACCATTAGTATCAGAGTCTTCATGTAGGATCTAATAGTTAGTGCCCTTTTTAATTAAAATTGCCACACCATTATGTTTCTCATATGCCTGACTAGCCAATATGTCACCTACCCAATGACGAATGGGCTTCTTGTAAGCATGCAATAATTGGTTTAAATCTATTAATATAAGTTAAAAACCTTTTGTCTTTTAATTGGATTATTAAGACCTTTGACATTTCATGTCATTCACCTCAATGTCATTATTTATAGAGAAATAAATATGATTTTAACAGAGTATATACTTAAAACCTGTCTACAATCAAAACACATTATTCAGATGTTAGCACACACCAGCATAAAAGCAAACTATCCAAAATTGTCAAAAAAAGTAAAAATAGGAGCAAGTAACAAAAAGAAAAATAATACAAAAGTTCCAACATAGTAACAACTGAATTTGAGGTGTTACAGAACAAGAACTTGTAACGTGATACTGATCAAAACGTTCCCACCCCAATATATGAGAAGGTGAGATGGTGTAATTGCAAAAAATTCAAAAGTCAGAGTCGCATTGACAAGTGCCAAAAGGGGGTGCAGACGCATTCCATAAGGGGAAAATAGCAAGCGAAAACTAGAGAGCTAGTCCGCTTCAGACAAATATGTATGACTGGTGTTGCTGGTATCCAGTGCTTCCATCGTTTGCAGTCTAATGAAATTACTTAAGTCAGCTGGATTCTCAAATGAAGAAGTCTTGCCATTGATGGTGACTTTGAAGATGCAGGAGTGAATCAGGCCATATCTCACATTCAGTTGCTTAAGCTTAGGGTGATATGAGAGTAGTTCTTTCCTCCGTTGGGCTGTAGTTTTGGTCACATCCTGTGAAATAAAATCCTATGGCCATTTCAAAACAAATACTCAATTCCTTTAGCTTTTTGCAGAATCAGTTGGAATTGAGTATATTCAAGAAGCAGGAAGATTATTGTTCTTGCTGCATTTTCCTTGTATGACTCAACCCTTGTGGAACCACCCTTATGTCCCCTTTGAATATTAAGAGCAATAGACAAATGAAGATTGAGGTTATTTTGTAGGGTTTTCTTCAGAAAGAGAGCCACATCATCCCCATCCATTCCTTCATGGAAAACCAAAAACATGAAAATTATTCCTACGATTCCTATTTTCTAAGTCTTCATTTTGTTTCTGAAGAGTGAGTATGGAGTTATCCATGAGATCAGTTCTGATGGCCATCCTCAGCCACACTCATTCGTCTCTCAACCTCTTCAATTCTGTTTTCAAAGTACGCCCATTGTTCATCTATTTGTTGAAGTTTAATATTAGTGGTTTCCATAAAGGGTTTGAGAGCTCTTATTTCCAATAAAATAGTTCCCGTATTTGATTCTAGGATTGATTGAGCAGGAGGAGGGGAGTCACTTTTACACCTTTTTAAGGCGGCTACCACTGGTGTGGTTGAATCATTATTAGCTGAGTCTTTAGGTTAAGGTGAGGCCATAGTGAAAGTTGATTTGAGCAGCTAGGAAATACCTACAATTCACAAAACACCCTAAAACCCCTCCAATTCTTGCTAGGACTCAGTGTTAACAGTTAACAATTATGGCATTTAAAGTCCATTTACTATGGAGTAGCTTACAAATTTAAAGGAAATAAAAAAATTAAATTGAAAAAAGAGGGATTCATGCTCTGCAGTCTCGCTCATTGCAAAAATGGTCAGAGGTTTGAGAAGTGGCAAAAATCGCCACAGGCATTAAAGAAGATGCAATACAAAATCAAGAGAGTTCTGCATTGTCGAGTGCAGGCAATGAAGGGGTGTGCATCACACACACCAAGGATATGGCTGGCAGCTCATCATCCACTCACGCAGGAGCAGTGTCCCGAGAAATGGTGCCTGGTCCTTCAACCAGTCAATCGGCTCCATTGCCAAACACTGCGTATGTACAAATTCATCAGGGTGCCAGTTTCAAACGAGATAATTTAACATTCACTACATGAAGTGAGTGAAATGTCAAATTCTCCTTTTAAAGCGTCACAAATTGTAGTTACTAATTCAAGAAGTCCTTCTTCAGTTTTGAATTTGGAAGATTGTTTCAACAATTCTATTTCTGACGTTTCCATGCTAGCGCCGGCCGAACTTGGTAAGAGAGTCAAATTTTCACTGGGACTCTGCTCATCCACTCTATTTCCTCCAGATGACATAGATGAAGTGCAGCTTCATAACACTCCAAGGCCAAAACATAATTCTCTCAACAACTCATCTGCATTGAATACTTCAAGTGAAAGGATTGCCAATGTGCCCCTGGCTAGCTCTCCCAATCAGGGACAACCAAATCTGCCCACCAAAGTGAGGACATCCAAAGTGATAAATGGGGAAATGTCTGCTGACAAAAATAGTCCTTCCCCACATTATTCTCAAGAGGCACTCAATAATCAGCCCTTCCCACAAACCAATCCTTTTCAAGATTCTATCAATGCAGAACCGTACTCATTTCCGGTATTAACAAGGATTTTGAATTTGTTGGACAAGGGTCATGACACGTCATGACACGACGCACTACGAGATACACAACATAAAGGTCTGCATATCTGAAATCATGGCAAAAATGACCAAACTAGAAGGGTTTATGTTCGCTCAGGAGACTTTTCTGCTATGTCAAAGATGGGCACTGATTCTACTGCTCTTCTGAAACTGATGTGTAATGATGGTGCAATAAAGCTACGCAAACTGAGGCACCTCACAATTACTTTCCCCCTACTCAACCGTCATATGCTTCTGCAGTGAGCAATCCTCCTCTGGCAGTGAATCCTGAAGGTGACAACATTCCTAGAGACTTGTGTCAATCGATAAAATCAAATGCTGTGAAGATTACGCAGTTGGAAAAATATGCCCACGGATCTAAGGATGACACTGGACATAATATGATCAACTGCTGTGCAAATAATGATGAAGATCTGCTAGAATTATACATGGCAGGTGAAGACCCCAATAGTCCCTCTGCTCTCACTGATCTGATTGAGGCAATCGAAACGGCACAGGGCCTTGGTGTGCCGGCCAACTCAGGAGAGATTTCTGATTCTAGTGAAGTAGGCTCGTCTTCGCATTTTCTCTCTAGGAGAGAAAAAAGATTGCAACTCAGAGCAATCAAGAGAAGAGCTAATAGAAGAAATGTAAAAGAAATGATAGGTAAAAAACGTAAAAATCTTAGTATGCCTAAGATCACGGGGCATAACAATAACATAACAAAAATTAGCAATAGGTCCATCGAAGATGAGATGCTAAATTTGCAGCAGCTCAATGAGGAGAGCAAATCACTCTTGATGGTGGAAGATGATAAACACTCTGAGCAATCAAAAGCCAACCATTGGCCACAAATAAATAAAAATGAAAATAATTTGACCTGATTCTGAAGGTGTCCGAGATGGTACCCTCTACTGGGACTGCTTCCCAGTCCAACTCCAAAAGCATAGATTCAATACAAATTCTGTTACATCTTTTGACAAATATTTCTGTTACCAAACAATTGGAGCTATCTAGCTTCTTCCCGGTGATAGGTAAAATCAAAACTGACAATTTAGCGGCCAAAAGAAAATCAGTCGAACGCCCCTTTATTGTCCACTGTGTTAGTACTATTACCTTGTTGCCCGCTTTGATTCCACTTGTGACGGAAATCACTCCAGTAGCTAACACAACTGCGAGTGGCCTCTCAACAGAGGATGATAAATCGGTTGAGTCCAATGGTGGCTCACATAACAAAGATCCTCTATCCCGGGCAATCTAGACCTCACTCATGAAACTAGCAACATCATTGATTGGGTTATTGACCCTAAAGTCAATGGGATATATAGGACAACTCAATTCTTTTCTACTCAATAGCTTTAGTAGCTTTAGAGCTTTCCCGTCCCTAAGAAATCTCATCTCGGAGGACATTGAATGGATTACTTTGCCCTCACATGTCAACCATAGAATGATATTCCAACTCCTGTCACCGATCATTCGTAAACTAATATGGGAACATTAAGAGGTTCTGAAGCAACTCAGATTGGATGTTATTCTTTTCAATTTCAAGGAAGAGGCACATGCTTTACTGGAATTTCTACCAATTGCCAACGAAGGATAGAATAACATATCCTCCTGGCATGGCAATTCTAAATTTTCTGGCACAGAGATAATGTCTAAACACTCCTCTCTGGCCACTAATATTAAGGATTGATCATTGGTAGAACCATTGATAAAAACACTATCCACACTTAACAACAAGAGTGCCAACTAGTAGCCCTGTTGGACTGATCTTCCACTTCTGGAATTCATGTGGCTTAAGGAATTTAATTACAAGACTCAATTCATCTGATTATTTTCCCAGACCTGCAATAGTTTTCATTCAAGAAACTATGAATACCCAACTTTTTGGTATTGATGGGTATACCACCTACACAGCAGTTGCCAATATGGGGATTTCAGGGAGACCCCCTGGTGGTCTAGCGATACTGGTGGATAATAACGTAAGAGCTAATTCCAAGGTTATCTGTGCTTTTGATGATCTGCTGGTAACTGAATTCACAGCTCATAGTGATCCTTTCACTGTGTATTTATTTATTTGCGCATATTGGAATCCTGCGAAGTCCACTGAAGCACAAATCTTCCAATGTCTTAACATGATTCTCGAGGATGCCCTTTTGTCCAATAGGCACCACAAAGTGATTGTGGCGTGTGATTTCAATTCCAACTGCATTGATGGTCTCACCAGTAACACATCTCAGCACACTTCACATTATGCATATTGTTCCATTGCCAGAGGGTATAAATGGATTGTGTATTTTGCGGCGTTACATATCCATTTAGTAGATATGGATAAAACAGACCCGATTGACACCTGGCAACGAGGCTGCCATAAATTAACCATTGACTATTGTTTTGTTTCGTAAAATATGTTGTATCTGTGTACTCCGGTCAGTATAAAAAAAATGGATGTAGGAGACCATTCTATTATCTCCTTACTGGTAGGCTTAAATTGCTTGACTTTTGAAGCTATGACATAGCTTGCACTTGTAGAAGTTGATCGTCCAGCTACTTACATCTGTTGGAATATGAAATTGTGCAAGCGTCTCACTGCTTCTGGTGCATGAGAATCAAGGTACTTTTGAGGCACAGGATAAAAAGGGTATAGAAAAGCGCAGTTACCAGATCATAAAGTCAGTGCTTATTCAAATAGGAAGCAAATCATCTGGCAACTATCGGCCGCATTTACATACTTACAACTTTGACGTGGTAAAACTTAAACACGTCAAAAACCAAACTTTAAGGTCACTGCAATTGTTTGTTTGTTTATTTTATTTCTATAGGGCTCCGGAACCGGGAGTAAAAGGGCGCTTAGTACAGGTTGCAAGGCACAATACATGGTAATAGGCAGTGATAAGCTAACAAAACTAATATTTAGCATAAACAGAAAGTCGCGGTAATAGCAGCCAGTAAAGACATAAAAGAGGCAATATGTAATTTATAACTGAATCTACCTTAAGGTTGGCTTTTTGACAGAAACCACTCAATGGCAAGTTTCCTGAACGACTGGAAGGAGTTGGATGACTTAATATTCAGTGGCAGGGTGTTCCAAAGTTGGGAGGCTAGGACAGTGAAACTTGAGCCTCCGGCTCTTTTGGAGATAAATCTAGGTACTGTGAGAAATAGGGAGTTGGAGGATCTCATAGTTCTGATGGATGGTTTCATGGTGAATTTGTCGGTAAGGTAGGGGTGGCTAGATGCTTGAGAGCTTTGTAGGTAAGGCAGAGGGTTTTTAGATCAATTTTTTGTTGGATAGTGAGCCATTTGTAAGCCGTTCTGGTGGCAGAGATATACTCACACCTGGGAATGTTTAGCGCTGCACGTAACATGTTATTTTGAAGGAATTGGAGTTCGTTAGTTATCACTTGGTTGGCACCTAGGTAGAGGCTATATACAGTAGTCTACCTAGATTGAATGAGGACTCTAGCAAGCGTAAGGAAGCTGTTAGTGGAAAGAAATGGTCTACAGGCCCTAATTAATTTACCTGTATAGGCAGTAGCTCAGGACGTCGAGTTGACTTGTTTAGTGAGGTTAATAGTGGCATCGATGTAAAAGCCAAGTGTTTTCACGTGTTTGGCGACATTGATAGTATTGCCATCAATTATTATCTTGGAGTAGTTGGGGCTTAGCTTTTGTAAGTTGTTCGGTGAACCGACAATGAGCAGTTCAGTCTTCTCGTCATTCAGGCAGAGGCCGTGTGTGGCCATCCATGCCTGAATGACAGAGAAAATGTCATTGATCCTGGAAACATCAGTATTGTAATTGCCCGAGATGGTGAGGAGTATCTGGGTGTCATCCGCGTAGATTGTGTAGGTGACTCCCAGGCGGTCCAATTTATCAAAGAGGGGCTTTGTAAAGATATTGTATAGGGCCTGTGAAACACATGAACCTTGTGGGACACCGCAAGTGATAGGGATAGGGTCTGCTGCTGCCACCGGGGAGAAGACTATCATGGTTCTATTGGCCAAGAAGGACTGTATCCATGTGACAGCAGATGGGGAGAAGTGGGCAGCAGAGGAAAGGTGGTTACTGAGTATTTTATGGTCAACCAGGTCGAAGGCTGCAGAGAGATCTAAAAGGAGTAGGATAGCAGCCTTGCCCTTGTCTTTGATGTCGTCAATCTGGCTTTTAAGATCAACAAGGGCGGTTTCAGTTCCATGTTGAGGCCGAAAGCCAGACTGACGCAATCCGAGTAATTGGTTGGACTCTAGGTAATGCTGAATTTCTAGGTAAGCAACTCTGTCAAGGATTTTTAACAGGAAAGGAACTGTGGTGATAGGCCTATAATTAGTGGGAATGGCTGGGTCCAAGGTCTGTTTTTTTAGAAGCGGGAGGACCCATGACTGTTTAAGGTTGTTAGGTACCGAGTTAGTGGAGAATGACACGTTTATGAGCTTAGAAATAAAAGGGGCAAGGTCTCTTGCTGCATCTTTTATAATCTGTGCCGGGCAGCTGTCCCCTTTACAGTTTGACCGTTTGAGAGAAGTTATAATTTTCTGCACTTCTAGTGCGGTTACTTTTTTTAAGGTAAAGCCATGGTTAGTGTTAGAGGTGGAGGGTAGGATGGGGTTAGGGGGCTAGAGGTGGGGGGGCTACTGTTGGAGAGTTGGAGTCTTTTATTTTTGTTTGTAGGCCAGTGATTTTATTTGCAAGGGCATCCTGGATATTAGTGCACCAAGGTTGGTCCTTCACACACAGGTCCGTGGGTGGGTTGGGGATTTCTAGCTCCTTCAAGATGGTGAATAATTCTTTGGCACTGGAGCTAGCATTGCTTTTTCTTACATTATAGGCTTCCTTTTTAGTGCAAATTATTTCTTATTTTATAGAAGGAGTATGCATTTATTAGGTTAGTTTTGTGTTCCTCTGATGGGTTCATTTTCCAAAGGGTTTCCATCTTGGACTTCTTAATTCTTAATATTTTGAGTTCTGGTGTGTACCAGGAGTTAAGATGAGCTTTGGGTTTGCTTTTACGTAATTTTAGAGGAGCAACAAGGTCAAAAGCTTTGGTCATGACATTGTTGTAGGTGTCTACTAGTAGCTTAAGGTCTGATGCATCGGGGATCATGTTTAGAGTGGGTAGAACCAATGGGACGAGGGCTTCAGCGGTAATGTTCCGCTTGTTTCTCGTTAGACATGCTTTTACAGGTGGGCATTGTAAATGGAGTGGGTTATTAGTGCTAATGTCGAATGAGAGTAGGAAGTGGTCGGTCCATATGAGTGGTTGGGGGTCCTTGCAGATAACATTACAATTGTGGGCAGCGAACCAGTCTAGGGTTCTACCTTTCTGATGTGTAGGTAGGGTATGTAGTTGAATGAAATTGTGTTCGCAGAGTGCATTGGCAAGGGAGGATGCTGGAATGTCATGAGGATCATTATATCCTAAATTAAAGTCACCTAGAATAATATTCTGTGAAAGAGGTTTCGATTTTTCAGCTATGAGGGTGGTTATATCTTCCTCGAATGAACCTAGGGGGTCAGGGGGTCTGTATATAAGTTCGAAGGTGATGGTGTTCTTAGGGGTAGTTTGAATTTTAATGGAAAGGTGTTCACAGGAGTTTAGAGGATGGGCGGTGACGGATCTAATATCCAACACGGATTTGAATATAAGTGCTACGCCTCCTCCATGGGAATTGGGTCTGTCGGCCCTGAAGATGGAGTTGTCGGGAACCGCAAGGGTTAGAGAAGGACCTGCTGAAGCATGGAGCCAATTTTCTGTGGTGGCGAGGAAGTCCAAATCTGCTGAGAGGATGATGTCGGCAATTTCAGTGGGATGAGCCACAAGGGACCTAACATTGAGTAAGGCTCCTTTGAGTGGCACAATGTTAGCAGTGGTATTTTTATTATTGACTTTAGTTGTGGGAGTGTTAGTTCTTTTACTAGGTTAGGTGAGAAGTCTACAACCTAGTCTGTTGTTGCGGGTGATGAGGTTGGGGGGGGGGGCTGTAGGGCAATATAGCATATTGCGTTAATTCTGGATATTATCAGAGTAGGCATCTTTGGCGAGGTTGGGTGGGGGGTTACCTAGAGTAACACTGATTTTAGTGCTGTAGTTTGTAGCGGCACTGTGGGAGAAAAGAGGCAAGGAGGGCAGGAAGGGCGTGGGGCAGGGAATAGGGTAGTGTCTAGGACAACCAAGCTTAGCGAGTCCATTGTTGAATGGGATGTAGCTATTTCTGCCGCATAGAGTGCCTTTGGGCATAATGCAGAAAGGGAACATGATGAATACGAGCCAGGCTGGCATAATTCAGATACGATTTCAGGAGGGGATACTAGTCGGAGGGAGAGGTTTGTAGGTTGCGCTGGTGCATGTATGCCCTGGGGCAGACAGGCTAGGTAAGGTAGCAGCTAGATTCGATTTGTAAGCACACTAGCGACCAACAAACACATTTAAAGTAGCAGCTAGATTCGAATTGTAAGCACACTAGCGAGATGGCATGTGAATGGAGTGACTAACAACCACATTTAAAGTAGCAGCTAGATTCGAATTGTAAGCACACTAGCGAGATGACATGTAAATGGAGTGACTAACAACCACATTTAAAGTAGCAGCTAAATTCGAATTGTAAGCACACTAGCGAGATGGCATGTAAATGGAGTGACTAACAAACACATTTAATGTAGCGGCTACATTCGAATTGTAAGCACATTAGCAAGATGGCATGTAAGTGGAGTGACTAACAAAACACGTTATAGTAGCAGCTAAAATCGAACGGCATACTGATACACTAACAAAGTAGCTCATACGTAGAGCAATCAGAGAGCAAATTAAGGTAGCGGCTAGGTAACTCGCAATCATAAAGGGAGTTTCTGAGAGCGCCATTGTTTATTGGGAGTCAGGTGGTTACCTTAGCTCCAATGTTAGTGTAGTTGCTTTCCGGATTTGCAAAGAGTTCAATCTGCTCTCTCGCGGCTCGCAGCGGACAGCAGCAGACAGGTCTTTATAGCGAGGTCCTTGGGGCGAGGGTCCAAAGCCGGCTCACGCCTTCTGGTAGTGCGGGCTGCGTGTTCAGAGGACAGGCAGCCAAACAGGAGGCTGTCTGGTTCTTCGGATTTGGATTGCGTTGCCTAGCAACCACATGTAAAAATGCTTGCGGCCATTTTCAAACAGGCAGCACGTTGATATTTGTAGGCAGTGTTACACACATAACGGGCTTGGAACTCGTACCTTCTTTTGTGCAGCCATATCAGAGCACTATTTATGGGCACTTCTAGATAAGGGAGCACGCTCAGGCAAGTAGCATCGAGGCGTAGTGAAGAGCTCGAACCTCATAGGAAAACGTCTGAGGTTTGAATCGGGCATCTGCTCGCTTCTGAAAAAGCGCTATGGCGAGTAGGGGAGGGCTCCTGCCCTTCGCACGCACGGGAGGCTGCAATTGAATAGGTTGTCCCATGAGAAGTTTCAGCAAAAGGAACAAACAATCTTGCAAACATACAAAAATGAAATAAAAGGTCTCAAGTTTAAAATGCATGTGGTGGACAACCAAAAGATTATGGGTCATCTATTCAAATACAACATGCGGTCAATTTGGTCTATGATAAGAGAGAGCACTAGCAAATCCACCGGTTACCAGACATTTGGTCGAAAAAAATTGGTCGACTGGACAAATGGTTGAACCAATTTGGTCGAAAACCAAATGGTCGAATGTTTTATTTTTTTATTTTCACCCCTTTTTTTTGGGGGGGGGTCCCGCCACCCCCTTTTTTTTCTAAAAAACCCTTTTTTTCCCTAAACGAAAACCTAAAAAATAAATATATAAATAAAAATAAAAATTCGACCATTTGGTTTTCGACCAAATTACGTCGACCAATTGTCTTTCGACCAATTTACAGTCGACCACTTGTCTGGACACCAATCCACCTCATCTATGTGTTTGTCCATCTCCGCCGAGGCATTGGTCCAATATTTAAGTGATGCCTATCAACTCCCTATTTCTCAGAAGGGGGTAGAGACGCACAATTCCAGCAGGTCCTTTTTGGGGCGGTCTCGATAGTCCGTGGAAGACATACAGTACGAGATTAATCAACTTAACTTCTCCAAGGCAGCTGTGCCCCATGGCATACCGGCATGTGGTAGCAAATCCGACCCTGCTTTTTGGGCAAACATCGTAATGGCGAAATTTGAAAACATCTTCAGCACTGGCTGATTTCTATAATCAACCCAATTTACAAAAAGGGCAAACCCTCTGAACCTGCAAATTACAGGCCCATCGCATTAATGGATGCGTCATATAAGGTATTTACCATTTTAATTTTAAAAGAGCTTGAGACATTCTTGCAAGATCAAGAAGTACTATCTCGGTTCCAAACAGGTTTCTGTAGAAACATGGGTACAACACGGAATGCCACCATTCTCTCCCACATCCTCCAAATGTCTAAGCTAGTTAATGCAGGACCTGTGCATAATTCGTAACCATCTTTGGGCAAAAATGACCATGTTTGGAATCCCTTCTCATATCATTCACATAATAGCGATGTTGCAGCAGAACACATCTTACAGAGTTAGATTAAATCAAATAGGCACATTAACTAGTAAGATTCCGACTTACATCGGGGTGAAAAAGGGAAGTGACTTAGCATCCACATTATTTAACCTATACACATGTGATATGAATGACATTTGGCGCAGAACAACATTTTCCTCGTTAGTTTAGGGACCCTTCATCTCCACTGGCTAGCCTTTGAAGATGATTTTCTATTTTTTGATAGGACCCTGTTTGGCCTTCAAAACATACTTCACATGTTTTCGGATATGCTACTCGATACAACTTACATGCCACTGTTTCCAAATCTAAAATTGTGATCTTTGTGGGAGTTAAGAAGATCACAGCTTTTCAGTGGACGTTGGAAGATCTTTCAATAGCACGCACTTCTGAGATGCGGTATTTGGGGTATAACCTTTGTGACACAGTTTCTACTGCCACGTGGAAAAAACATTTGAATCAGAAAGTGTGGGATGTTTTTACCCATGCATACAAGCCCTACCATAAAACTGTGCAGTACTGGCATGGAAAACATCATGATGGCCAGAACTCCCCAGAGAGTGCACAGGGAAAACATGAAGAATAGGCTGCCACCCATTTTTTCCTATGTTGTGAGCACAGGAGGGCACTGCCTAAAACCACCATTGGGCTACACACACAGTAGCCTGAAACTATTGGGAATGGCAATGCTGATTGCCAAAAAAGCAACTCAGAACTGTGGGGAATTCATTTTCTTAATCCCAAAAATGGTTGCATTACCAGTTCTTACCACTATCAGAAAGCCAGCGTTTTAAAACCACCAGACTTTTGTGTAAAACTGAACAAATGAAACAAAACCAGACCAAGGAAAGACTTGCTAAGTGGTGGATACAATGTAAAACTATATTCTGAAATGACTTGAAGGAAGTAATTATTTAATGTATATGTAAACATTGTAAGTGATTTAAACTGGGAACAAAGAGTGACATTTAGCTGAAACCTGGCTTAATGAAACTGGATTCTGCCTGACAACTACCCCCGACAGGAGTTGAAACCTGCTCAGCCACTCTTCCCCTTGCCAAAAGGAGTTGTCACCTCTCTGATTAGAATAGGGGTGGAGCAACTGGGGACTACAGGGAGTTGGGAGAAACTGGGGGGCAGCTGTGCCTCTGTGAACAAGCTGGCTTGGGGGAAGTGGATAAACCAGTTATTCCACCCTGTGATGTGGGAAGCCACACCCCTTTTTGACCAGAGCATAATTTTAAAAAGATAGATAACTCATAGTGCGGACTTGTCAGAATTATATAAGTAATATCATTATTTTTGTGATTTTTCTGTGAACATTTTAAGAGGCGTTAGGACCCTGTGGTGTATTCTGGGGGGTTGCTAGCGGAAAATAGGGTCTCACTCCAAATGTATGCATGTTAAAAATCTGACACTTTATCACCTGTAACCCATATCCCTGGTGCACATTTGTGTAAAATCTGGAAAGGTTCAGAGGTCGTTATCTGGATGAAAAGGGGAGAATTCTGTCATCAGTGGACACAACATCTTACAAAGACAGGGATCGGATGGTTTGGTACTACAGAAAATATGTTAACTGGACCTATAATATTAGAAAAAGGGTACATATATAAATATGTATTTGGGTCAGAAATAGATTTGTGTGCAATCTGACAAGTGGAGGTTCCTCTGACCATAAAACCTACAGCATCACTCTGACTCACATTTCCTTCCCCCAATCATGGGAGAGGGGAGAATTGGGCCAATGACAAGTAGAGAGGGGCAGGCTTAGCTAGGCCCACACACACACCCAATTCCAAAACACATAAAAAGAGACTGCTGGGACAGGTAGAGACATTCAATTCCATTTTCTGCGGAGCATGCTGACCGACGACTTCACATCCAGAGATCCAGACTTCAAATCCATCAATCTTCAAAATCTGTAGCAGGAATTAACTCCAGAATTTGTAGCAGAGAGGCCTGAATCCACCAGCTGAATCCTCTTCAGCAGGCCTCAAAACTAACCAAACTATTCAACAGCCGGGCAAGCTGTTTGAAGTTTTGCCGTGAATTTTTGAAAGAACCTGTAGCAGTACCCAGAAAGCAGTGTTACATCCAGAATCCAGAGAGGCTAGACCAGCAGAGCAGAGCTGACCTAGATCGCTGTGAGCAGAACCGGTGCCTGATTGACCCGCCGAGCAGACAGAACTGCAGCCGGACGTGTAGACCAGATCCGTGACGAGGCCTAGTTCAAATTTATATTGTGAGTACCTAGCAGAACTGTGCAGAACCAATCTCTTAGTTAAAATAATCTAATCCAAACTATTTTAACCTGAGTAGAACTGCCTCCTAGAAATCGTGTCATCTGTCATGTTTAAAGCTGCACAACTGTCACCTGTCAATTCTGCAGCTGGAAGCTGTCACCTGTCATTTTGAGTTTCCTTTAAATCCGAAAACTACCTTTATTTAATCGTCCGTATCTCTGGAACCGTTTGGGCTAGGAACGAGATGTAACTTTCCTCTGAAAGCTTAGAATCTAAGCTTTCCAACAAGCCTAGAACCGACTTCCTAATACTTTTCCCGCAATCATGATTTACCGCGATTTGCGATTTTGGCTCAATTTCTCCACTTGTCAAAATAGCAGCTCCATTCTTTCTTTTGTTAAAATCCGTTGCAACTTGGTAATAACTCATAGAGCATTGCTAAAGTGAGCCCAAACTAATACCAACACGCATCTCCCACTCACCCTGAATCTCTAGAGGGAATTAAAATCAGTTGGCACATTTTCCCATCCATTGCCATCACATTTAAAAAGCATTTTGGGCCTGTGTTTCAAACTCCTACCTGTTTCCTCTAAGCTTGCTGGGGGGGAACTGAATTTCATATTGTATTTGATTGCATTCCTGAGAACTGTGTGCTCCTCTTTCCATCTCCTTCCATTTCTTACATTGCCTAGGGGAGGGGGGTGAATTGCCATAGAAAAAGTGATTATCTTATCTTTTGCTAAAATCATATCAAGTATTTCTGTACTGCATTTTATTCCTCATTGCTTTTCCCTTGAAATCATAAAAGTATTTTTGCTACTTTATCCATCCTATACTAACTCCTCATTGATTGTAAAGAAGTGTGCTAGTGCCAGATTACCCATTGTTGATCAACATCATATGTCTAAGTGTACTATCAGATATTAATTTATTATAAAGTGTGATATACATATATATTGTTTAAATTCTCAAATAAACCTTTTAATTTGCAAAACAAACCTACTTCTTGGCTCAGTGGGGCTAGGGGGATTCTAAGAGGGGGTGTTATACAATGGTGGTCATCCAGAGTACTGAACTAGACATAAAAATACATTAATAAGGGTTTTCCTCAGCATCCCAGACTAGGCATTGACTTGGCTGTAGTGTTGATTGAATATCGCTTACAAAAGCCAGACATCTCACTCTACAGTTAAAAATGATCTATAGACAACTCTGCAAGTTCTCTGTCATGCCCACACTTGATTTTTACACTCTCAAGATTGAGACTAGTTTGCTTTATGGTCTTGACATGTGTTTGATAGACATTGACAAAATCTTAGATGTGTTGCAAGGCCAAATATGGAAACACACTTCAGGCATTGCAAACTCATTGCCAAATGCCATACTCAGGCATGAGCCAGGGCTATATTCCCTGGCATCGAGATTCCAGTGAAGACAACTTGCGAACTATGCAAGTATGCTAAATCCACTGAGGAATTCATTATATGAAGATCTGTCCAAGATGTTTGGGCAGGATGCTATACCTTCAATCACGGCTTATGTTAAGAAAATGTAAAATGTTTTGCAAAGGATAAATGTCACTTCCCAGGATCTGATTACACGGCCGGCTTATGTTAAAAATAAATTATATAGGAAAGACTGGACTATCACCATTGATGCTCTGGCAGACTAATCTTTGTATAAGGAATATGCTCTTTTTGTTAGAAAAAGGCTACCTCACATGCCATATATTGTACATTTTCGTTGTGAGAAAGCCTGCACTACCTACATGAGGTTCAGACTTAATCAACTGTACACCAACGAGCGTATTCAATCGTGCAAGTTGGGAGTTTTATCCAACAATGGTGCCTATAGTTTCTGTACAGTCAAAGAAACCCAAATAGAGACCATTAAACATCTTGTATTAGAATATCCACATTTTAACCTAGCCAGAAGTACAATATTATGCAAATTTAATATTGGTCAAACGTCTTACTCCAGAGAACTAGTGTGGATAAGATACATGTGTGGCACTAATCGAGCACTGGTGCTTGCTCTTGTGCGCTTATTAAGCATAATTAATACGGATTTAATTGCCATGAGAGAAGGCTAGGAGATTAAAGGCATGGTCTAGTAAAAAATGTTATTTAAAAAATATATAGGCAACATAAAAAAAAATACTAGCATTCTCTTTTTTAAAACTTCCTATGTAAAATGATGAGCTATTCAAGCTCAAAATTCGCAAAAGCAAGCACATGGGCGCATCCATTTTTCCAACACAATAACGTTGTATTTATGTTTGCGGTCGCTTCAAAAGTGACCACAAACATAAATACAACGTTTTTAAAGCTGCGTTTTTTTTTCTGTTTTCCGGGCTGGAGGAGCCTGGAAAACTTAAAAAAAAAACCCAGCTAGTGCTTATTTTTTTTTTTTAAAATAAATAGCACTTACTGAGATTCAGCTGCAGCTTTCCTGCTCTGGTCTCCGGTCCAAGTCCTCCGCGTACAGCACTAATGAAGGGAAAGCCACCCAGCAGCAGCTTTTGTTTACTACAGCTGGTTGGCTTTTCCTTCATTAGTGCCGCAAAAGCAAAAGCCAGCACAGGAGGGCATCCATTTCACAAAATGGATGCGCCCATGTGCTTGCTTTTGAGAATTTTGAGCTTGAATAGCTAAAAATTTTACATAGGAATTTTTAAAAAAGAGAATGCTAGTATTTTTTTTATGTTGCCTATATATTTTTTAAATAACATTTTTTACTACACCATGCCTTTAATATTTCACAGAAATATACATTCTGCATCAAACTACTCGCCTATATACGACTATGGCATACCATGAAACCCTTTGGTTACTGTTAATCCAGTCATGTGAAAGCTGGGTTTTTGAAAGTACCTGTTGTAAATTCTTCATATGTTTTTACGCAAATTTATTTTAGGGTCTTGGGAGCTACCAAGACTTTTAATATTTTCGGAGGTTTGAAAGAAGAAAAAAAAATAGTCGTTTTGTGTTTGTGTTTTTGTGATGCATATATATCGTGTAAGATGACAGTAATTAACTTATATTGTTTTCATTTTTAGTATTATGAATGTGATCTAACATGTATTTTATTATTTTCTTTTCAAGCTCATTTGCTAATGTTTGAAAAAGTTTATTGATGAAACCAAAGACAAATAAAAAAATTACGGCATTCATTCACAAAATATTTAAAAAGGAGTTAAAGATAATTATCAGATACTACTCTTAGTCCAGCATCTCTTTGTGGAAAAAGCATATGCTGACAAAAGCCACAGTAAAAATGATCCTTCCCAGAGTTAGTAAGTCTATGTTGATTATCAGCTTCCTAGTCAGGAAAAAATGATAAAATATCTTTTCTCCTTTTTTTCTCTTTCCATTTTCCTTTCCTCCCTTTTTTCCTTTTTGTTTCAATGAATAACATTCCTTAATGCCAGAATCACTTATGCAGATACAATCCCATGAGGATTGCTTATAATAGCCTTAACAATAGGTTAAATGTACAATAAAAGCTGTATTTTGTTAGAAACAGGCTGTTTTCATTATGATTGCCAAACGTCTGACACGGTCCGGCGTCGCTTACAGTTAATGCGGCTTAGGGCCTCATTACACGGTTGGCGGTAGGGATTTAACGTTACCGGTTATGGAATACCGGTAACGTTAAATGCCCATGCGGATTACGACCCGCACGCCGCCATTAGCGGCACTGCTAAGTACGATGCCATTAATAGCGGTCAGTCCGCGTGCGCGCGACCTGCCATCCCGTAAATAACGACATGCCGCTAATAGCACAGCATCACAAGGCAAGTGTACATGGCAATAGCGGCATGGTAAATCCCCCGAAACCCCTTACCGGCATGGCGCTAATACCGCCATCGCGAACCACCCGTTAAAATAACTGTGCAGTGTTAACACCTGCCACAGGTGGCCAAAATCAGCACAGGTGGAGGCAATGGAGACTGTGGCTGCTCAAAAGAAGCACACCACACCCCTTCCCACACCCCTTCCCACACCAAGATGGTTCTAATACTGGCAGCATTACATGGCCTGGAGGACCTGATTGCAGCGCAGCTTCTACAACAACAGGCAGAACAGAGGAGAGGCAGGAGGAGGAGGAGGGCAAGACAGGCACAGCAAGCACCACCACGCCACCTAATCATACCACAGAGGCACCCACCAATTCCCAGGATCAGAGCCAGTCCATTTAACCTAACACCTGAGCAGATACACACCCTGTACCGTCTGGACCGGGATACCATCACCAGCATTGTGGACATGATACACAACGACATTGTGAGCCTCATAGACATCAGAACTGCCATCCCCCCTCTACTGAAGGTGGTGACTATGCTCCACTTCCTGGCCACAGGAACCTACCAGCATACAGTGGGGCAGATGCATGGCATCTCCCAACTAGTATTCTCACGCACACTGAACCAAGTACTCGATGCCCTCCTGAAGCATGCACCCGAACACATATCCATGCCACGGACTGCCCAGGAGATTGCAAACACCAAAGTTGGCTTCTATTCACTCGCAGGCATCCCAAGTTGCATCGGGGCCATCGACTGTACACATGTGGAATTGGTCGTCCCACATCACAATGAAGTAGTGTACCGAAACAGGAAGCAATTCCACTCCATCAATGTCCAAATGGTATGTGACACCAACAAGATAATCACACATTGCTGTGCCCGATTTCCCGGATCTACCCATGATTCCATGGTCTTGCGGAACTCAACTATCGCCCACTACATGGAGCGACAAACGGGACAACGTTTGTGGCTACTTGGTGAGTAGCAGGCCAAGCACATGGCAGTGTGATTGGGGGGGGAGAGATAGATACTCCAACTGGGTGTGCATGGGGGGGAGAGATAGATACTCCAACTGGGTGTGCATGGGGGGGAGAGATAGATACTCCAACTGGGTGTGCATGGGGCGGGGGAGAGATAGATACTCCAACTGGGTGTAGCCTGTATTCCGTCGTCCAAATGCACACACAGATGTACGCAAATGTCTATCTGGGAGGGCCGCAACGTACTTGAGATGAACGGACATGCAAGTATATGCTACACAACACAGCTGACAATCCAATTCTAGTAACATCAAACATCAATCCTCATCCACATTGCACAACATTCCACGCCACAAAATACACAATTGTCATCCATGCCGTCAACATAGTCATGCAGAATTCCTCCAGCACGACATCAACAATGCATTGTACCCTTCATTGCATGCTAAGGGATACCCCCTAGCCATAGCAATGCACCGCGAACCCATAGCACCACTGAAGTGATGCCTCTCAGGATGGCAACATCAATGTTGGAAGGTCAGTACACCACCAGTGTGGTACCAAATGTGCCTGGGCACAGGGACACCTATGACCTGGCCTCACCCAGAACATGTCAATTACTGTTGGAGGCATCAATGGGGCATGTCTACTTGCAGGGTTGAGCTCACCTTTGCACATTGCAGTTACACAGACCATTTTCATGTATGCTGTTGATTGTGTACATGAATCTCAATGCAAAGTCAAAGTTTGTGATATGAACAGGCCACACTTGTGGTGAAAAGTAACAGGACCCCATTCCTTCCCCCATGTAGGTGATGCTGGCTAGCCCCTGAAGAGGTGGCTCCTCACACCTGTACGGAACCCACAGAACAGGCACGAAGAGGAATACAATCGTGCACATACCCATACCCGCATCGTGATCGAGCAGACTTTTGGACTTTCGAAGTCACGGTTTAGGTGCATTAGCAGGTCTGGTGGCGCTCTCCTGTATGGTCATGAGAAGGTGGCAAAGATCACCATGGCATGTGTCATGCTGCACAATATGTGTATCAGACGGAATATGCCACTGCCCCCTGACGTTAAAATAGAAGGACCTGATGAGGATGATGATGGTGATGAGGATGGAGGTGAAGAGGATGAAGGTCATGCAAGAGGGGATGGCCAGGAGGGACGTGCTGTGAGACAGCATCGGATCAACCAAATCTTCTGAGTAACATGTTCTCGTACTGTCACCTGGATATGGCTGGTGATGCACTGGTGTCTGTTTGTTAGCTCACAATGGACCCTGGCGACAATAAATTACACATACACAATGAAGAAGTCCAGGCCTGTGTTTTGCTCAAACACCAGTATATTTATGAACTTAAACAGGAAAATGTGCAAGTCCCCAAACATCCCACAACCCTTCCCCCCACCCCCCTGCAACTGTCCCATCACACCCTTCCCCCCACCCCCCGCAACTGTCCCATCACACCCTTCCCCCCACCCCCCGCAACTGTCCCATCACACCCTTCCCCCCACCCCCTGCAACTGTCCCTCATGAGTCTTCAACAATGTTTGCGTCCAGGCATGCATGCAGAGGAATGGCCATTCACACCCTATTGGTCATTGCCAGGACCAGCATTTGGGGGCTGCTTGGAGGTGCGCCTGGTGGTGCGTGCGGAGCGTCGGAGTGGGCTTGTCTGCCGCGAACGGGTGGATGAAGAGGTGGCAGACTGTCCTGGTACTGGTGGTGGTGGGAATTGCGGTCCATTGCAGCCGCACTGCGTGTGAGCACCTCCCGAACGCGGATGAGTTCCCCACACAGCCTGTCTGTGCATGACTCCATCCCCTCCCTGGAGTGCCTGGATGTCTCCCCGAGCTCCGCCCTGAGACGGGCAGCCTCCTCGACATGCTGACCAACCAGCACAGTGAGACCCTGTTGCTGCTGGCTGATGCTGGCCAGGTCAAGGGCAGTGTCGGGCTGTGGTGGTGTGGCTGCTGTGCATTGTGATGCTGGCCGGTGCACAGATGTAGGCACCGGGGGGCTACCAGTGACGTTGGAGCCAGGTGTGTGTTGGGGTGATGGCTCTGGGGTCCGAGGGGGGATTGGGGTGTGCATGCCCAGGTCGAATTCTGTTGGCTCCTCCACATCATATAATGGGGCAGTGGCTGCCGCCTCTCCTGCCGAACTGGCTGCAGCTGAGGGTGGTCCCTCGGTGGCGGTGATTGGTGGGGGGGAGTGAACCTCCGGAGGTGGGGCAGTTGGGTTTGGTGTGGCACTGGCAGTGGCGCTCGAACAATGTTTTGAACTCTCCAAATTGATCCTTGTGCCTTTTCCCCTTGATGTCGTGGGGGCGTCCTCGCTGGGCTGTGGCCTTTTTTTCTTCTGCGCTGGGGGTGCCTGGGATGCTTCCTCGCTGTCTGTATGTGACCCTGTCGGGGACAAGAAGGGAGATGGCATTGGTTATGGTTCAATGTACTCAATGCAGGATACATCATGAATGCAGTTGTGGCCATTTGGACTTCATTGTGAAGGATGCAGGTGATGTGTCATTTCAGTGGCTCAACCATGCAGTGTTGTGTGTGGCACTTGGCTCTGTTGATGTGTGCATGTGTGTGTGTTTGGGTCTGGCACTGACATGGGCAGGGTGGGATGCATGTGTGGATGTTTGGCCATCCATGAGGTGATCCTGGGCTGACATTTGTGGGGACCTGTAGATTCACATTGCATGCTTTCATCAGTACACTTACCTCCATCCGAAGTGTCTGCCACGCCATGCTCCATCCTCCCGACTCCCTCAATACATTCGACTCCGATCAGGTTGGCTCATGTCTCCTCCCATTCCTTTAGCTTGATTGGCGACCCAGATCCGCCAGAGGTGGCAGTGTTATGATTCTCTGCCAGGATCATTCTGACCCGGAGTCTCAGGTCATCCCATCTTTTCCTGCACTCATGTACAGTGCGCATGCTGCTGACCACAGCACTCACTTTCATTGCCACTTCGGCCCAGATAGCCTTTTTCTTAAGGAGGGTCTCCCGCCGCATGTCATTTGCGAATACCACTGCAACATTGTCCGATAAGGTCTAAGTCAGCATGAGTAACTCCTCAGTAGAAAACTTTTCTTTCCGCTGGCGGTCAGTGGTTTTTTTAAGTGCCTTGGGCATGGTAATGGTGTTCCAATAGATCTCAGACAGCAAGGTAACACAAACAGGTCCAGGGGGCAGAGGATGACAATGGATTGTGTTTTTAAAGATGGCTGCCATGCTCTTTCCCGTTCCTGTGCGATGACGCTTTTTCCGGTCCGGTATTTAACGGTCAACGCTATTAGCGGTGACCGCTATTTGCATGCTGGATCAAGGCGGAGTTGCTATCTGCACTGTCGACGAAGCCGGTAAGAGAGTTTTGGGGGAGTTTAGCGGCATGGCAGTAGGGGCATTACTGGCATGGCGCAATGTTCGTGTCCGCGTACTCGTAATGGTATGCTATTAGCGCCCTCCTGCGAGGGCGGACACGTTAAGGGCACCATGCCGGTAATTTGTGGTTTTTAGCGCACAACGTGTAATGAGGCCCTTAGTCTCTACTCAATACCATTGCGTCGGGCTTCGTCGCCACCTGGACGAAAAACATGGAAAGGAGCTGTGAAAGCGCTCTGTTAATCGCCACAGGGTTCGGAGGCCAGGTCCAACTAGACAGAAGGTAAGTAAATATAAAGAGCCCCTCTGCAATGTAAGTATTAGAAATAAAAGAGGGCGCTCCAATTTAGCCCACCATTCCAAGCTGCGCTTGGCCATGCCCCGAACCTCTTAATTTCTAATGCCTTGATTATGCTTAGTACGCTCTGCCCAAGGAAAAGATTACATCTCTATTAGACTCTCTTTACGACTGTGGTACAATGTTTCACTGAGCTACTGACTGAGCCTAACAACAACAGCCTTCATTTCCAAGTTATTGCCAAATGTAAGATTACTTAGCAACCCTTTGTTTTTGACACTACTGGAGTGGTCAGTACTAATCTAGGAGCCAATCGGCTCACTTGCAATCCTCCTACTCTGGAGAAGGGAGATAGGATGGCTTAATGACTTGATATCTGTTGCTCTGACCAGCTTTCTATCTGTCAGGGCATACCTGGCTTGATCATGCTAGTAGAGGTACTGAGTGGGCACATCTGCTTTATTTTCTAATATGAACTTTTGTCTCTCTGGTTTTAAATTGTTTCATCTGTGAGAGACCTTATGATAAAAACACGATCTGAATTACAATAAGCGTATTTGTCACCCCTTTAATGCAGAAGTCGTACTAGGCAAGTGAGCACTTAGAAAAATCTATGAAAGATAATTGGTGGCAGTTACTCTATAAAAGATTTTAAAAACGGGCATGTAAAAGCAGAAAGACCACATCTAGGACGTGGTTGAAGAACTATAGGAGATTATGGAATATAGAAAGATGGCAATTCCTGATGGGTACTATTAACAACGACAATATGTGTACCATTTGGAAGCAGGCAACTGGTCCGAACAAGAGTAATGGGTCAGGTACCCAAGGGGAGGAACGAAACCAGTACATCCAGGCTTGGGGAAGAAGGGAGCCAAGTTGATGGATCCTAGACCTAGGGTGGAGCCTCCAACGGAAAATGGGAACAGCATATTACTAGCACTATTGGCGCCAAACTCAATACAAATGTTGAACTAAATACATTGGATTGCAGGTGGGAATGTTGTAAGGGTTCAGCCCCAACGCTGCTAAGGGGGGCGCATGTACCAGTTACACAAGTAATGTGGTGATGTAAAAGTCACGTTGTGGGTGACAGCGGGAGTGGTGATGACATTGAGCGTGGCATCAGTAGTATAGATATAGTTTGTTAAGGCACAGAGCTGGCACAGTGCTAGAAGTCCCACTGGGGTATGGAATGGAGGGTGTGTAATGTATTTAAGGATGGGGGTTGATGGGGCAGCTTGGATATTATGGTGGGGGATCAATGGGTCTTAGCAGGTAAAGGGGTAGTGAGCTCTTGGAGGAATATGTGAATATTAGAAAAGCCATGTTTTGTAAGCACACATTAGCAAAGCATTTTTGCAGCCAGCTCATAATAAAGAGCTCCAGGCTTTTGTGACAGCAATGCTAATTTCTTGATTATACAGCAGAAACAGTGCGAAGAAATGTTGCAAGACTGAAGGTTCTGTAAGGAGCCAGGAATGAGATGCGGCCACAGAGGACTCATTTTTTTGTTATAACCTTTTATTAAAACAAAAGGAGGGGTTTGGAAAATGCTTCACTGTCCCTACTCTAGGAGGTATTTCCCCTACCTAAAAAAAAACTAAGGGTTTGCCCTATGTGAAGATATACAAAATAAAAAAGTGTGCTGTGTCTGAAATCCTATTCTAGTGTTAAGGGGTAAAGTGTCCTTGGCTTTGAAAGGTGCACACATTTTCAAAGAATTATGTAATTTTCAACACAAAAGTTTCTAATGAATAATGCTCACATTTCCAGGAAATGGCTCCCTTTCCCAGGTCTCTCTTCACTAACACAACAGTTAAACAAAACAAAAGTTATTTACACCCCCAGAGGATATCTCCCTTCCTCAAGGTCTAACTGCTAAGGGTCTGAATTTTCCTTGGGGTTCTTTGGTAAACAAACTGTTTAAATGTAATGCAACTTGGATGCAAGGCCCAGCTTCATGGGGTCCCTGGTATACTCCCTGGCCGGGTTCTTCTCCACATTCACTGAGACTTAATTCAAAGTATTGGCTTGGCCTGGTGTACTCTCCTGTCAGGGCTTTTCTTTTATAGTTCACTTGGCACTTCATTCACAAACTTGACTTTTGCCTGGTATACTATTCTGCCAGGACTTTCCATACAGTTCACTTTATGTACTTGATTCACAAACTTGACTTTGCCTGGTATACTCTCCTGCCAGGAAGTCTTCATACAATGTTCACAAAAATACTTACTGCTGGGTTAAAAACTTAATTCTCACCTATTTCCGTTACAACAACTTGGCTCCCCTCTTACCCAAGTCTGGATGTACTGGTTTCGTTCCTCCCCTTGGGTACCTGACCCATTACTCTTGTTCGGACCTTCGGCACCTATCACTCCACCTGCGTTCCTGTTTCTCTGGTGTGCGGCATTCAGGGCGAGGTGCTTACTCCTGTCTGTTTGATGGTGTTTGGATGCCTTCTATGATCGGCGGTTTCTCTACTGCTTACTTCTCGCTCGACTCTCCACTCACGTCTGGGTTCTCGGGCCCCACCGTTTATGTGGCTTGCTTCTCGCTCGGCTCTCCACCCGTGTCTGGGTTCTCAGGTCCAGCTGTCTCTTTTCTCAGTCGGGAGATTGCTCCCCGGCCACAGACAAGTCAGAGGTTTGCCTGAAGGTTGCTTCGGGTAGCATGTCCAGTAGGTCCTCCTTCTTGGATCTCCCTCTGCTTTCCTTCCCTCTCAATGTTCTCGGTTTCATGGGTCTCCTCCAGGCAGCACCTCTCTCAGCCTTGCTGGATGGGGTTTTTAATTGTCCCAACGTCTATCAAATATTCATAATGACTAGAGCGCATCTTGATCTTTTTGCATTCATGGAACTTCATTGCTCCATTCAGCCTCCTCGTCCCAGTGATTCCATACATATAGGAAGGACGGGGAGTGTTTGGTGTTTTAGTCACATGATATTTAGTAGGTTTTATGGGTAGTGGAAGGGAACTACCACAGTAAGCAATAAAGGCTTGATATATTGAGGGAATATCCCTAAAAGAGAATGGGGGATATGTGTTTCTATCTGACGACGCTCTGTGACCACCCTGAGGGTCTCCTGCCCCTATGTGGTCCTCCCTCATATAGCCACCCCCAGGTCAGGATCAGATAGCGGCTGCCGTCCCCTGTCCACATGGGGAGAAGCTACCTCCAGGAAAGTAAAGGTGACATTGTCAGATTCATCACAGCTCCCAGGAGAATTCAGTCCTATCGATGACGCTCCAGGAGATACATTAAAGGCCACTGCCCTAGGGACCTTGGTGTCCAAGAAGAATTGGCAGAGAAATAGAAACAAATACAGGTAATTAAAATCCTGCCACGGGGTGGTACAGGTTTCTCAGAATAAACTTGACAGCAAGGCATGAAAAGGGAGATGGGGGGCCAGAGCAATACGGCAGGGGTTGTAGGGCGTGTAACAGGGAGCCAAATGGCAGACAGAGGTTCTGGTGTGCCTATGGTGCAAATTAGTAAAGTGCCCTTGCTGATGTCGGCGGGGTACATCATTGGACAGACTTAGTGAGAATGTCTCGCCCCTTGCTATCTCAAGATGCCATGTCCAATCAGTATGCAGCTGCCTATCCATTTGTATATTGAGCAGTGCTAACCAATGGCAAATGAGTCATTTTGACTGATCAGCACAATAACATAATTGTGGGGCAGTGTGGGAAGTTTTGCGACGTCACGAGGGGTGTCAATGTGATTTCGGTCCAATAAATGTTTCATCCAATAAGGGTCTCCTAAGGTAAACGTTCCTATAGGGGTTTGACGTATTTCCAACAATCAGCTTTTGTGATTTGCCACAAAACTTTTACTAAAATGCTGCATGGTAATTCTGTAATTTGTGGCTAAAAATTCCAGCCACAGTGTGCGGCGGCGCAAGCTCATTTAATTCAGTTCAGTTGCACAGGGCTGTCTGTACTGTGTCTCCCAGCTGTTTTGGGTCCAATAAATATGCGTTACTTGCTTGGTGTACCCTCTTTTTTGGATGACCATTTCTTTCTTTGGATTACATTTTTGGTGGAGGTCCCCTGGTACAGGGATATCATTATGAGGTGGATATGGTCAGAAAAACCATCAGTGCGGTTAAAGATTCAACTACACAACGGCCTGATGGAGTTTGTAATTCACTATTGACAAAGAATCTGTTGTTATGGGGAAGTATAATTCATGAGCTCTTTGAAACTATTAGTTCATAGGGAATCATAGCCACTAGCTTGGCAAAAAAACACATTTTACCTGCATATAAGGGCAGGCCCAGAGACAATCCTAAAAGTCATAGAATACTCGCCATGCTTGATACACCAGCAAAGATATTTAGCTGAATACTGCTACAATATATTACTGACTGGATGGTGGGCAACAACATCTTATCATAACACCACCCTGCTTTTAGAAAGGATTCCTCCACCCTGATTAATATTAAGGTATTGGTAATTAGCAAAGAAAAGACTTGGCGTTCATACAACAAGCTTCATAGATTTCAGTGCAGCTTTTAACACTGTCGATCGTAATGTATTATGGTGTGAGCTATGTAAGTGGGGTATTCCTAGAGTATTGTTGTATATCATTATGGCTCTCCATAACAACACTATGGTAAACGTTAGAATGTGTCAATCTGTAAAATGAAGTAACTGTACAAGTACAAGACCTGGCCTGAACAACATTCAGGGCTGTGCTTTGGCCCCACCTTATGCCATATTTAATTTATAACCAGCTGATTTGACTAATGAACTTAAATCAGATGAAGTACATCCCCCAAAGTTGGGTGCTACCCAACTGCAATGGCTGCGATATGCAGACTACTTGGTCTTGTGGGATTATACTCCTAAAGGCCTGCAGCATGCTGCGTACATCTTATGATAAGAAGAATGGCCTTGTTATCAACACGAATAAGACCAAAATCGTATCTGTCCGCCCCAGCTCTTGCCCTACAGGGATCGGTGACAAAGTTGAATGCGCACCCCATTGAGGTATTTAAAGAATATACATATTTGGCCGTTGTGAAAGATCATAAATTAAAATGGCAGTCATTTGGAGAATGTCAAGCACTATTTTCGGCAACACATTGTGGCATTTAGATCTTTTGCTACACAATATTGTGGCTTTTATGTCAAAGCTCTAAAGGATGAACATTGGTTCAGCTATAACATATGGGGCTGAGATTTGGGGGCCTGTTAAATAGAAAGAACTCAAAAGGCTAGAAAACTACTGCTTGAAACTTTTGACTGGATTCTCTACCAATCATTCAATTGATTTTTGTGGGCGGAATTGGGAATCGTTTTGATAAAATCAATTAACACTTAATGAAGACTTAAGTTACATTGTAAATATGTTAATAACCCCCCTAATTCTGTGATGTACCATATTGCCAAGGGATTCCCAACCGAGAATATTGGTTATAAGGGAATCGTAATTGATTGGTTGATGGTACAAGGCCTGACCTTGTGCAAATATGTGAACATTGATCCAAAGCAGAATCCTGGTACACTGCTCAAGAGCCATAGGAAAAAGCTGATTGGTGAGGTTGAGTATGAGCAAAATTGAACAAGCTTAGCCACCAAGGCCCACTGCTAGGGATATTTTGCATTCGCCCCAAAAATAGGACTGATGCCCAGATACTTGTAACCATTTCCCAATACTACATTTGGATGGGATTATATGGGAATTAGGTTTAACATTGTGCGCACATGCCGGAAGTAACGGGCGCATGGGAAAATGTCAGCAGAGCTACAGGACATGCCCTCTATGTCAGACTCGTCAATTGGCATGCTTCAGACATCTACTTACTACTTCTACTGACAATAGTGCTTCTGGAGGTGATGTTTTATAGAGTGAAATTATATTAATGTATCATTTGACCTGTTTGTGGTATGATAGTGAGATCTCATTGATTTAAATTGTCCATAATAAAGTATGTTCCCAATTTTATTATTTTTGTTTACTTCTTTTTCCATGTTTGTCTGTATTTTTATGTCATCTTTTGTATGTTTATAAAAGGTCATGCATTTTTTACTGTATTATACTAATAATAATAAAAAATCATTGCAATGCTTCCTCTCCCCAATATACGCCAGCATACCACTGCAAATTCATATTGTCATGCTGGTGGTACCCAACATATGCCAGCTTGCCACTATAATACACATATGCATGCTGCTGGTGCTCTTGCAGAGGGAATAATGGGAGCACTGATACCTCCCTCTCACCTGACAAAAGCACAAACACACACTTGATCACACATGCAAATAAACTTATTTAAGCTCTGTCATGCACAATCTCTCATACACAACATACCCAGGCTCACCAATTATCTCTCTCTCACACCAGCACACACACACACACACACTCACGCATGCATGCACATTCATTCAAACTCTGTCCTGCACAGCCTCTCGTACACACACATTCAAAAGGGTTGCTACAACCATGCTTACATTGCCCAGATGCCATACAAATAATTATTCTAATTCATTGTTTTGCATGTATGCCCTGAACATAGGTGACTGGTTTTGAGCTGACACGAGTATGGTGCGAGTGCAAAATGCACTTCAAGATCACTTGGATTAATCAGACTTCTATATTTTTTTGGATGATCAAATAAGGACATGAGGAATTAGCTTGTTTTTGGACAGCCACACAGCGCTGGTAGAAACAGGGATATGTTTCCATCAACATCCTTTTAGCACGGCACCTTGAAAAATACCTGTTGGCCGAAACACGTGTCGGGTCAGAACCAGTCGCCTGTGTTCAGGGCGTACTAGACGGCTGGGCAGTAACATAATAATCAGCACTAGCAAAAAAAAACAACGATCAAAAAAATATGTTGTATGACATACTGGGCAAAGTGCACATGATTGTTGTAACCTTTTTTTCAATTTAGGTATATTTTGGGTGATTGGGGGCAGGGGTGTTGCTAGGTCTGGAAATTATCTGGGGCTACGCTCATTTTGGGACTGGCGGGACTGGGGGCTAGCTAGCCTTTTTGGTTGTAACCCCTGAGCTTCTATCCGGGGCTACAACCAAAAGACCTGGGGCTATAGCCTCTGAATGGGGGGATGGTCATATCGATTCCTCCCACACTGCAGCTCTTGGAAGACACAGAAATACAGACAAACAATAGGCATCAGCCAGCGCAGCTTTATAAGCGTTCACTTGCCCACCTACTCTCGTACACACATACATGTGTACATACAATTTGCTCACACACAAACAAACTCACAGATTCTCTCTCACAGACACACATACACAGAACACCTTTACACTTATCTTTGTTCGTAGTGGGTCCTCTTTTCTTCTGATCGGGCTTGGGCTCCTTTCAGCGTCTAGTAGTACAAACATACAATGAACTGGGGTCAGGTGCCACCATTCACCCTTACCTCCTCTAGCATCTCTATTAGGCTGGGTGGGGTCAGCATTCTGACCCCATTTCCCAGCCTGAGGCAGGATTAGAGAGGGAGGAATTGAGAAACTGACATCATGTCCTGCAGTATTAAATGACCATTAGACACAATGCATGCCTCGAAGGGACTAGCTCAGGACTTCCTGATGCACTGCACATTGCTGCATATGCATCAGTACTGAGATGTATTGCAAAGCTCACTGCCCTCTTTTATGTGCAGCAGTGTGCAGGGTGATAGGGAGTACAAGTCTTTGTTTTTGCAAAGCATCTAAATATTTTAGTACTAAGACTGTGTACTGCAACACCCTGTAACTCTGTATCATGGAGCAAATGAAAGACACTCTCTCATACTACAAATGGAGATTAGTCTGGCAGTACCTGCAATATCCTAAAAAAAAGCCAGGGGTACCCTGCTACCCATCATTCACGAGTTACTACTGGATTAAATCTATGAGTATGCCTGCCTGCATTTCCCCAGCAATTGCTTCAATTATCAGTCCTCAATAAATAGCTCACCTTCTGAGCTAGATAATTGCCTGACTAAGTTTAGTTTAATGAATGGCAGGTCAGCTTTAATTAATGTCTTTACCAGCAGTTTTTATTGGTGAGAATTGTTTTGATATTTCATTTTTTACTGAAACTTGGTTTTCAGAGGATGTATGCTACCACATGTCCTACGGTAGCCCCCAGAACTATTTCTGATCTCTACCATCTTCCAGGCAAGATTTATATTATCTGATGTTTTCCCACTGTTATGGGGCGATGAGGTACAAATAGGGGCTCTCACTATGTTGGTATTACTAACTCTGACCTTCAAGTTTGCATTTTGTTACCATCAGGTAGGTTCTGCGGGTAGATTCCTTTGTAGTAAGGATGATTTTCTTTCGATGCAAGCAGTGAATACTAAGAAAAATGTAATGCTGTGTGATTTTAACATTTGGTTTGGCTTTCTGCAGAAGTCTGGCTCACCTTGGTTGGATGGCTTTCTTTCAGTTCAATGTTTTCCTTTCTTTAACGTCCACTCCATTCCACTTAAACGATCAATGATTGGACTTATTGTTTGTGAGCTGGTAGGGGTGAAGATTGCCGACACTATTGCTCTTGGAATGACCATTTTTCTAGAGGTTTGCATTGCACGCTAACTGCTCCGCAATGGGTTTTAGGGTTGGTTCCCCGTGGTCTAGCAGTAAAGGAAACTCCTTATGATTGCTTGTAATGGTCCTACTTCTCACGTTCCACAGTTTATTAATAACACCCCATGTGTTGAGCACTTGGATAAATGCCAAACACCGTTTCAGGCTGTTTGCGATTCTAAGCTTCTAAATGAAATAATCCTTGGTGTTCAGCCTTTCAGAAGGAGCAAAAACAGGATTATCTCAAGAAATAAAAAGTGTGGACGAAATCCAATAATGAAGATGCTTGTGACGCCGCCAAGGCCGCTCTTCTTTGATATGAGCAAACTATTTTAATGCTAAGGCTGCTTTTATTCAGAATAACATCAACTCACCTTTTAATAAACATAAGGAGCTTTTTAAAGCAGCCTTTCCCTCTATACATTTCCCTCATCCTTTGAATGTCGAATTGAATGCTCCTTTCAAACAGGAAATGATTAAACAATGTTTTATGTCTAGAATCTGGGATAGCCAAGAAGATGTCCGCTTGAAAAGGAAACTGCTACCCCACCCCATAATAGGGTTTGACATTAGTCCTTTAAAATCTCTTTTTCAGTTTTATCCCATTTCATTGGAGACAGTTATTGCTTTCATTCAGAATCTAAAACCATCCTCTAAAGATCAAAATGCTATTGTGTCCTTTGTGGCTCGCAGGCATGCTAACACCTTAGCAATCCCTATTTCAAAAATCATGAACTTATCTTTTACACAGCTCTATTGCTCTGCATTGTAGTGCTCCGAAGGGCTCCCTCTTTTCCTCTTTGTCTTTTAATGTCTACATCCAACCTCTCATGGCACTGTTTGTCAAATTAAAACTTATCTCTCATTCATATGTTGATGACATGCATACCTGTTTAAGAATAACAGACCATTTTGAGGGCTTCTCAGATGCCATGTGCCTGTTTTAGTAATGCAAATGACTGGATTCTACCAAATGGGATCCAGTTGAACCCTACAAAGACGCAGGTAATACTATTTGGCTCGAAACATCTACTTAAAGACCCTCTGAGGGGATCCAACCCCCACGCTCCCAATCTGGTTTAGTTTTCCTACCTCTGATATTGATAAAGTCAAGAACCTTGGGTATGGTTTGAAATCTGGCTTGGTTCTTAATACCTAAATCGGTATAGCGGGAAAGCTGCAAACTTTACAAAGCAAATGTTGAAGCGGGTTCTTCTGTTCATCCCCAGGGAAGAGCATGCTAGGGTAGTTGGTTCTCTCATAAACTCTAAGCTTGGCTATGCAAATTCAGTTTTTTGCTTGACTACTGTATGATCAACTCTACCATTTACAGGCTCTGCAATATGTTCCGGTCCGCCTAATCTTGAAGCTCCTATATCTTCCAGCATCTGAAGTTTTCTATGATCTCTCCATTTGCTGTGAGTTTGCAAAAAGATTGTTTTCAAAGCGGGGCGTATGATCTTTAAGGGCCTGCATGATTTGGCACCCCTGTCCTATGGCAGACAAGATCTAGTGCCATGCACCTGCGAGCTCCCATTGTTCGTAAAATACTCTTTTATTGTTTATGCCCCCTTCTAATTGATAAATGATAGGTGACAAAATTGTGTGCTCGAAGTAATGCTTTCTCTTTTATTTGTGACCTTCTTCAAAGAGGCATTTTACTCCCCTCAAACTTAGCTATTACCGGGACCCTTCACTCCAGAGAGAAAATGGGCCCTCCCAATACAAAACCAGAAAACCCTACATCATCTTCAAGGTAACTATCTATAATGTTTTGTGACAAGACCCAAACTTGCCAGTTTATTTTATTGTTTTATTAAACGCCGAAAACTTGATTGGCCTCAGGGCGTGGAGACACAAAACACACATGAAACTACAACAATGACAGAAGGCATTTCCCCAAAAATGTCATCTGTATGGAAGTTCAGGTAATTTCTACTCCAATAGGTAGGTTTTCACGCTGATTCCCTTCCAACCGTAAATTGGCAGTGAGAGCGTTTCAAGCAGACGATGCTGTGTAAGGTAAGGATTTTCCATTGGCTTTTAGCTGTTTAGGGCGTGGGAAATGTAGTAACATAGAGTTACTTGAATGTAGAATTGTTGCTGGTCGGTATAGTGAGTCTTTCCTTTAAGCATTATGGGGTTGTCTCATAGACTGCCTTCTGAAGAAAGATAGCCATTTTAAACTGAATTCTGGCTCTTATAGGGAGTCAGTGCATAGACTTTCGGAATAGCGTAATATGCTCACCATGTGGTACTTGTTTTGTAATCTGAACTGCGTTGTTTTATATCACTTGCATGCAAATTCTTTTTTGAGGCACCCCCCAAAAGGGCTTTGCAATAGTCCATTCTTAACAGGACAGTGGCCCTAGCCAGAGTTTTGCAGTTCTTCTCTGAGATCAGTGGTCTAATTTACCTCACGAGTTTCAGGTGATATTTTTTGGTATGTATGATGATATGATTTGATATGGCATTTATAACGCGCCTATAACAAGTGTTTCAAGTTTCGATGAGGCAAGGGAGGAGAAACAGAGGGAAGACAGAGACAATGATCCTGCTAGGTCATGTGACATTGAGTCTCTGCAAGTGCAGGGGAGGAGGTGAAGGGGAAAAGTGCAAGGGGAAAGAGGAGGGGCACCGCAGTACATAGGATAACAGTAAAATAAATAAAGATAATAAATAAAAGTGCGGCCAGCTGGCGGCAAGTGCAAGGGTAAGTACAGACATCATGTAACAAGTGCTAGTAGGGGCTATAGGGATACAGAAACAGTCCCTGAGTGTAAGGGTTGCCAGGGGGGCAGTGCAGCTGAGCAACTGGCGGGGAGGGGAACCTGGGCCCAAGATCAGAGGGTGCCAAGTAACCAGTGCAGTTTCAGATTCTGCCAGGAGGTCAGCAGGGGGAGAGGAGGAGAGAAAGCAGAAGCAAGGAGGAAGGTCTTGAGGTGTTTCCGGAACCAGAGATGGTTCTCCTCAAGTTTCAGAGAGGCAGGGACGCTTTTCCAGAGGGAGGCCCCAGCAGAAAAAAGAGATCTACCACCAACTTGCTGCTTGGAGAAGCGACTTACCCTGAAGGAGTTGGAGGTGGATGAGTGAAGAGCTTGAGAAGGAAGATATTAAGGAAGAGAGAGTTGAAGGTATTGAGGCCCAAGGCCCCAGAAGGCCTCGTGGACAATGCAGATGGTTTTGAATTTAATCCTTGCCACCACTGGGAGCCAGTGCAGAGATTTCAATCCTGGAGAGATACGATCCCTGGGCTTGAGGCCTAGGACAAGTCTTGCAGTCCTGTTTTGGGTGAGTTGCAGAGGGCGGAGAGTGGAGACAGGCAGATTTAGAAAGAGGCTGTTGCAGTAGTCCAGCCTAGAGAGAACCAGAGCTCTGGAGACAGTGAGCTTCGGGGGGAAGGAGCGGAAAGAAAGAATACCTCTGAGGAGGTGCAGCTGGTAGTGTGACTTCTTAGAGACGTCAGAGATGTGAGGGGAGAAGGAAACTGTGGAGTCTAAGATGACCCCCAGGTTTTTGGCCTCACAGGTGAGAGCGAGGAGAGGGCCAAGAGAGGCCAGCCAGAACGTGACAGTAAAGGTGGGAGCAGGTGTGCCGATGAAGAGAATCCTGGTCCTACTGGCATTAAGGCAAAGATCATTGGTGGCACACCACTCCTGGATGGCGGACAGTCAGAGATGAGAGAAGGAGAAGAGGTGGCTGTAGGGAGCTTGAAAATTATGTGAGTGTTATCCGCATAGCACTGAAAGTTGGGGCAGAGAGCGGCAATGCGGTGGGCAAGAATTGCCAGGTATTGGTTGAACAGAGAGGTTAGACCCCTGGGGAATACCACAGGTAGCGACAGAGATAGAAGAGAGGAAGGGCCCAAGTTGGACCTGGGAGGATCGATCAGAGAGGAAGGAGGTCAGCCAAGATAGGGCATGATCAGGGTATTACAGAGACGGTTGAGCAGGAGGGCATGGTTGACTGCGTCAAAGGCAGAAGAGGGATCAAGTAAAATGAGGACACAGGGGGTGTTGGAATCGAGGTTGGAGAGCAGGTCTTCATAGATGTTCAGAAGAACAGTGTCCGTGCTTCTGGCAGATCTGAAGCCAGACTGATGGTCATGGAGACACCCAACAGTTTCAGAGTGAATATTAAGCTGGGAGATGGCCAGATTTTCCAGGAGTTTGCCCAGGAAAGGAGTTATGGAGATTGGACGATAGTTAGCTGGGAAGGAATGGTCGGCAGTGGGTTTCTTAAGAAGAGGGTACACAAGGGAGTGATTTAGGGGGAGGGCAAGACTCCAGTGGTGAAGGAGTGGTTGCAGAAATCAGCCAGAGCAGGTGTCAGGGTGTCAATGTGGTCCTTGTTGGTTTTGGAGGAACAGGGGTGAACTTGTTTTGATGAGACTTTCATAGATCATACTTGTCTAGAAACCTCGTCTGAGGAGAACAAGGGAAAGGCAGAGAAGAGGGGAGGAGAAGTAGCCAAAGAAGGGCCAGAGGAAGAGCAGGGAGTAGAGGGAGGAAGGGAAGAGGAAGAGAGAGAGGACAGGATGTCCTGAGTTTTATAGATGAAATGACAAGCCAGTGCCGTGCAGAGGGCCTGGGAGGGAACAGGAGAGGTAGATACTGCAGCAGGGTTGACCAGCTCCTTGCAGATTTTAAAGATTTCAGCCGAGCTGTTAGATGCCGCGGAGACGCAGACATGGATGTGGACTCTCTTCTTGGTGCGGAGAGAGAGCCTGTATTGCCTTTGGAGCAGGCTGCAGGCCAGTTTTTCAGAGGATGTACTGGAAGCACACCATTTCCTCTCAGCCACCCTGCACTAGCATTTAAGGGTGGCGAGGTCTGAGTCGTACCAAGAGTTGCACTTGGCTTTGGGCTTCAAGCGGATCTTCATGACAGGGGCAAGAACATCGAGAGTTTCAGATATAGCAGAATGGGGCATGGAAAGGGCTGTGTCATGGTGTGAATCAGCCAAGGGGGGAGGAGGGGCCAAGAAAGTGGCGGCAAAAGCCTCGACTGACACACGCTTCATGGGCCGGATAACCGAGAAGGTAGGTGGCAGTGCTGGAATTGGCTTGGCCTGAGGGCTGGAGAGGGTGAGATGGGAGGAAAGGTGAAAGTGATCACTCCAGGAGAGAGAAGTGTTGAGAGGGATACTTGTGCATCAGTACTAACATTACAGTCCAGGACAGTGCCCAAGGTATTGATCTTAATCTCAGTATGGATCACACACACGTCTAACAGTTTTTATCTAAGGTCTAATGTAGCTCTCTGAAGCGGGCAGCCAAAAAGTAGAATTTCCGATTTAGAATCATTGAGCCAGATGCAATGCTCCATCATCTATTGTTTTAAAAGTTTGAAAGTGTCATTCAATCTAATAGAGTCTTGTTCATTATCCAGTCCAGCAGCTCACCAAGGGTGTGACTCAGAGGGCAGGTTGCCTCTCTCGCGCGAAGCATAGCAGCTTCAGGCTAAGGTATAGCAACAGGGGGAAGAACAAGAGAGTGAGGAAAAGGAAGGGCAAGAAGGAATTACATTACCATTAACTGATTTATCGTGATATAATGAATATGTTTATACTCAACATTGGCATGTAATTGATGTAATGTATACGTTTATACCGTGCCTGTAACTAAGTTTTTAAGCAATCTTGTTTTCTTGTTCTCTGTAGTGCCCTGTTACCTTTGGGTTTGGCGTGCCATACAAAATCATTAAAAAAACAAACAAGCAAACAAACAGGGAGCGTCAACACGGGCAGGACTCACCAATGCAATTGCGACATGCAGCTTGTTCCTTTGTGGTTGACTACATTGTTAGTCTTCCAGGAAGCAGCGGCACCTACATTGCATGGACGCTGTAATGTGTCATAGAGCCTCGCAATGGTCTTCCCTGGTGGCCATCTTTGTGTTGGCAATGCAAACCCCGTCTTCCAGCATTTCCATAGGGACAAGTGACACTGAACATGGTGTCGCATGACAGATTGAGTAATGCTTGTCTAATCGCTCCTCCTGAGACCACCTCTAAATTGCTAACAGTAATAGACATCATCTCTACAATATGTAACTGGCTGGCACCTTACTTCATGGGCAGGACAATATTAGTGAGTCTGATTGGTTGGCTTCTTACTAACTAACCTTAGACAATTTACAGGTTGTCAAGGCATGAGCCAGACAGGAGTAGGAGAGAGGTCCACTGACTGTTTTTCTTTCAATTAAACAAAATTGCATTGTCATTTCTAGGCCATGAGCCCTGGTGATCTCTTTGTATTCAATTATGGGTCACGGCTGATGGGACTATGCTTGGAATGATTTCACCCTGCATTTATTAGGATATTGCTAATATTAATGTGAGTTTTATGGTTTATTTTACCACTGGACACTCTGAGGAGTCTGAAATGGGACAAAAAGGTATAGTTTTCTCAATGTTTGCCATTTATTAAAGTAAAAAGGGGTGAGAAAAATGCCTTTCTTTCCCTAGCCTAGCGAGGATGTCCCTATCTAGCAAACTAAAACTAAAGAAAGATGACATACTGTCCAAAAGTTTCTGACCCTCACACCAATGCATAAAAAAAACACACAAGGAATATTTGGTTTTATTCAGTTCAGCAAAACAGTGTAAATGTTCAAACGTATAGGTTTTAGAAAGTACTCCGTGTGACCAGCATTGGGCATACTTCCCCTGGATCAATTCAGAAATACCCTTGGAAAAGTTGCAATTCAACAATGTTCTGTTCAGTTCAACCCAACATTTCTTTCTCCTCCACTGCGTCCTTCCATTTGGTAAAGTAAATGCCTCTTCCACAAAATCAAAACAATTGTTGTTCACCACAGTATCTTTCCTGGTAAGGCAAATGTCTCTCTCCCAAAATACAAGTTCATAAACCAAGGCAATTGTTTTCCTCAGAATGCAAAGAAATGATTAGCATGTCACACTTATTCTTCTAATGGAATACCTTTGTCAGGATAGCACATCAACTACCTTTGGTGATGCAACAGTTTGCCACAACCACACTTCTATAAAACACCTTCTTCTTTCCTGGTATACTCACCTGCCAGGACTAACTACTACTGATCCCTTTCCTAGGTTTACTCGCTTGCCAGGAAGAAAAACTCTGACAACTACAATTGGTCTGAGTGGCAATATTTGTTCCAAGTTTCTCCACACCAGTTTTTCAAGTGAGAAGGGCTGAACTATGGCTGCCTCTTTTTATAGTCTCTTGACTCTTGGCAATGTGGACTACAGGTTTCCCCAAACTGACAACTCAAGAAAAGAGAATTGTGGGCCACGTTGCCTTCTTACTATTCTTAATAGCCCCCTGGCTGTTGGCAATGTTAGTTACAGGATTCCCCAAGTTGGTGTCCCATAACAGGGGAATTGCGCCCTTGTCGCCTCTTTACTGTATTTGTCCTGTATTCAAAATTATGGGTTACTGACAAATATCCTGCTTGGAGCGCTCTGGGGTAACCTTTAACTTCAGGCCAACTCACCTGACTACTTTGGGGTCTCTGCTTCACTCCATACTGCTGTGGCAGATCTTCTGCTTTTTGCTCATTCCGTTGATAGCTCCTGCATAACTTCAGCGGTCTGCATGGCTTTTTTCCAGAGCTCTTCCATCTCTGTTGGGCCTCTGCATCCTCCTGCACACCAATGCAACTAACATCGGGTTGGGAGCACGTCTCCCATACGGCTGTGCTTCTCCTCCCATTGCCGTCCAGGACGCTGCTTCTTGCTGCTTGCCCTCCTCAATACCGCACGCCTTCTCTTCCCACCTTGGCTTCAGTTGGCGCTCTTCCTTCTGCTTCTATGGCAATTCCAGAACTCCGAACTGCTTCTGCCTCTACTAATCCTTCGATGTCTCCTCCTAGCTGTCCGTCTCAGATGACTTGCTCTACAGCAACTGGACTGCATATTCTGTTCAATAGCACCTTTGATCCTTACTAACTCTGTTATGTTATGTTATTTGAATTTGAACATGCACGTTCACCCAAAGGCATCTTGGTGCACGGATACTCACAACGAGGCTAAGACTATACTGGAACTAAAAAAGCTGAGTTTTAAGTACACAACAAAAATGCAGGTGATTTGTAGTCTGCCTCAGTTTTGAAGGGAGACCATTCCATAGTTTACTGGCAAAAGAAAAAGCCTGACCACCGATTCGCTGATGAAGAAATTTGGGGACAATGACCAAACAATAATTACTAGACCTAAAAGTCAGAGTGGGAATACCAAGTATAAACATATCCTGAAGGAAATCAGCACCAACCTGATGATATGCCCGGTGAACCAGACAAAGAGATTTGAAATCAATGCTGTGTTTCACCGGGAGCCAATGCAAAGATCACAGCACTGGACTAATATGAGAACCATACGGGGTGGCTGTTGATGCCCGAGCAGCTAGGTTCTGAAGCAGTTGGAGACGATGGATTAGGCAAGAGGGCTGGGCCAGATATAAGGCATTGCAGTAATCTAGCCTGCTGGAAATAAGGGAGACCACAACTGGAGGGCGAAGAGAGGAGGGAAGAAAGGGAAAGCCCTCCGAAGAACCCTCAATAAGAAGTGCCCGTTTTGGCATACTGCACTAACCTGTGAAGCCATAGACAAAGAGGCAGAAAGATAGACCCAGAGATTTTCGTTTCCATCACTGGAATAGGAAACTCACCCAGTGAAGAGGGCCAAAAAGAAGACCAAGAGCTAGATTTTGAATATGTGCCTACCATCAGAACCTCCGTCTCGTCTCTGTTGAGCTTGAACCAGTTGGCACTCATCCAATCTCCCACGGCTGCCAGGCAGTCAGAAAGATTAGAGGACACCTCATTCCTGTCCTGATCTAAACGTCTCAGGATCTGAGTGTTGTCCGCATATGAGTAACACCTGATGTTGTGAGAGCGGATGAGGCCAACCAAAGGCTTCACATAGATGTTAAATAGCATTGGGGAAAGGCAGAGCCCTGGGGGACACCACAAGAGAGAGAGTAGAGAGAGGAAAGAAAAGGAGGTAAAAATACTGGTTGGCCCCTATTGGTCAGAAATGAGGTGAACCATGCCAGGACCGGACCCGAGATCCCAAAGGAGGCCAGGCGGGATAGGAGTATGGGGTGGTTGACAGTGTCGAAGGCCGCAGAGAGATCGAGTAAAATCAGTGCCCCCAGACCCCCTCCATCAACCAGCCTGGCAATATCATCCATCACCGATACAAAAATACTCTTGGTACCTCTCCATGGGTGGAAACCAGACTGAAAGGGGTCCAGCTCAGAAAAAGACTCAAGAAACCCTGAAAGAAGTGGAGATTATTAGTGCCTGAAGAAGTTTCATGAAAAAAGGGAGCAAAGAAATAGGACAAAAATTAGATAGAACAGAAGCATACAGTGACAGTTTCTTTAAAAGAGGCACCATAATCACTTGTTTAAGTTCTCTGGGAATAAGTCCTGAGCAGCACGAAAGGTTTTCAGCCTGAGCCACCAAAGGCATAATCTCAGGTAGTATATCCTTAAGAACAAAGAAGGGAATAGGATCAGATGGAGCTGTGGATTTCAGTTGGAAATAGCTGTCAACAAGCGCATCCCAATACCACAGGCATCATGGATACTGAAGTCCATAGTGGTTTTGGTGCTTTGACATTTAGTTAGTTTTGATTGCTTTGAGAATTGGGAGTTGCCAGAGTTAGGGGATGTTCTGTAAAAGATTTGCGATTTAACATGGGGTTAGGACCTCTACCTAAGACAGAATCATGACAATTAGAGGATGTCACATTTAATTCCTGAACTCCCAAGATACAAACCTTATTATGTCTACACGACTTTTCATAGCATGTTCTTTGGGTAGCTTCATGCGAGGGGCTTGTGCAATGACAACCTGCCATTAGGCATTTGGGAATTATAGGACTCTAATCCTCAAAAGAAGATGAATTCTGCATCTCTCCCAAAGGAGTCACCACTTCCCCTTGACAGCCATCTCCTCCCCTGGGATCCTCCCCCATGATATCACCCCCAGGGTTAGATCAAGCAGTGGCTGCCTTCCCCTGTTCACATGGGAGGAGATCTTAGGCTGGGTTTCAGTGATGACTCTGCAAGATTCATCACAAGACACTCTTGAGTTATTTTTCATGGAGTTTTTGGCCTATAATTGGCCTGCACCTGGCTTACAAAGGATGCTTGTACTCTTAATTAATCAGAAAATATATGACTTGTATCTTGGGAATCATTATCTTGTGCATTCTCTCTGCTCTGGTAACCTTGGCTTGGGTTTCTAGCTACTGTCTGAGCTCTGCGCGGATCTATATTTTGTTATTTCAGAATTTTGAGTCCTCGTGAAGCCTTGAGGCCTTTGTTTTACTTAGGAGCATGTTGTGGGTTTGTAATAAATCTCCCCCGTCTCACCTGGGATCGCTTCTCGCTCTGTTCCGCGGGAGGATTCCTCTTGTGGACGGATCGGGTCTTGTATAGACTCGCTTGAGTTTCGTCCGGCTGCAGAGCGCGTTCAGAGTTCCGGGAAGGTCGTTGTTCCAGGATGTCCAGGGAAGTAGGTAGTGGTCGCTAAGAATGGAGTTTCCAGGAGTCGAGTAGAAGGAAAGGAAGAAGGAAGGAGGAAGGGAACCAGGATCTCGAAGAGAAGAATCGCCGAACAGCACACACACGTCGAGTCACTACCTATTGATAGCGTTGAGACGCGCAGGGCCGCGGGGGCATGGCCAATTTATAGGACGTGCCATATGCGTCGTGAAAGCTGGTGTGAGGCTAATCGATTGTTGCGGCCATGTTTGGAGTAACAGGGAATACAAGCCCCGGCGCGATAAGGACCAGGAGGTCCAGAAGGGGCAAGTTCTACGGGTCATGACAGCATGCCTCCTCCGAAGACCTGTTCCACCAGGTTTGCCCGGGTGTATGAGATGGAATCTTCTAAGCAGTTGATGGGTATTTAAGTTAGAAACTGGTTCCCAGGTTCTCTCGCTAGGAGGGTATCCTTTCCATTGAACCAGATATTGAAGTCGACCCCGCTTATATCTGGAATCGCATACTCGGGACACTTCATATTCTAGCTGATAATTCACAACAACAGGACTGGGCCTGCAGGATTTTCGGGAGGATTGGGTGCAAGGATTCAATAGGGAGGTGTGAAAAACTGGGTGTATTTTCTTCCAGGAACCGGGTAGCTTGAGTCGGAATGAGATAGGATTGACAACCTCCTTTACGGAAAATGGTCCATAGTACCCAGGAGCCAATTTGTTTGGCCGTAGATGTCGGGGTAAAGGTTTCGAGGACAACCAGACTTGATCACCAACATAATAGGAGGGCGCTGGTCTTCTCTTGGAATCTGCATAGAGCTTAATGCGTGTTTGGGCCTCTTTCAAATGTTCCTTGGCTTCCTTGTGAATGTTGATGAGAGTCTGTATCCAAGAGTAAAGAGTAGGTACTGGAGTGGGATGTGGAAGAACAGAAGGTAAAACGGACGGGTGAAAACCTTGACTGCAATAGAAAGGGCTGACCTTGAGTGCAGAGTGATCAGAATTGTTGTAGGCAAACTCAGCTAGGGGTATGAAGAGAGACCAGTCATCCTGAACCTTGATGGCAAAACAATGAAGATATTGCTCCAGAGTTTGCTTTACACGTTCCGTGGCTCCGTTGGTTTGTGGGTGATAACCTGATGAGAGAGCGCGTTGGATTCCTAGAATGCGACAGAGATGTTTCCAGAATTGTGAGACATATTGAGGTCCTTGGTCCGATATGATCTTGGAGGGAAGTCCATGGAGACGGAAGACATGTTCCAGGAAGATTCCAGCAAGTTCTGATGAGGATGGCAATTTATACAAAGGTGTGAAATGAGCCATATGGGTGAACAAGTCTATGGTTACCATGATGGTCTTGTACCCTCGGGAAGGTGGTATCTCCACAATGATGTCTGTAGCAATAAACTCCCATGGTCTTGTTGGCAGCGATGGTTGCAGTAGAAGACCCGCCGGTTTCTTGTTATCATGTTTGTTTTGACTGCAGACAGTACAAGCCTTGATGTACTGTTGTACATCGGTCTTCATTTGAGGCCACCAAAACTGTCTTTGTATAAAACGGAGGGTGTTAGTAATACCATGATGACCAGAGTGAGGGGTATCATGGCAGAGGTTTATTATCTTGTGTTGTAATTTCTGTGTAGGATTGACCAGTGCATTGTCCTTGAATAGATATTCTTCCTTGACTCGTAAATTCCATGGATTCTTCCTTGAAATCTCCTTCCAGAGGTCAGAGGACTGGGTTTGAGCTCGGATTTCTTCCATGAGGTTGATTGCCTGAGCTACAAAGATAGTTTGGGGAAACATCTGAGGATAGGCCTTATCCTCAGTGGATGCGTAGTCTGGACATCGAGATAAGGCGTCAGCAATCATGTTTTGTGATCCAGGAACGTGAGTGATTTGAAACTGGTATTGGGCAAATAAGTAGGCCCAAGGGGCCTGACGACTGTTCCTGCACTTCAAAGACTGTATGATTTGGAGATTCCGATGATCTGTGCGGACCTGAACTGGATATCTAGCACCCAGAAGTAAGTGTCGCCATTCAGTGAAGGCTTGACGGATGGCCAAGAGTTCCTTTTCCAGGACGGAATAGTGAGTCTCACTGGGGCTCAGGGTTCATGAAAGGTAAGCAATGGGGTGTTCCAGTCCATCCTCAAGTTCCTGTTTCAAGACCGCCCCTATGGCGTAGTTAGAGGCATCCGTTTCCACTAGAAATGGGCGATTAGTGTCAGGTTGGGTCAGGATGGAGGCCTGCGTGAACTCCGTCTTCAATCGTTGGAATGCCCGATCTTGCGAGGTAGACCAGATGAAGGGGGTGTCCTTCTTCAATAGGGCTACGATCGGCTGAACAATCTCTTAAAAGGTAGAAATAACCTTCTGGTAGAAGTTGGCAAGCCCCAGGAAGGATTGCCCCAGTTTCACAGAAGTGGGAGCGGGCCAAGCCAGTATGGCCTTTACCTTTGAAGGGTCCATGCCAATTCCTTCTGGGCTAAGAATGAATCCTAGGTAGTGAACAGAAGTAACGTGGAACAAGCATTTTTCGGGTTTGGCTAACAGTTTGTTTTCACAAAGTCGTTGTAGTACTGCCTTTATGTGTTCTTCATGTTTTAAAGGATCTTTGGAAAAAATCAATATGTCATCCAGATAGACTATGACGAAGAGGAACAACATATCCGAGAACACCCTGTCCATAAAACGCTGAAAGACTGGAGGAGCATTGGCTAGTCCAAAGGGCATGACTAGGTATTCAAAGTGACCAAAGGGCGTTCTAAAAGCTGTCTTCCATTCGTCCCCTTCCCGGATTCGAATTAAATGGTAGGCATCCCGGAGATCCAGCTTCGTGAAAATTACGGCTCCTCTCACAGCTTCTGGGCTATCCGAAATCAGTGGCAGTGGGTATCTATCTTTGAGGGTGCATTGGTTTAATCCTCGATAGTCGAGGCAAGGTCTGAAGTTCCTTGGTGTCCTCCTTGGGAACGAAGAACAACGAAGCACCCGCTGGAGATTTTGAGGGTCTTATGGTGCCGTTTTCAAGATTGGTGCCGAGGTATTCCCGAAGGGCCTTTTTTTCAGGTTTGGAAAGGATGAACATTCGGCCGAAAGGAATTACAGCTGAGGGATCTGTATCTATGGCACAGTCTTCAGGCCTGTGAGGGGGTAATGCTTGGACTATGGCGGTAGAAAATACATCAGCATACTCCTGGTAGGTCTCTGGAACTTGTATGATATTGGAAACCATGAGTGGTGTTTCTTGGTCTCTTGGAGGTTCTTTAGGAGTTATCGAGGAAGGGTCCAAGGATAGACTGTATGTATGGGACATACAGAACTCCAAGCCCAGGAATAAAGAACCTGCTGTCCAATTGATATACGGATTGTGTTTTTGTAGCCAGGGCATACCCAAAACCATGGGATAATGGGCTGACTTAATAATGTCGAATGTAATCCGCTCTTGATGATGATTTATGAAAGGTTGGATCTCTTTAGTCTGCAGGCTTATGGGTCCTGAAGAGAGGGGTCTTCCGTCAATTGCTTCCACCGACTGCATGGTGTTTCGTGTCTCGTACGGAATTTGAAGACTAACAACCCAGTCTTGATCAATGAAAATTCCCATAGCTCCGCAGTCCACCAAGGCCAGAATGGGATAGGTCTTGTCTTTGGAGGGCGAAAGGAAGACCTGTAGAATCACCAAACTACTTTGTCCAGGAGAGTTCAAGGATGGAATTGATGTGGAGCAAACATCTCTCTCCCGACACCTCGCTCCATTTAGGATCGGGAGCTGACATTTCCCGAACGCCGTGGAGGGGCTAGAGGGCATTCTCTAACAAGATGTTTATCCGAGGCACAATACATGCACAGGCCTGTGTGGATCCTTCTCATCCTTTCATGAGGGGAAATAGGCCCACGGAAAGCTCTGATTTGCATGGGTTCCGGATCTGTGTCAGGGGTTGGGTTTGGATCAGTTTTAACAGAGGTCTCAAGGGAATTCTTTTGAAAAGGTGTCTTGGTCTTTCTTCTTTCAGCCCTTCTTTCCTGGATTCGAAAGCCTATCTGTAGGGCTAAATCTATAAGGAAGGAACTAGGCCAAGATACCCGGGCTAATTTGTCCTTAATGTCCTCATTTAGACCCCTGCGAAATAGAGTGAAACTTGCTTCAGAGGACCAATCCGCTTCCTTGACCAGTTGTTTGAATCTAGTAACGTATGTTAGCATATCCTGGATACCCTGTCAAAAATCAAGTAAACGTTCTTGAGCAGTAAAAACCTGTTCTGGGTGGTTGCACATAGTCTTGGGTGCCTGAATGAATCCATTATAATCATCCAGGAGGGCATCACCTGAGTTAACTAAGGGCGTAGCCCAGGTTAATGCGTTCTTTGTGAGGTGGGAGATAATGAAGCCCACCTTCTCCCTTGAATTGAAAAGTAATAGGGCTTAAAGGTAAAATGCACCAAGCAGGAATCCAGGAATCCATGTAAGGTTTTTACTGATCCATCGTATTTGTCCACCACTCCACCAAGTAACACACTGTCCTTGTTAGCGGGGTCGCACGATAACACTAGCTGCCTTAGCTCAGCATTCTCAGCCTTTAAGTTCTGTACTTCAGTTGTGAGCTCTTGCATGCCACGCATAAGGTCCTGGACTGCTTTCTCCATAGCAGTATCGATGTCGGTCGTGTGGCCTCTCAAACTGTCATAAATCTACCCCGTCTCACCTGGGATCGCTTCTTGCTCTGTTCCGCGGGAGGATTCCTCTTGTGGACGGATCGGGTCTTGTATAGACTCGCACGAGTCTCTTCCGGCTGCAGAGGGCGTTCAGAGTTCCGGAAAGGTCGTTGTTCCAGGATATCCAGGGAAGTAGGTAGCGGTCGCTAAGAATGGAGTTTCCAGGAGTCGAGTATTAGGAAAGGAAGAAGGAAGGAGGAAGGGAACCAGGATCTCGGAGAAGAATCACCAAACAGCACACACACGTCGAGTCACTACCTATTGATAGCGTTGAGACGCGCGGGGCCGCGGGGGCGTGGTCAATTTATAGGACGTGCCATATGCATCGTGAAAGCTGGTGTGAGGCTAATCGCTTGTTGCAGCCATGTTTGGAGTAACAGTGAATACAAACCCTGGCGCAATAAGGACCAGGAGGTCCAGAAGGGGCAAGTTCTACGGGTCATGACAGGGTTCAATTTTTGGAATGGATAGCTGCCCATTACTGTTGCATTTCTATGTTAATTAGCTATATTTGCGTGCCGTTCCTGTTGCACTTAGCTTATACATTGCTCATGTTAGTATTCTTTATATCTTATGGATGTCATCTCTGAGACAAGCATGGTATCAAGAGAGAAACAGACTCACAAGTAACAGTTTGAAAACCTTTACTATCACACTTTGTGGAGTTGGTGTAATGCATATCTGGACCTAACTCTAAGGGGATTATTCCTTCAACTGATGCTTCTAAGGGCTGTCGATGTCCGTAATTCCAAAACCAAAGTTCGCATGTGTCCAAACCTATGCTTGCCCTCACTCTTAAATCAAATGTGATAGGGGATTCTCTTAAAGAACAAATGGTGACTTAAAAAAAATAAAGGAAATGTAAAGCACAGCTGGTTTCAGTTAGTCTTACCAATAGGTGTAGTTCTGTCAGTTCAAAATAGTTCAACTCAAAAGGGTTGCCCTTTGAGCCTTCCACGCAGGGCTCTTGACGTAAGTCAATAGAGTTCACAATGTCTCTGTTGTGGGTATCTTGGGGTTCCCTTCACCAAGCTTTGATCCTTCCAGTTTCAAAAAAGAAAAGACACAGTTCCTGTTAGGCCTCTCAGGGTTCCCTTCCCCAAGTCTAGTCCTCTCTTCACTCAGTTCAACAATGTCTTCAGTGGGCCTTCCCCAAGCCCAGGCCCCTCTTTCACTCTGTCCTTTTCCACTTTACTGTGCTTCCTGGACACCTTCTTTTTATGTTGTGCACACATGCACCTTCTTTCCACCTTTCTGTGCCCCTTGCACACTTCTCCTTACTTTTCACTTTTCTCTCTTACACCTTCAGTTTCTCACTGTGCTCTCTTGCACCTTCATTTGCCCTTTAACATGCTTCTTGCACTCTCTGTATTTATTTCGGAATGCTTACATCCTCTTTTTCATGTTCGGGTTTCTTGTATCCTCTCTAGACAGTCTGTTTTCCTTCTCATTGTCTCTTTGTTGTCTCTCTCGGTTTCGGTACACTTACCCCCTGCTTACTTTCGGTCTCTTTCGCACCCCATTCTTGGATCTTACCGCGCCGCCAGCGCACTTTGCTGTCTTTCATTACTTAGCGCGTCTATAGCACACCTTTTCTGTCATTCCACTTTGCTTTCTTTCACTGCTTTCCAACTTTTGCTTGCTTCGCTTTGCTTTCTTTTACTGCTTTCCAGCTTTTGCTTGCTTTCGTCCCGCATTTGCTCAGCAGGCTCTTTTTTCAACAACGCTCCTGCTCCAGTCACACGCATGCAACTGAGTTTCTCTCTGTCTCGTGAGACTCATCAACGGTAGCGTGGTGCCGGCGAGCAGGTCAAATGGGTTTGGGTCAAGGTCAGGGTCTCACCACCTGCCACTCAGGCACCCTTGAGACAGGCACACGTCTCAAGGGGAACAAGCTTTTCCCTGAACATTGTCGGCAGGATACAGACTGCCTCGCTCTGGCTCCCGGGACATACGGCTAATCATGACTAGTCACAAACACTGGGCCAGTTCTGGGCACGCTGTTCTCCTCTGGATTCTCCAGGCTTCTCGTCCTGCAGCTTCCTGCTCCTTGGCTCCACCGGTACAGTTAGCATTCCCAGCTCACTCTCTGATTCTGGCAGAACCACCCTTTTACTTTTATTTTTTTTATTTAAAAAAAGTTGTTTATAGTTTCTTCATACATTTTAAAACTTTTACAAAATCACTAAGGGGAAAAAAACAGTATTTTCTACTAACATATATCTAAGAAAAAGCAATGGAAATTGTTGTGTTTCATTTGAATCAAACACATTACATTTTGTAAATATACATTTTTCCTCTTTTTAAGTTTTTGGCCCAAATCCAACAATAAAAATTAATTTAAGTTCAACACACCGTAACAAAGTTGGTACACAAAATCAGTTAAATTACATTATTACCAAGGTTATACTAGCATTGACTGTCTATCATGCTCAGCACTACCCATCTGCAAAACCCATATGTTCATTTTTCGGTGATATTTTTACATCAGTTTTCCATAGAATACGTGCTAGTGCCAAAAGCAACCGCGTATTGCTACCATACATGCATCTTTCCCAAAAAGAGGATCTCGATAAATCGTTATCCTGTGGTGCATACCTCCCCATTAAATTCTTTCTATGTTCTTCAAAGTATGTACAATAGACCACAAGGTCTTTCGAGCTGTCTCACACATTCACAGTAATGACAGCTTAAGTTATCACTGTCCATAATAGGCAAGTGCCAGCATTGAATGCGTTCTAATGTGTGAAATTGATTCAGTTTGAATCGGAAGTATACATTTCGTTCTTTACTGGATGGACATTTAATTAGATAATCTGATCGCAACTCTCTCCTCCTTGGTCGCCGTGCATACTCATGATATGTTTTATAATTTTTGTTGCGATCTAAGGTTACAGACCAGTCTTGATCGTATAGATTGCGCTTAATCTTTGGTAGACCTAAGACAAGATCTTCGGTAGAAGAGTCAATGTTGTCTAAGATATCATTAATGTGCTTGCCTATGATTTAAGGGTTCCATTATCCAGTAACACATTTACATCAAGGAAGAGTGAGTTCTGAGGTAGCGACAGAATGCTTGTGTATCTAGATAGCTTTCGCCATGCCCATTTAGCTGCTAAAGATGAAAGCCCCATTTCATGTCGTACAATGGAATTTGGCACCGATGAAGACAGGCCCAGAGTATTCTTCCACAGGTTTCCCTGTATACTATTAAACACTTCATCCATGTCATATAGACAGATATCCAAGCCAAATAGTAAGATTGGTTCAACTTTTAATTAATAAAAGTCGATGAGTGGCAACATTGAAAATTGACAATACTTGCCAAATATCACCTTCATCATTGATGCCAATGGGCGCACTTGGTTTTTCAAATATAGCTCCCATCATTTCTTTTAATAAAGCTCCGTTAGAGGATAGCCAAGATAACGGATTGAATTAGCACACTGAATTTTGGTTCCTGCCAAGCGCCAACTATAGGATTTAATTCTTTCGTTATTACAAAAAATCAAAATTTGCGATTTAACTGAGTTTGCTAGAAGATTGTGCGCTAGTGCATATTCGTGAAATTGATTCAACTTGCTTTGGAGCCCATAAGGGGTTCGATCAAACAGCATGATATCATCCGCAAAACAAAGCCAAGACATGTTTAGCTCACCAAGTTTTATAGGATACATACCGACCTCATTCCATAGCATGTCCATATCACAAAGGTATAAATTAAACAAAGTGGTCACAAGGTTGCAGCCTTGTTTTACACCAATCTTTGTGTGGATTGGGGGCGTAAATGCTCCAAATTTAGTTACTCTAATCTGAAAGGTTGAATCATTGTGTAACAGGGCGATTAACTGCACCACCCGCTTTGAAAATCCCAAACATAATAATTTCGCCCACAAAACTTCTCTTATTACCATGTCAAAAGCACTGGTGATATCAAGTGCTGCCATATAAACTGGGCCAGTATTAGGTACGTTCGATTTGGCAAAAACATGTGATAGCACAAGAGCATTTAAAGACGTCCCCATGTTTTTACGAAACCCAGTTTGAAACTTCGAGTAGATGTTATTCTCCCCTATAAATGATTGTAGATGCTGCAGCAATATGATAGCGAAAACTTTTGCAGAGGCATCCATAAGTGCTATTGGTCTGTAGTTGGATGGTTGCGTGGGATTCCTTTTCTTAAAAATGGGAATAATTATGGCATTTTGCCATGAACTGGATATTATATACGTAGCTAAGATAGTTGAGAATTTGGTGAATAAAATGGCTGCCCAAAAGAAGGGATCGTCTTTGAGGATACAGGATGGCAAACCATTTGGCCCGGCCGCCTTGGATGCTTTTAGGCGCTGAATTGCAGCAACAATGTCCTCCATAGAAAAGAACATTTTTTCAGTACATTTGTACTGTAATATCCCTGAATTCACATGTTGGAAATTAAGGTAATTTGAACTTGTCACTGATAAATTCCTGCCAGGTGATTGCTGATATGGAAGCACCCAAGTCATGCAAGGCCACACTCTCTTTACAATTCACTATTGACCAAATGTTGCATGTGTTTTTTGTTATAAGCAAGCTCAGAATCCTTTGATTTAAGTGTAGTTTTGACTTAAACTTATTTGTTCATATGTTTACATTTTAGTGTTACCCTTTTCTTGCACTCACTGTAGGAGTGTGATTATGTTCATTCTTTTTAATTGAATGCAGACAAGAATAGGTCTAAACCTCACCTTTAAATAGTGACGTCTAGGGAGACAGGGGTGGAGACAGTAACTCTCTTGTGTTCAGTTAATTTCAATCTCTGGTGCACATTGGCTACCTATAGTGGTGGAAGACAGGGCATTCATTATTCGTGGTGCCAACTCTATTGATGATTGCTCATACAAACAAAGCAGAATTTAATTACCTGGCAAGGCTTTTTTTTTAAAAAAAAGCACACAGAACTGTGTGTGGAATTTCAGATCTGCGATGGAATACTGTAAAAAACAGTACATCAATGGGCCAAAGGGTCTGGCTGAAGTGAAGACTGTGGTGACCCGTTTTCTCACAAAGGACACGTGTTACTGGGTCCTAATAATTTAAAGAGAAGAAAGGCATATAACTACGCTAAATGGGCAACATGTTGCTGGAAACTGCAAAGTTGCGCAAGAACAACTGCATGAATCAGCGGGTTAAGCAAACGCTGATTTAGCAGCATATTGTTAAAAGATTAGAACAAACTGGGTGATTGTTCTGAGAAACACGGGGGTTATTATGAGTTGGGCGGTAAGGGATTACCAGCCCCGGTAAGGAGACCGGTGCCGGTAATCCCCTACCACTCAAGTCTGAGGTCCCTTAGTGGGAACCGTAAGGGACGTGTGGTTGGACCACACGTCCTTTACGGGTCCCGCTAAGGGACCAGGGCGCTAATAAGGGGCTTGCTAGTCGCGAGCCCGTTATTAGCGCCCTCCCCATTCCCATTGAGCCCAATGGGGGCGCAAATGGGAATGGGGAATGGTTTGTTCAATGGGGGCTTACCGGTCCCTCCAGGGTCGGAATGGACCGGTAAGGCCCCATTGAACATCACCGGACTCGGTCACGGTATGGGAGGCAGTAAATGGTGCTAATAGCCCATCTCAAAATGACCCCCACAGTCTAATTAGACCGAAATGGATGGAAATTGTTATGCAGGCGGCAATGCTAGTCTCCGAAAAATACTTAGCAATCAAAATACATTTATCACTATTTTGTAGACAGGCGGGCTGTGCTGGAGTGTGTTCGCCGTGTCTGAATAGTCTAGATTAATAAAGTTACCATTATCGACTGGAGGGTCTCACCTTTCTAGTCATACTCTTTTGTTGTCTTGAAGAAAGTTTGAAGCCTCCGAAAATCATGTTCTGAGCAAGATGACATTAGTGTCAAACACCAAACGCAATTAAATTGACAAACACCACAACCGGTCCTTCACGCCAGAAACCCCAAATCTGTGTTGACAGTGAAAATGTGTTGCATATCTAGTACTGCACATAAATCAATTCTCTTTATGTAAAAATCTTTCTGCCAATGTTAAGACTCATGTCAATTTGTTTCCTTGTTTTGGGGTAACAATTGCACTGCCCTTTTTTGATTAATGTTTTTAACATGTTCCTTCTATTAAATTTTGTTTTAGATGCTTAATCTTGAGTGTGACTCTGTATAACTAGTTTAAATAAATTACTAGTCTTTTGAATAGGTCCTCCCACCTTTTTCACGCCTAAGGGAGGGGAATCCTGGTTTCTCCTCTTTATCTTGCTTCTTAGTGTACTTCGCCTTTCAGTACCAGGCCCCCTTAAACAGAAAAGAAGGCTTTTGCCCTTGTCTTTTTCTTACTCACTATAGGAGGCAGAAGTTAAGTTCATCCTAAGAATGGCTCTTAGATTTCGATTTCTTTCTCGCTTAATTTTGGTAATTTAGACATTGACTTTTTATGAGTCATAACGTGCGTCCGGTTTGGGGCGCTGCCTCAAGGTTTCAATGTGCTTTTATATCACTCGGGCATTCCATTCTTCTCTCAGGCTGGCATTGTAATTTGTTAGGTGCAATTTAGGTGCCCTCCAAGCATCTCTGTGTACCAAGTAGGTCAATTCCCTACAAGTCTTAGGATGCCAACCGACCGAAGTCTGAACGCGGTCGAGTTTCATCAAACCTAACGTAGAGTCTTCAGTTAAAAATTCTAAATCACATCGTACATTCATGCTAATCGGGGTGTGATCACTGAGTGTACAATCAATTATGTTGACCTTATCTATCATTCCTACTAAGGAAAGGGATACAAAGAAGTAATCTATGTAGGGCGCAGCTGTGCTCCTTACCCAATTTCCTCTGTGCGTACCTAATACATAGTCTACCACTTGTATATTCCATTCCTTAAAATAACTGGTCAAACGACTTCCCTTGGTAAGCGAATCACTTTGCCATACTTGTTTATGTTTGGATTTGACAAGTGATTTGATATACACTGCACTGAAGTCACCCCCGATAATTACCATGTAGTTAGGATTTCTGATCATGGCCTCTTGGAGGATTTCATCCAGCATATCTAGTGTAGCATCTAGAGTGTTTGCGGCAGGATTGAAATAAATAGATATCAGTAAATAGGAAAAAGCTGACAACCCAGGTGTGACAAACTCTACTGCTAGCAAACCAATTTTTGCATAGAGAACATGGGAATGATGATTTATTGTGTTGTTGATAAGAATAGCTATGCCCCCCGAGGGACGCCCAATTGTACCCCACATAGCAGGCACACTAAAGATCGAAAAGCCATCAATAACCAGCTTCCCCATACACATGGTTTCCTGTAATAGAACCCATTTCAACTTAACAGGACAACCAATGTTGTAGATTCTTCATCCCACAACAATTCCATGATAACATTTTAAACTCCTGCTTGGTAGGATTTCCAACTACAGCTGGTTAAGGTTGCTTTTGTTTAGATGACAGTTCTATAATTGAGGTCAGCAATGTGGCCATCTAAGTAATGTTCGACGCTGCGCCCACCAATGCAGAGATCTGAGAAATGAGGTCATTAGTTTGTGTGGGCACGGCCTGTGAGTTTGCTGAGGTAGGCCCTACTTCTTCAGTAATCTAAAGTTTTTCCTCTAGAAACACATCGGCCTCCTCGATAGATCTAAACAACCACAACGAGAGACTTTGTAACTCGAAGTGCTCCCTGTGCTCCCACAACAACTTCAGTATGATTGCAGATTGTGGTGCACAAATCATACAACGATTGTTGTGGTTAGCCAGCCTCAGCCATTCAATGTCATCAGAGTGAAGCGTCCTCAATTGTGGACTGCCCTTAAACACATTAAACAAGAAAGATCTGTTCATCTGTTCAGTCTTTGTTTACTGTTTATTCCCTGGTCACTACACCATCCCAGGATGTACCTTGTGTCTCTATGAAAAGAGCAATCACTACTCTCCTGCTCGAAACTGCATCTCATAGGGGACATTCTACCCTTAGTTGCCAATTGTTCACTCACCACATTTTGAACTACCTCGTCACTGCTTTGTCCACCCATATTATCCTTGTTGTTTTTACTGTGTCCTGGTTGTATGACATGAACCACCCTTTTGTACTGCAGGTGAGAGTCAATTGGAGTCACTTGTGCACAGTTAGGAAATTGTTCCCAACCTTGCCTGGCTCTATCAATGGGACAATTCAAAGGTGTTAGATGGTAAGCTTCACTTTGTATCCTTCTGGTGTTTCTATGGGCAATCTGCATTGCTCCCTATCACATCTTCCTCGTCCCAGTACTTATTGGAAATGGAGAGTGGTAGATGAAGTGTAGTTGGAAATACCCTATTAAGACTGAAGGAGAGTGGGTTGGTGCATAATTGGAAAAGAGGATATACCATGTCTCACCCTTAATTGCAACAAATGTCACAACGTGATCAAAGGGAATCTAATAACTCATCCTCACACTAGCCAGAAGATCCAGTTGTGACATACCACTCACTACCTGTGATTCAACAAATGTAATATGGCATCAAGTGTCCATGTGGCCTCTATTATGACCACCAGGAATGCCAGAACATAGTGGTCCGAACACAAATCCAATGTCAGAAAGATCTCATGTTGCCCAACATTTCAAAAATGTGTGACATACCATTGCTCAAATGCAATGAATTATCCTTGATTAGATTCGTGTTCCCAGGAGAGGAGGAGACTTGACCAGATTGCTCCTCCAGAAAGAGATGTTTTGGATTGAATGCTTAGACTCAATGTGCCCAAATGGAATAAATGTAGAATGGGACCTCAGTTGCTATCTTTGAAATTCTTTTACATCACACAAACGTCCATTGATTGTTTTAAAATTGTTTTTCTGTAACATTTTCCTAATTCTTGTACTCTGTAATCATAACTGGCAGTACATAGGCCAAATGTAACTAAGACCTCTGTTTCCACATTGCAATGTTATTTCTGACACCGTTGGAAGTGTTTATTATCTGGTTGAAGAGTGATTTGTTTGCATTCTGGTCTAATTCTTACATCATGCAAATTCCAATTATATGATTTAGGTCAACTATAATGGGATGATTTTTATACATATGTTTATCCGATACATCAAAACACTGCATTACTCACATGTCAACATAATGTCATTGTGATATCTTTTACACATGTGTCTTGATAACATATGCTCACACCTTCGGACAACGTTTGCAGCCACCCTGGGGCAGTACAATAAGGCTGACTTGTTGCACATCTGAATACACCATACCTATACATGCAACAAGCATGGTCCTCAATCCCACCCGAGGGTCCTCACCCTGGGCTGTGTAGCATCTGATTATTGTTTGTCCCCAGTATGCAATATTGGGGAATAGGTAACAAAAGGAGGGCTCCAACCACATAGAAATGCTTTTCACTCTAGTCTCGCTGAGAGTGTTCTATTGTGCTGTATCAGTGTGTTATTTTCTAACATTGCTTCAAAAGTAAGCTGAGTATCCAAATAGTAGGGTTATTTTATACTGGATATAAATTCCAAGTATAAACCCTGAGCCATTGCTTTTGTGCTCAAAACATGTTGCTTTTATTCAGCAGAACCAGTCCCCAAGACTGGATTATATCTAACATATTCATAATACAATAAATGATCAGAATATGGATAATGTGATTCTTTACACAGAAGTAAACCACATCACAATGTATGAATCAAGAGTGTGTTAGTATTGCTTTGTGAAGTAAATATTACATCCTATTCACATTGTTGCAAAGTAATGGCCAAAAAGAGAAAGTAACATTATTTGCACATAATAAGCAATAATCTGCATTGTTGTACATACGCCCCCTAGTATTAATCTAAAGTAAGGATGTGTTCATACATATGCATTTTGTCTTTGGAAAGAAGGAGAAAAATGAGAAATTCAAACTAGTCTAGTAGTTCTAGGTTGACTGTAGAGCTGAAACTAGTTAGGGTGGTCAGCTCTTAGGTGGGTTAAAACTATTACTACAGAGTACCAAACCGCTGGTCTACGCCAGGGGGAGGAGCCCCCTAAGGAGTTCTGGTGGAGTGTGTTAGCAATTTCTTATGCTTTAACCACAGTCTTTCTTGTTTGAAAAGCCTTCATCTGGGTCTCTGGGTTTGTTTCTCTAGAGGAAAAACAGAGTAGAAACAAAGGGGGCATAGGGGGGAAAAAGATTGGGAGAGAGAAACAAGACTTAAGATTAGTCTCTTGATATTGTAGTGTATATTCATAAAAAAACCTTACTGCTGCATTGCTGGATGGCTTTGCAGTGTTAAGGGTACTCTTAAAAGTCCTCACATATTGGCTAGACCATACTCGATTTGGTTCATGATGCTGGGAAAAGTCAGCGACTAACCTTTTGGTCGGCTTCGGGTGCAAGCTAGGATATTGGTTGCCCTTCTGCTTGTGGAGTTAGTATTAAGCAGCAGAAGGAGGCCGGTACTAAATACGGATACAAATTTGGTGTCTTCTAATGTTGGTGTCCCCAGGGATGGTGGAAAGCGCTGGGTAGAGAAAAGGGAAGGGTGGATGTTACTCCTTACAAATGAATTATTCATAATTGCCCCAAAATAGCACGGTGTGCAAAAAATGGGGGGAGTTACATACCTATTGGTAATTAAGTTGGTAGCTTCCTTGGATGTTAGTTGAAGGCAGAGCGGAATAGTGTCCTCTAGGGGATGTAAAGAGAGCGGTAGCTGTCTAAGGCTCCCGGTGCCAGGTGTTGCTGGTCTGTTTTAAAATGGGAAACAGAAAAAATACAGATAGCAGTTGTAGCGAGTAACTAGGAAAAGGGGTTATTAAATATGGTGGGTGCGAGTACCTGACAGAGTCAGGGAGGCTATCAAGCTGCAGAGATATTAGGGAAAACACACATACACAATATAGTGAACTTTGCATTGTTCTACTATATGTGCTAAATCTTGTTTTTACATTGAACACCATTTAGCAATGTTATTTATTACATCCTCACACTTGTTCCTAAACATATGAGTGCATTGTTGATACCATATGTGCCTAAATTGACATCCTATCACTCCAAAAAGGGTGGACACGTATCTCGAGAGCTCATCAGTATTCTCAGAGTGCATGCAACCCGTGTCAGCTAGCAAGTCATTACACGCACATCGAACCACGCATGCGTGCACGTTACTGTATATACGGCAGCTCTAACCTAACAAAGGAGAATGCTCTGTACGCAATTAATCGCTCACTGCGTCCCCCATGTATCAATCAACTCTGGTAAGTGATCATAGCGCCCCCCCATGGTGCTCTCACAATTATCGTAGCTCAGCCACTTCAAATCTTTATATTTTTTTCCAGTTACCGGACATCTCTTCACTTTTTCTGCCGATACTGTACACTTATTACTCAGCATTGAGAGACGCCCCTCCCCCCACCTGTGGCTTTACCATTTATTTGTTAGCTTGGCACTATACTCGCCCAGTGATGTGTTAATTAGTCACAATCATTCTGCCGTATCTCAGCACGTTATATTACACTATCCAGGCGTGGGGCACATCGCTATCCCCATGTCTGGCATATCACAGTTAGACACAGTGCACCACACGTGTCTACATCTCAGTCATATTTCAGCTTGGTCTCCTATATCAAGCAAGCCTTTTCCAACTTCAAAACAGCCCTCTACTTTCCCTGCTTTCCCTTTGACCACAACTACCCAACTTGCAACTTTACCCCAACTAGCTCTTGCCCTCAGCCATTGATCCCCCTAGAGATTTGCTGTCTCAAGAAAAACATGTGTCTCCAACTAACATAATGACAGAAAGACTATTCCCTTTTACTTCAACGCCCTTCACAATCACTGTGTCAAAGGTTTCCCCCCGGCTCACCTGAGTTCTCTTCTTGTGGCGTTCCGCAGAGTACTCCTTCTCCCGGCCGGACCGGGACTTGTATAAGTGCGCCCGAGTCGAGTCTGACTCCAGCGCGAGCGTTCAAAGTTCCAGGAAGTCGAGTGTTCCAGGACGTCCAGGAAGAGGATCGAAGAAAGGTAAGAGATACTGGAAACAGGGGAAAAGGGAAGAAAGAATAAGGGAGTTGGCCAGGAACTTGGAAGGGTAACGCCGAGCAGCACACACACGTCGAGACACTACCTAGAGATAGCGTTGAGACGCGCGGAGGTGCGGGGGCGTGGCCCATTTATAGAACGTGCCGTGTCCGACGTACAGGCTAGTACGGAACACGGCACTGGGCACGGCCATGTTGGAAGTATCAAGGAGCACACTCTCCGTCTGGACCAGGACCAGGAAGACCAGAAGGGGCTATGTCCAAGGTTCATGACACACTGTGTGCTCTGTCTATTGTTTGGATGAATCAGTTAGAGAAACTAAGATCACAATATCATTCTCGGATAGTAGCAGTCAGAGACAGCTTTGTTGTCTTGCAAGACCAAAGGAGCAATGTGTTCATTCCACCAGAACAAACTCATACCAACATGACCCACCCACCAGATCTCCACCTTCACAGGTAAAACCCTCATGACACAATCAAAACCACCAAAGAATTGTCCAAAAATGAAACACAAATATTATAATTAGAGAGTAGGCCACACTCCAATGTCAAATTCATTAAACTGTGTCGACAATAGACAAGTTCATCATTGACGCAGATGTCTCTTACAGGGTAATCACCTGATTTGGTCCCTCTAGAAAGCTCCCACTAAATGGTGATCAAAACCACAAGGCTGTCATTTTTCAGTGTTCCATCCTCAAGTCCACAGTCCAAGCTGTTCCACATTACATGACCCTAGCGGAGTCACTCAAAAAAGCTCTTCTCAATAACTCTCAAGTTCCCATTGCATAATATGAGTGAACACAAGAGAAACAGGTCAACTCAGAAAATGCTATTATATACAGCAGAATCACTTCACCTGATAGTGCATGTACGCTGAAGAAAGGAAAGGCTAGTGTGGCATATGCACATAAATATTTAAATGAGTTGAAAAAACAGAATAATCACCTGACAAGAATAAAACAAAACAAGCAAATATTCTCCTACATTCCCCCCTTTTGCAATACAGTCCAATTCTGCTCAAACAAAATGATTCCACAGCCTATTAATATTATTAATATTATTATTATTATTAGGGTAATTATTGAGCATGGACCTATATCCGGGAATCAACTGAGCACTTTACAAGCCGTAGGGGAAAGGACACAGTGGGGGAGGCAGAGAGGGGAGTGTGATGAATCCTGTGGAGTCATTACTGATTCTCCTATGACCTCCTCCCATATGGCCGATTCCATGTGATAATGTCCCCGCAAAAATGTCGCCATGCAAATAATTCGCTGACAAATTGCCATTTATTGCAGAGACATTATTACATGCAACATGCGGGGGACACCCCTGCAACCCCAAAAACCATTTTTTTGTTCAAGGGGAGCGAGGGATACTCCCCCTGTACCTATGGTCACCTATATAATGTCACCACAACCTTTTCCCAGCGATGTTACGTACGGCAACCATATATATAGGGACATTATTACCTGATACCATATGGCCAGGGTGGTAATATTATGGAGGGTCATGTGGGAAGAGACGACCTCTGGGGGAGGTGGTGACTCCATTGGAAGAGACACAGTATTCTCCCCCTCCCACTGAAGATCTTATAATATTCAAGTTTTTGAGGGCTTGTTGTCATTTCACACATCCTCCTTATTGTAGAACCCAGGAACCCCTTTCTTTAATATCTGTTTTTATTTATTTTTTATTGTATTACAGTTTTACAAGAAAACCATTTTACAACTTAATTTCCTAAAATTCATATATCCAATGGCGATAGCGATCTTTATCCCAAATTAATTTAATTTAATAGTATTCATAGTCCTATTGCTACCAATGACTACTTCTTCCATCATTTAATAGGATTAGATCAACTCATTGCCTTTAAAACAAATTCATGTTCTTCTCAAAGTTCATCATACATCAAGGGGGGTCAAGCACTTTGTCCAAGATATCAATCCCTGTATATAGGCATGCTGTATTTCTCCCTTGTAAATACAAGGTGCACCATTCCTCTATTGAAAGTGAAGGCGCATTGTTCATGTATTTAGACATGTTGTTCGTTCTTGCCCTTATTAGGCCCTTACTGCTGGTAATTAAATGTTTTACTGACTTAATCTTGTTCGCTTCTCCACAAAACCTACATGTATTTTTTAGATAACCACCTTGCTGTCTTGTAAACAATACTTCTTTTGTTTGGTAGTGGTTTAATTTCAGATGTAAGCATTGGTTTCGATGGTACGTACTAGGGCATTTCAAAAGATATGCTTGTAATTTGTTTAAGGCTCTAGCGAACCATATTAGCAGGTCTAACGACTTATGATTCCTCAGATTCTGTGTGTTAATCCAGTCGTTGTCTTTTACCTTCATTTTTACTGCATTTCGGTTTGTCATCAATAGCTCAGAAGTAGCATTTAACTCTTTGAGTATATCCCTACATATCCCTTGCCACTCTCCCAGAGGCTGTATTTGACTTCCTGGTTCCTTTTAACATAGTAACTTGTATGGTGCTGCTGCGTCTTGCATTAAAATTTTTCTAAACAATGCTAGGCTTTTCCACAATTGTGCTGAGTATAGTGATTGCAGCCCTAATTCGCATCTTATCGCTGTTATAGACACTCCTTTTGGTAAATGCAGTACTTTATTCCAGAACATACCCTCAAATATGTTCCAGATATTGCTTTTGATCATTAAGCCTGTTTCACTGCCACATGCCACTGCTGGTATTATCTTCTGTTTATAGAAGGTTACTATTGGGATATATGTACATTTCTCATAGCGAGGATGTGTTATTGAACCTTGCATCGCCAAGACCTTCATTTGTGCTTTTAGTTTGTTTATCCACAGGATTTCACCAGTGAATTGGAGAATTGAATTCCTAGATATCGTATTGTCTCCACTTCTTCTAATATTTCATTCTCAATAGTCCACTTAAAGACCATTTGTGTCTTTGATCTTCGCTTCCTTTGCTTTGGGTTTAAAATGTTTGACTATTTGATGTACATTTTTAGGCTGTTATTTAACATATATTGTTGTAGCATGCCAAGTTTCCGTTGAAGACCAATTTGTGTCTGATCTAATAAGACTGGGTCATCTGCGTAGATGATCCTTGCTACTTGCTGGTTATTTATTTTCGGGTGAAGGTCTTTCACTTCTTTCATTACAAGTGGTATATCTGCAAGGTACAAGTTGAATAATGTTGCTGCTAATGGGCACCCTTGCTTTACACCCCTACCTGTGTTTATCTTAGAGGATAACTTCTCCAATCTCACTTGGATTGATGTATTCGAGTACAAGGCTTTGATTGGCTCTAACAAGTTATTTGGACAGTTCCATTCTGTTAGTTTGTCCCAGAGGGTTTCCCTGTCTATAGTATCAAATGTGGCTTGTAAATCAATAAACGCCAAATATAGATTTCCTTTGGGTTCTGTCGCTGCATTTTCAAGATTTTTAATATGAACAGATTTAGTTCTGTACCAACGCCTTTGGTAAAGTCAGTCGGCCTTTGATCTGGGATCTTAACTTTGTCTGCCCATTGTACCAATTCATATATACATTCGCATCTACAACATTTCCTGTTCCTGATGTCTTTCTAAGTAAGACTTCCAAACAACATCAATTTAAAAATCCTATGATCTCTATGGACACCATAAAACCTCAAGAACAGAGACGAGGAAGAGGAGGAAGGAGTTGATGCAGATTGAAAGAAACCCAGAGCTGAATCTGCAGATGAGTTGTTTAGTTGAATCACGAGTACGTGGGACATTTAAAAATGGCAACCACACTACAATTACAGGTAGAAGGGGAGAGGACGGTGACCCAGGAAATCGAGAGAACAGGCACATCCATGCAGCAGCTTGCGAACGCGAGAGTCACATACCGGCTTGGTGTGAAGGAATGAGAGATGCTGCAGGCACCTTTGGAGGGTCAACAGAGCACCAGGAGTAGCAGCAGAGCCCCAGGGGTACAGGCATGCTAGAAGGCAGCATTCTGCAGTCCATGCCGGAGAGAGAAGCTGACAGGTAAGCGCAGAGCTGAAAGAAATGCTGGAGGAAGGTCTGCAGCCTGACAGAGGCTGTCCCAGAGAGGGAGTTTCATCGTGGAGACCCAGCACAGGTCAAGGATGCTGCAAATCACAGCTGAGTGTGGCCAGAGCCACTGGGTACCCTGGGGTGTAGGGACAGGCATGTAAACAAGTAAATGAATTAAGAACATTTGAATACCGACAAGATAAAGTGGAACAACAAAACTTGAACACGCTATTATGTTTGAGATGTCACTGTGGGGAAAATTGGAGCACGTATTAAGCTACAAAAAGATATTCCAATGTGCTAAAGATGGTGACAAAACCTGGACAAGTCCCCATGTATGAGATTTCAATGTGGGGAAAGTTGGAACAAGTATAACATCAAGCAAGCAAATCAAAATACAGTGAAGTGATACAACTGGAGATATTAAAGGACAGTGAAATTTATAAGAAGCCCTGCAGAAAGGATTACACTTGGCAGTTGACATTTGGGGGGTAGGAGGATATACCTGGCAGAGAAGTACACCAGGGGATCTGTAGGACCACCAAATAAGGGTTCTTGGCCAGGGAGTATAGCAGGTAATCCACCAAAAGCATATGAGATTATAAGTCATTGTGGCAGGATAGCTGGCAGGGGAGTATAACAGGGATCTAGGAAGTCAAATAGACCAGGCACTTTAAAATGTAATGCAAACTTAAACGTTTTGGGAAGATACCTAGCAGGAGAGTACACCAATTGATCTGAAGAGTCCATTCTAGAATACATGGCAGGAGGGTATAACAAGAAGTCCACTAAAGGTATAAAAGGAAAATTGCCCATGTTGAAAATCACCTGGCAGAGAAGTATAACAGGGAAACTAGAAAACACATGGAGGAGGCCTTGGTGTGCAGATGCACCATGCATTTGAAGTTGAACAAAGACTTTTTGATATTGTGACAAGATACCTGCCAGGGGAGTCCACCAGAGGATCTGAAGAGTTCACAAAAGGATTTTTGATAAAGAAACACATCAGGTAATCCTCCAAAGTACAGAAGAAGGTTAAGAAAATCTTGTGTAGAATTACTCATTTTCAATAAGAACTTTTGGGAAATCAATACAAAGAGACCAAAGAAGAGTTGAATGATATGGAATCTATTGTCTGCATAAGAGCTTTCTAAAAACTAACTTCAGGAACCAAAGAAACTGCAGTTTGAAAGAGACACTTTTGCCATCCTACCCAAACCTCAAGAAACTGTTGATTGGAAGAGATACTTTTACTATTCCACCTAAATATCAAGGGTAAGGGAACCATCTCTGGACCCAAGCATTTCTCCTTGGAAAATACGTTTCTGTTGGATTTATCAATCAACTTTATAAACACTTTTTGCCAACCATAAGTCAGAGAAATTTGCTTGCATCCTTAGTTGTTAATTTCCAGTACGGGGGCTTTGAGGAGTTCGGTTGGCCCATAATAGGTGGGCCAGGAAAGGAGGAACAGTTGGTGATGCTGTTATTTGTCCGTTTCACTGAGCGGACGAGGTTTCTCTGGGGGCTAAGATGGCCCGCTGCCAAATTAGTTGCAGTCTGGGCACGGGGGTACACTGCCAAGTTAGTTGCGGTCTGGGCACGGGTGACCTGGCGGCTCCAGCAGACAGCATCAGCGGCTCTGGTGGGCTGGCGGCTCCAGTAGGCTGACGGCTCCAGCAGACAACCTCAGTGGTTCTGGTGGGACTCAGAGCGGAGAACCCTGAAGTGTGGTGGTGTGCCGGCATTTTAAAGAGGGGATCCTGCTGCCGGCTGAACCGTTATGGCCAGTGATGACTGGGCCGGGTGCGGGCTGCACAACTGCTTTCTGTATGGGTTGTGGCAGTTGGAGTCCAGCTGGCAGGCCGTGTTCACAGTTCGGTGCCGGCGAGATGAATGATGATGTCATCGGATTATGGGCCAGTGTTCCAGCGTGCCCTGCTGGAATGCAATGTTCTTTTGGATCGCAGCACCCATGCCAAAGGCAGGCGCTGGCGTGTTCCGGAAAGACAATGGAAGAGTAGGCTGTTTCTACACATTGAACCTGCTGCAGACATCAGAGCTTTTCGGCACTTCTTGGGGCACACGTTGTGGTTGCGGGGCCATTAGCTGGGATTGTTGGTGTTTCCCTAGACAGTGTATTTCCGGAACAAGTGAAGGGCACAGAGAGCGCAAATACAAGTTGTGGTGGGTCAATGAAGCTAACGGTGGGCGTGACTGGAATAGTGGACATGTACTACGTGTGTACCGGGAGTAGGGGGAAGCGGCAAGAAGGCTTTTACCTACACTTGCTACATGTGCACCGGAAGGAGGGGAAAGCGACAAGCAGGTCGTTACAAGTGTCGCTGTCCGGCAAGATGGTTGGAATGTTGCGGGAGCTGGATCCAGATCTGTGGGGCTCACGCATACTGATGAAGGACCTATCAAGAAACTAAGTATGGTAGGAGTTTGGGGAGGCCTGTTATGATTGTTGTTTTCATGTCCTGGCCTCGGGGCTAGTGCGTGTCATGGGGTTGGGTCCATGGGTTGATGTTAGCTGTAGTAGCCCGTTTGATGGTTAATGGAGGTTGCTGTGTTCGTGTTGTGGCCAATTTATGTTAGGGCACTTATCCATTTGGTGGGTGGTCGTGGACTCAGGGGTGCGGGTTTTACATTATTTCATTGTTATGTGCATTTTGTTTTGTTTTTTTTCTCTGCACCTGTGGGTGCGGGGTACATGGGTTGTTTAGTACTGTCGTTACTATGTTTTTTGGCCGGATGGGTTGCATGGACATGAGGGTGTGGGGTTGGCGCAGGGATGTTAGTGCCATGTAAATTCCACTCGTTTTGCATTTCATGGACATGTGGGCGGGGGGCTGGCACAGGGACTTTTGCGCCATATCGTGTTCAACATCTGTTGAAATGGTTGGTTCTGGGGTTGTTGGTCGCTGTTGGGGGGTTTTAAGTGTTGTTCTGTGATGTTTTATGTTCGTGTGTAGGGGGATGTCCCCTGGTGATATTCTGAGTGGCCGGTTGGGTTCTAGGGTTTGTAGTGGAATTTTGGCGGATGTATTGGTGCGGTTGTCTGCAGATATGTTGTCGGAGCAATGAGTTTTTTTTTTTTAGGCCAGAGGTGCCGTTTAGTTATTATCGCTGGGGTGACAGTTTGGTGCTGTTTAGTTGTTTTCAAGGGGATGGCAGTTAGGTGCTGTCGAGTTGTTTTGTGGGCAGTGAGGTGCTGTTCTATATTTTCGGTGCGACAGTAGTTGTTGTTTAGGGTACTGTCTAGGGTAGTGTGGTGCTATCCAGTATTTTCGATTGGACAGTAGTTGGTGTTTAGGGTACTGTCTAGGGTAGTGAGGTGCTATCCAGTATTGTCGGTCAGACAGTAGTTGGTGTTTAGGGTACTGTCTAGGGTAGTGAGGTGCTATCCAGTAGTTGATGTTTAGGGTACTGTCTAGGGTAGTGTGGTGCTATCCAATATTTTCGGTGGGACAGTAGTTGGTGTTTAGAGTACCGTCTAGGGTAGTGAGGTGCTATCCAGTAGTTGGTGTTTAGGGTACTGTCTAGGGTAGTGAGGTGCTATCCAGTATTTTTGGTGAGACAGTAGTTGGTGTGTACTTGTACACATAGGTTCCAGGGTGGCCGGGTGGGCTCTGGGTTGCTGCTCATATATGGGTAGTGTTTGGCGGTTCAGTTGCCAGTTTTATACTTGAGGTTCTGTTGCCAATTGGGGTAGTAGTATGCTGTTGTTTCGTGCCAGTCTGTGTGGGTTACTCAGGTTATTATGCTTGGGTCTCAGGGTTCTTAGAGGTAGTTGCTGGATGTGTTGGTGCGGTTGACTTTTGTTGATTTGTTATGGGTTCAGCTGCGGTGCACTGGTTTTCGTTCTCATTTTCCTGGTTCCTGTGTGCTGCAAGTTTTGGATTGGTTTCTCGATGTTGTATTCTTTCTGTGTTGTTGTCTGAGCAGGGTGTTTTTCTGCTGGTGCAGGCAGGTCAGTGATGTTATTGTGAGGTAAGTTGTGTGTGCGAGTAAGGTTGGAATTTTGGCTTGGAGGGTTGGTTTTAAAGGAGTTATTACCCATTATTGCAGGTGCTCATATGTGCTGGCCACTCGTGTTTGCGGTTAGAGTTGCTGTGGTTTTGTTGAATGTGTACGGAGGGAGGAGTGTTATAATCTGGTGTGTGTGATTATAGGTATGGGTGTTTGTGAGGTCATTTGGAGTGAGGTCACTGTTGTGGAATGTGGATTGTTGGTGGATATTTGGAGTGCTGTGTTCCACGGTGGTTAGTTGGACTTTCAGAGCTGGGCTTGGTGGATGTTCCAGTGTTTTCTCTATTACGTAACAACAAGGAATACACTTACCAGTAAACTTACCTTCTGGTCTGACTTGGTGACTCACGTTATATCTCAATGCTTATAAATTGCACACCGGTTTCATGGGAATCTGCTCTACATGGCAGACCATTATTAATACTCATTCTACAATTTAAAGGTTAATATTATTCAGGGCGTTGTTTTCTCTTTCTTATATACATATCTTTCTTATACACATTCACATTCTTTCTTTTATAAAAAATAAAAACATTGTCTCTGCAGCAGAAATAGGAGGAAGGAATGGTTGCATATATACTTCTTCTACCCGTGCTACTTGGGCGCTTACACTAGCAAACAATCAGCCATGTTCAGAGAACAGAAAGAAGTGTTAGCCATACAATGACTGCAGCAATTCTTTTCCTGGACTTAGCGTAATAGTTGCAATACTTTTTTAAATCCATTGATATCGTCATTGCTTCCCTGGAGGGAAGCTTCTCTTACATGGCCCGAGAAAGGCAGAAGCTACCTGACCCTGGGGGTGGCTAGCTGTGGGAGGACCATTTGGGGGAAAACACAAACTGGGTAAGGACATTAGACCAGAATAATTCTTTACCTAGTTTCTTTGATAACAACCATGTGTCTTTTCCCCATCCTTGTATGGCATATTGTGGTGTGGTTCAATGATCTCCACTATTTATTGAACACCGACCTTATGTACATCCCTGCCCCTTTAAAAACACTGAAACAACAAGTACTGGGACTTACATACATTCTCCTTCTTTTATAACACTGAGACGAGGAAGAGGAATGTAGTGATGAAGAACACTAGAAGCAGCAAGCCACTGCTGTGTTCTCTTCATTTAATGATGTTAACAGGTGCCGGGACATTCAAATACGGAACACCTGAACAGAACGAGAAGGTCAGCCCTACCGACGGGAGGAAAGCGAGCTGAAGACCGGAGCGATGAAGCTGGCGAGGACTGTGTCCAAGAAAGTCGGGCAGAAGAGTGTTTGCTGCGCTGCCATCCCAAGCAGCAGGATCTGCCGAGCAAAGGAGAAGGCCATGTGGGAACTGAGAAGCCGATGAGATGCGCTCCCACCAAGTAATGAAATAAAACCCTTTTTTTGGAACTTTGGAAGGAAGATGCAGGTGTTCAGCCAAGAGACAGGCCGCCTTTCACGTTATATTGTGTTTAGTGTGTGGGGGCCAGTTTAAGATTTTGGATACAAAACAGAGGAGTATTTTTGCTTTATACATCTGGACACAGATGTTCCTTAGTTTTGTTGAGACAGGGAAACCCCTCTAAGAGTCAGTGATAGGTAGGATTTCCCCGACCCTTCTTTTTCTTTTGATAATAAAAGTCTTTGATAAACACAGAAAAGGCCGCTGTGTACGAGTCTTACCCTTGATCCCTCACAGGGACCATACTTAACCAGTCTAAGGGAATATTGTACTCCAAACTCACAGACTTAGTCCTCTTCATTAGCCAAAACATTGTATGCACGTTAGTTTACATTCTAAGAAGAAAGTGTGTATCGACATAGGGTGTTCCACTAACTCAGATGCTAGCACTGTTAGCTGTGGAAAACTCTCTAACATGTATGGACGTACCTGTACCTCACCCTTCCCAACAGACCCTTTCTCCTTACAACATTACTCGAATGGCACTAGCTTATTTAGACATTGCAACTAGAGAAGCTCATGAGACCATAACAACCAATGTGTTCCTTATCCTATTCACATGTGTATATATTTGGGGCACCAGTGAAGAACTGAGGTGTCTGTTCAGCAGTCTGCCCCTTCCAAATATTCCTGTGCATTAACCATACCCAGAAGTATCCGGCCCCTGGGCACCAATAAGATGTGGCTTGTTGGGGCTGGAACTCTATTGATGGGCCCTCTGGCTTGAAACAAACTCAGTATCTGCAGACATCCCCAACTGATGTATTTACACCTTTTCCCTTAGCAGCACATCTCAACCTGTATTGCAGATTTTACGTTGAGCCCTTATGGCCAGGTTTATTGCTGTACATCATCACAGATTCTAAGACTTGTTCATTGAGGAAATCCTGAACTTCTGCCCAGGCGACGTCCCATTCCAAGACAGCTAAGGCTGTGGTGACATTCCAGTTAAGACTTGACAGCAGTTCCTTAGTTAAGGTACCCAGAGCAGAGATTATTTTGGGTTTGCCCAATAGTTGCCTCAGTGTTGCTCAGTTATGCCCCAGTGATAAACCCAGTTGCCTTTGGGTGACCCAAGTTGTCACTTAAAGAATGCCCACTGTAGACACACGAAGCTGAAAGGGCTATATTTGCTCCATTCCACACCCAATCCCCCAGATCCCGCTTATTCCTTTGAGAGATCAATAATTGTTTCTATTAAGCAGATGGGTAGCCATTATGCCACCTGAAATGCAGACAAAGGTACCGAGAATTTGATAGTTCCTAGAGATGCATTTACAAAGATATATATATATATATATATCCTGACCTATCTACAGTAAAGCGGCAACTTTAGGCTGATATTCAAAGGCAATATGCCCCACACCATTACCTATGCCATTGCAATACCAGACAATGATTCTACCCCTATATGCATATTTATCTACAAAGAGCATAATATGCAAATATGATACATATGAGAGGCTGAGCCTGCTTAATTAATTTGGGCCAGTTGGCCTGGTGGTAGCAACCATAGGAATAGCAGAATAATGAACAAGGGCTGCCGTTAGTTGGGGGTTCAGTTGCAACTAATAACTTCTTTGTCGATAGCCAATTTGGGAGAGAGTAGCAAGCATAAACAACTGATGGAATGAATCCGGAAAGCATGACCAGCCTACACTCCCAGGTTCCGACGAAATCCCCAGTTCCACCTTTCTATACCATAATGCATCTTCTGTGATACAAGGTCGTGCCTATATTGTTTAGATGATCCCTTTGTAGTTTTCTAACTAGCCATTTTAGTACATTTTGATGATTCCAGATGTGAGCATCATTAAGAAACATAATATGTAATGTTATGTTAATGGGCATTAATATAACACATTTCACCATTGGTATGATTCTAAAGCGCTGTGGGTTGAATGCCCATTCGGGGACCGTAGTCCAGGTCAGTGGAGAGAGTAGTGTAGTAAATAGTTCTTGGCTGCACTCGGTATTATTGCAGCCACAGTGGATTAAGTGGTGTGTAGCTGTACTCTAGTGCTAGGTGCGGTACCAAAGTCCCAACTACTAGCACCCTGCCCTTTTGCAGTGATAACATTGGCTTAGGTGGCTATTTTCCTTACCTTAATGGCTATGATGGTTGTCAGAAGTACTTGATAGGAACTGCGCCACGTGGGACCCAGTGCTGTTTTCCTTTGCTGCTCCATTATCATGACTTACTGACTGGGCAGGATGGAGTGTCAGGGTTCTTCAGGTTCCTTGGGTAGCTCCACCTGCATGAGTGTGTGCAGACATTTGACAGTAGACATAAGGCATAATCCAAGAATGATATCATCTGTCAACTGTATACTATCACAGGAACTTTTAATAGGTGATGATGAGGGGAGGCGTGGTGAATGGCCGAATAGGATTTTATGGGTAATTGACCCTATTTTCCTCTTAGAAGTGCTGCACATATTAAACAATACCAAACGGAGCACCTCAGGCTACTTGAGGCCTGCCTCAGTGCAAAGATTGGCCAGTCTGTTCTTGAACAGATGATTCTACCTTTCCATTGCTCTTGCAGATTGATGGTGCTGGGGACAGTGAAGTATATGCTGTATCTCTAGATCTGTACACAGCCCCTTCCCTATTTGGCCAGTACAGTAGCTGCCCCGATCACTGTTTATGCTCTAAGTTTCTAATAAGCGACTTGGTCACTGTTACATTATTACTGTGCAGAAATCATATTCCCCTTTCCCACCACTGCTAGAGTTCAATGAAGTCTACCTGTATATGGACAAATGGACCATAAGGCCTCTGTGTACTCCTGGTGTTGCATGTGCATTTTGCCAACAGTATGTTGCTGGAAAATGAGGCACTGTGCAGCAATCATGCACCCCTTTCCTACCTGAGCAAATCCATGATAGATGTAAGCCAGACATAATAAGACATAATACATGTATTTCTGGTGTGGCAAGACAACTATGTTTGTCTAACTTATGGTTATCAGACTGCTGAAGATAAACCCATGAGACTTTGTGTAATCCTTGGGCTGCACCCTGAAAGCATCCTAGTTCCTCCAGTGTGAAAGGGATGGACGTGTGTGCACCGTTGATTCGTAAAACATATTCAGCTTGAGAGCTAGAAACAACCACCTGCTAACATGTTCTTGTGGGAAATCCCATCACTAATGGGTTGGCGTGCAGCACATTTTATGATAGCTCAATGATGGAGTAGCAAAAGGGTGTACGAGAGGGCTGCTGTATAACTGTGTTTTTTATTGGGGAACCTGAGTGTGTTAGGAAGCCTTGTTTCCATAGCTGACTGAAGTCATGGGCAGCACTGAATTCCTGGGGCAAACAAACTGAATACCAAGCTGTAACTCAACCTTATTTGTCTCTGATAGAAAGCATGTCCACAACATACAACAGTTCAGAGTTCTGTAATGGTGTGCTGAGTAAATCCTGTGTGGGTTGTAGGAGTTTGTCAGTTATTTCTACACTGTAAGGTTGTTCTCTGTCCAAGGATGTTGGTAGAAGCAAAGTTGTATTCAAAAGATGGCAGGGTGTCAGTGTGATATCTATGGAATTCCATGGTAGCATTTAATATTTTATTCATCGGATAGGGACATATGTTGTGTTTCTGTTTTCACCAATAGGGCTGTAATGACATGTGGGATAGCTACTTCTAAGGATGATCCCAATACTATTAATTCACAATAAAGCTATTACTACGATCTGTGGCAACAAGGAATGAAGAGACTGACCAAGTGGTGCCATATAGGTTGTTATCGACTTTTATTAAATAATAAACCAAACCTATCTATCCCAAACTCTTTTCTAAACTAAAGAAACTCGGGTGCTCATCAGGAAGTCAGCGTGAGTCAAAACAAAAAGGCTCCTACCCTATCCCTGTCACTACAACAAAAGACTGTGAAGTCCAACTACTGTTCGTAATCCAGGAGAATGACTGCCTTCTACTGGATGTAAAGTGTTCATATGCCTCTCAGGTTGTCGCATACTGTCCACACTTCTTCGTTCAACATCTTCCTTTAGTAGTACTCAATTTCTCACCTCTCTCTACCTTGAGTTGTTGTGGACCACCTAAGCATTCCCAACCAACTCGCAAGACACTTCTCGGGGGGTCCCGCTGTTCCTCTTCTCAGCCTTGGAGACAAGCCTTGCGGCAGCCTCCCGAAGCCCTGTGCCAGCTTTCCAGGTTTCGATGTAGCCTCCTCGTTCACCTATTTCTCCTTCTGGATGTATCACAGCTTCCCAGAACCACATGGGCCATTACTGGACAGGCCAGCGGATGACAAAGAGCCCAGTCCTTCTTTGCTATTCAGTTTCAATAGTGGGGACGGCCCCAGTGTAACGTCCTTCTATTTTGTTCTAGCTTTTGCCCTGCTCAAATGTTGCGTTTTTGAGTGCTTCTTTGTCTCAATACTTATGTCATCCGATAGGTTCGATATTTCACAATAACACATAGTTACGGGGGTGATCTTAAGATTTATAAGATTTGGACATTATCGTCATCTTACATGGTGGGATTTCACTGGGATTGTACCACCCAATTGTGTGTGTCCTTTTCCCTCAGGAGAGGAGCGCCTCCCCATGAGATCCTCCTGCATATTACCACACCTAAGGGGACAATTGGTTAGCAGCTTCACCTCCCTAGCCTCATGGGAAGGGATTATCTCTGGGGGAGAAGTGACACCATCTGAAGGATCATCACAGATCACACAGGTAGCAATGGACCTGAGAAATGGGGGCACTCCGGGTGCAACCAGATGTATAGCAATACTGTAAAGGCTACTAGTCTCTCTGTGATCAACATCCCACAAATTGATAGTCTGTAAGATATAGAAGTCTATCTTAATAGTGGTCTTCTTCCACTCACTGAGTTCTATTCCAAGAACAGTTTGACAGACAAAGAAAAGGGATGTGCATGGGTGCTACATTTGCACCTGATCTAGCTTATCTCTACATGGCTAATTTTAAAAGATCATATTTGACATTTTCATTCCTTCACCGATAAGATATATATATATTTTTTTTAATGTGATCAAGTGCCGATTCGAGCGCGAAATGCGTTGTCAGTAGGACGTGCCCTATGTCATCGTGCCTCTGTTGTATGTTATTGCTGTCTGAATTTTTCTCTAAATAAACTCGTTATCAATTCCTGATATGAGTTAAAAAATCTTTTTGGGATTTACTGTTTTGGAGATTGCAGTCCTGGCCCAGACTGCGGTTTGGTTTCCTTCCTTTTTGTCTATATATATAATATATATATATATATATATATATATATATATATATATATATATATATATATATATATATTACATGGATGCGGTAGCGTCCATGTAGTTATGATTAAGTTGGTGTTTCCATAGGAAGAGCATTTTTTGGGTGGCTTATAACTTTGCTCTCCCTGGACGAATCCTCACCAAACTTTGCAAAAAAAGTATATGGGCCATTTTTTTGCAAAGTTAGGAGAGGTTTGGTCAAGGGGGGACAAAGTCATAGGGGGGGTCCCAAAACTTTTGTTTTTTCCCATAGACATAATGGGAAAAAACTTTGCGCACGCCTACAGCCCAAACCGCTGGACTGATTTACACCAAATTTGCGGCAGGAGCGGGGGCTTGGTCCTGAAAGATTTTGGTGTAAATCCGTCCAGTAGTTATTTTTAAAATGACCAAAATGTAAGGCAAAAAAATTAGTGATATCTCCGTTCGCTCCGCGGACGGACTTCCCGGTTTGCTCCGCGGACAGTTGGCCGAGCGGCTTGCGTGATGTCTGTAGACATGTGACGTGTTCGCTGATTGGATGGCGTGGTGCGTGAAGCGCGTCAGATTTTCTGTGGCGCCCGCCATCTTGCAGTTGCGGACGACCGCGGACAGCGCGGTGAAACTTGGATTAAAAATTGTATTTAGTGGAGTGTGTTGGTGTGTAAGAGTGTTTGGGGAGAGTGGGGGAGTTTGTTTGTTTGTTTGTTTGTTTGTTTGTTTGTTTGTTTATTCATTTGTTAAGCGCACCAGACTCGTGAGTAAAAGGGCGCCGTAATATGGAGATGCAAGACTTACATAGTTGCGTATACACATGTTACAATATTTACATTATAGCAAGATATACATTTTTTTACATGATTACAGGATATATACAATGTACAGAAAAGGACGAAGAAATGAATAGCCAGTGAAATTAGATAAATAAACAGTGGGCACTATACAGAGGATAATTGTGCCACGTGGGGCCCTTTGTAGAATACTAGGCTCCCGAGTGGGTCACAGTGCGCAAGGTCTTCAGAAACTAGTGCAAAGGTCAAAATTAGTACAGTGGTCCACAGTTACTGCAGGATGACCAAGTCACTAAGGAGGTGGGCAGGTCCTCTAAGGGTGATGGGAGACTAAGGATCCATGGCAGTGATATGTTTTATTAACTTTTTTCTGAACTTTAGGTAGGGTTGGTCTGCTCTCAGCTCCTGAGGCAGTGAGTTCCAGCTTTTAGCTGCCTTAACAGTAAAGCTATTGCCCCCAATGGTGGTGAGCTTGTATTTTGGAATCGTCAGACAGTTAGTATTCCCGATTCTGATAGGTCTGAGAGAAGTTCTTCTCTGGAGTTTGTCTATGAGGTAGCTGGGGGCAGTGTTGTTGAGGGCTTTGTGAGTCAGGGAAAGCGTTTTTAGTAGTATTTTGTTGGATGTAGATAGCCATTTGTGTTGACGTCTCAAGGAAGAGATATGAGTTTTTTTATTTATGCCTAAGGCTGCTCTTAAAGCATTATTCTAAAGTGTTTGGAGCTTTTGAGTGGTAGATTTGTTTGCACCACTGTATAGGGCATTACAGTAGTCAATTCTGGAGAGTATTAGAGCTCTAGCCAGGATCAGACAACTATTGTCAGAGAGGAACGGTTTACCAGCTCTGAGTAATTTGCAGGTGTAAGCCGTAGCAGAGGTAAGGGATGTGACCTGTTTATCAAAGGACAGTGTGGAGTCCAAGTAGAATCCAAGGGTTTTTACTTCCTTGGAAACTTTAATGGTATTGCCGTCAATATTGAATGATGAGAATTCTTGGCCTAGTTTTTTGATATTGGCCTGCGAACCCAGAATTATAAGTTCAGTCTTATCATCGTTCAAACACAGGCCATGAGTGGCCATCCATGCTTGGATGATAAGGTAAACTTTGTTCACTAAGCCCGTGTCCGTACCGTAATCCCCAGAAAATGGGAGGAGAATCTGAGTATCATCTGCATAATTAGTGTAGGTGATACCCAGCTGGTCCAGATCATCGAACAGTGGCTTAGTGAAGATATTGTAAAGGGTAGGCGAGACGCAGGACCCTTGGGGAACACCGCATAGGATGGGTGTAGGGTCGGCAGCTGCTGAGGGGGAGAAGACTCTCATGGTTCTCTCGCTCAAGAAGGACTCAATCCATTTGATGGCACCCGTGGAGAAGTGAGCTGCAGAATCAAGGTGCCGGCATAGGACCTTGTGGTTGACCAGATCAAATGCGGCAGAGAGGTCAAGTAGGAGCAAGAGTACTGTCCTTCCTTTGTCTCTTAACTCGTCTATTTGGGACTTTAGGTCGATTAGGGCTGTCTCTGTTCCATGTAGTGGGCGGAAACCAGATTGTCTGTTGCCTAGAAGTTTATGCAATTCCAAGTGTTTTTGAATTTGAATGTAAGTGGCTTTATCCAATATTTTTAGTAGAAATGGGACCGTGGTAATGGGCCGGTAGTTGGTGGGAATAAGAGGATCTAGTGTCTGTTTCTTGAGGAGGGGTAGCACCCAGGATTGTTTAAGGTTAGCAGGTATGGTACCAGTAGCAAATGAGGCATTTATCAGTTTAGTTATAAATGGAGAGAGTTCTCTGGCAGCATCTTTTATTAGCTGTGCTGGGCAAATATTGCCTTTACAGTTCGAGGGCTTCAAAGATAGGATGATTTTTTCTACCTCTAGGGTAGACATTTTGGAAAAATGGAAGGTATTATTGTGTGCCGATGGTGACTCGTTAGGCAGGAGGGTGTTAGGCGAGTACTGTAAGTTCAGAACTTCTTTTTTTTGTTGAATTTTATTCTGGAGTGTATCAATTTTATTTGCTAAGGCATGTTGGATTTCAGTACACCAGGATTTGTCCTTAGTGCAGACATCAGGGGTAATAATTGGGGACTCTAGTTCTTTAAGTATGCAAAAGAGTTCTTTCATACTTGAATTTGAGTTAGCAATATGCTTGTCATATGAATTGCGTTTTGCCTGGCAGATTTCCTTCTTGTAGTGTGAAGAAAGTGAGGTTAGTTTGGCTTTGTTCTCAATAGAGGGGCAAAGTCTCCAATTACTTTCACTTTTATTCTTTAAGGTGCGGAGGTCTTTAAGTTGTGGGGTGAACCATTTGTTCAAGTGGGCTATTGGTTTGCTCGGCCTAAGTTTGATAGGGGCAATTTTATCCAGTGTGGTGAGCATAATGTTGTTAAATTCCTGAACTAGGCTGCTGGGTTCAAGATTTTCAGGTAGTGCGTTGAGTGTGGGCAGAATGGCAGGGATAACTTTCTCTACCGTGATACTTTTTTTACTCCTGGTTGAGCATGGTGGCGCTAGTGGTAGAGCCAGTAGAATAGGTCTTATAGTGGATAAGTGAAAGGAGATCAGAGAGTGGTCTGTCCATGCTGAAGGCAGGATGGATGAAATAGTGGCTGAGCAATTAAGGTCCGCTATCCAGTCTAATATTCTCCCTTTAAGGTGAGTAGGTTTATTGACTTTTTGGGTGAGGCCTAGTGCTTTGATCGTATTGGCTATTTCAGTAGCGTTTTTATCTATTTGGTCATTAAAACCTAGGTTAAAGTCACCTAATAGGAGTAGTTGCGTGGTAGGTTTAAGGTTATTCATAATTATGTTATGCAGGTCTTCCTCAAAGGTACCAAGAGGGCCGGTGGTCTATATATAAGGTGTATAGTAAGGGATTGCAAGTTATTTATCTGAATTTTGGCAGTGAGAGTTTCACAAGATTGTGATAGTGAGTAAGGTGGGGACTAGTCTAAGCCCAAGAGCGGTTTTAGAGATAATAGCAATACCGCCACCTCGGACATTATCACGGTCTTGTCTGACTATGGTGTAGCCATCAGGGATAGCTAGCATAAGAGCAGGTCCTGCTGCATTATGGAGCCACGTTTCCGGAATTGCAAGGAAGTCCAAGTTACCTTCAGTGATTAAATCGGCAATATCAGTGGCGTGTGCGACTAGTGATCTTGCATTGAGCAGCGCTCCTTTGAGAGGGGAGGCATAGGTGTTTTGTTTACTCGGCTAAGTTTGTCAGAGATATTGCAAACTTTGGGCTTATGGTTAAGTTGCGGGGTATTTGCGTTCAAGATGGACCTTGGACGGGGCGGCTTAGAGTTGGGTTTGTAATTTGTTTTGAGATTGGTGGCCGGAAGGGCTCTTCTCAGTGGTTCGTGTAATTTGGCTAGTCTGGCGCGAAGTCTGTTATTTCTATTGGACGTGGCGCATGGTAAAGAGGCGTAGGGTATTATCTCTCGGGCCTTGTAGAGTAAGGAGAGATTATGTTGCACCATGTATATAGGGGTTAGTAGGCTAAGGTCTAAGGCAGGTACTGGGGACTGACCAGTGTATTCCTGGCTATTGGAGTCCACCTGTATGGCAGTAGCCATGGTACAGAACAGTATTGCAAGGTTTAGCATACTTCCAATTCCAGTATCAGGATGGAGTAGTATCGTAGGTAGGGGATTCCGTTACCGCTAAATGGAGCAGATAGGTGGATAGAACTGGGGAGTGTCTAGCGTGATATGCTCAGCGGTAATTAGGCAGGCATAGCATGAGGCACGTTAATGATAACTAGTGATCATAGGATACAGCACAGTTGAAATGTGCTCTACTAGTGACCATGAGGCACAACGCAATCGGAATGTGGTCTAGTAGTGACCATAAGGCACAACACAATCAGAATGTGGTCTACTAGTGACCATAAGGCACAACACAATCAGAATGTGGTCTTTTAGTGACCATAAGGCACATCACAATCAGAATGTGGTCTTCTAATGACCATAAGGCACAACACATCAGAATGTGGTCTTCTAGTGACCATAAGGCACAACACAATCAGAATGCGGTCTACTAGTGACCATAAGGCACATCACAATCAGAATATGGTCTTCTAGTGACCATAAGGCACAACACAATCAGAATGTGGTCTACTAGTGACCATAAGGCACATCACAATCAGAATATGGTCTTCTAGTGACCATAAGGCACAACACAATCAGAATGTGGTCTACTAGTGACCATAAGGCACATCACAATCAGAATGTGGCCTACTAGTGACCATAAGGCACAGCACAGTCAAATAGGGTCAGATAGCATGATCCATACAAATGTTGGGCTATGTGGATGAACAAGTACTTTGCATAGGTGTATGTGGGCAGGTGAGGAGCGAGGTCGCATGGAGGGGAGAGACGTAGCAGATTGGGTGTTACATTACTTTGTGCATCTTAGCAGACAAAGGCAATGTAGTTTATAATCTATTGCTGGGGTGCCTAGATTCGATGTCATGATGGGCCGCTGGGGCACTTAATAACACACATGACAATGTGTATCTGGAACGTAATATGCGGACTGATGGCCTGTTAAAGAGCGGGAGTGCCACGGTACAGTGCAATGCAATAGCATAGTAGTTAATAAACAACAGTAAGGTGATATAGCACAGTGGTCCATGAGCATCTGAGCAGTCAGGTGGCTTAGGCAGGTACAATTTAGCAGATTACACATAAGGTGTTATGTTGTGTATTGCAGGGTGACGATTTATTCACATGGCCAGATGGATATACAGGTCCGTGGTTGAACTGCATCGTCAGTGGCGTCACGATTGTAAATACAGGATACAACGGAGGCCCACAATTATGCACCCAGGGTAAAGATAGCTCAGGAACCTTCCCAAGGCAAAGCTTTGGATGGACAGCGTCTGTGGCCCAGGCTCAGAGTGCTCTGAACAGGCGCAGGAACAGGCCTTGTCCTCGCGGGCCTTCTCCGTGGTGGGCCGGCTTCCGCCTGCCGGCTGGGGCTTCTGGGAGAGTAAATGAGTGCGTTGCTAAGCAACCAGTGGCTGGTCTCGCTTACGTGCCGTGTCGGTCGGCCATTTTGAGATCAGGCTGGCGGCGTTTGCTTCGCACTCGCAATCAGCTGATTGTGGTTCTGAAGCAGAGGTAAAGCGGAGACATGTGAAATGCTGTAGGATGTAGCCGGAGCTTGCTACACTACGTGCTGCTGATGGGACTCCGGTCCTTTGTAGCTGCAGCTCGAGGCGAGGGATCGATGGGGAACTCCTGGATGGGTGGAGCTCAGGAGGGGCTCCTGCCCGCTCCTGGGATTCCGGCAAAGTGAGGCACACAGGCGCAGGAACAGGCCTTGTCCTCGCGGGCCTTCTCCGGAGTATGAGATAGGTTCAATGGTCTGTTTTTTTTATATGCTAGACACTTTTGTTGTGTTCGATTTGTCTGCGGACAACACGGCTGTTTTGAAATGTTCTATAGAAACTAAATGGTGGGGTGTTGTGAGGACAGAGTATGTGTCTGTTTTGTTCGCAAGCAAGCTAAAACTGAGCTAAAAACCCTCGTGGTGTCCTTTAATGTTCGTACATAAACAAAATGGGGGTGTCCTGAGGACGCTGTCCGTATTGTACTCTGGCAAGTTGAATGTGTTCTAAGAACACTTGCAGTGTCCTAAAATGCTCTGATTACTTACCGGTAATCTTCATTACTCATAGTCCTACTCTTCCTCGTCACAGTACTGCGACCTTCCTCACCCTCCCTACGGGGAAGGTCCCATGCTCCGGCTTGGTAATATGAAACTGAGTGATGTGGATGTGGGGGAGGAGTTATAGGAATTTAAAGAAATAGAAGAAGGTCCTGTGTCGGAGGCAGGGGCATCATGAAGTAAGTACTGGGACAAGGAAGAGTGGACGTGGAGGTAATGTTTGCAATTAAACAAAATGGGTGTGTACTGAGAACGCTGATCGTATTGTTCGTTGTCAGGTTGAAAGTGTTCTAAGAACCCTCCTTATGTCCGTTGACATTACAATTTCCTATGGCCCTTACCCGACTTTTTGTCCACTAAACAAACGATAAATCAGGCTGCTGTGCGTCGACATTATGTGATAATCCTATCACTTGCCCCATCGACCTGGCTGGCCTGCTTTTGCGACACTAAATCATATCTCCCGCCCCTAAGCCTGACATTATCAAAGCATTCATATTCCCCGTCTCTCTCCGTGACGGTACATGGTGCGTAGCCAAACGCGCCCATTCGTCTCCAGTCCTACGGGACTTTACACAGAACCCGGAAAACAACACAGATCATCTCACAACACAGCGCGCAACAATTCGGAATATGAAACTGTGATTTAAAAGCAAACAGCAAGATTGTACATTTCGTAAAGTACTTTTATTTGACATCAAATGTTTAGAGAATATTCAGCGATTTGCATTTGTCTTTGCTGTCGATCCGCAAAAGTTCATCTTGAGTCACGCGCTGTTCCTTTGCGGTACACAGGGTGTTGGTTTATGATAAAAGAAGCACTATGGTCGCACTGATAATCGGAAGGCTGTTCCAACAACGGGGCATTAGACCACCATAATGGTTGGTATGTTGCTTCTAGCCGCTAGTACCGCGTAAGGGCATATTGGTCTGGGTGAGGGTCATGAAGTTGTTTAGAAGTAGCTGCACCTGGCAGTTAAAAAATCTGTTGGCCGGGGTCTGAAAATCATGGCATTGACAGTACGAAAGACATACCTGTTTTAAAAAACATAAATTAGTTTCACCAGCCGATCTTCATTAAAAATATTCATTTTATTTATTAGGGCGTGAACTATTTGCTAGCGAGGATAGTGCAACGGAGCATGTTAACTTATTCCCATTTACCCACCCTCTGTCCTCTGAGCGACAGGGGACCAATTTGGCGGTGATAGTGCGCGGTAGAAAACACTATGCCACATTGAACGAACAAGTACAACTTAACTGGTCTTTAACGCCACGCTATTGTTATTATATTCCGGTATAAAATAATCTAAAGGGTTACTTACATTATATTGGCATTTTTCATTGTCTAAGCGTAGTGCAGTCCCAAAATACGACTACGTCTGTGCCAACGATCTTTCTCATAGTGATATAATATATAAAAGTGGTTTCGTTTCAGAAATTTCATCCTTATCGTGTCTTACGTTTTTGCAACACTCCTTCTAAAGAAGTCTTTTAGCATGATCCTTGTCTGTCAAGGGCAAAAAACAATAGAACCTTATAGAGCGAGTCGTGGGCCTATCCGGCACGCGAGCAAAAAATTGAAGCAGCTGACCTTCACTGTAAATGACCATAAATTCTTAGTTTGCAACATTCTGTGTACAACCATCTCTGAGAAATTGCTTTTTACACTCCATCTTTGTATATTGTTTGCGTGCTAATAAAAAAACCTTGTTAAAGGGACGTTATGGTTCCAAGTAAAACCGAAAAACCCCTGAAAGTCGCCAGTTATGGTAAGCTAAGCAACCATAACTCGCGCCACCACCGTGCACTGCTAAGGCTAACACCCAGGACATCAAAGATGACATCACAAATGTGTATGTACTTTTCATGAAATATGTGTACAAGGGATTCTTATTATAATGTTGAGAAAAAAGTGTCCAGGATTGCAATAAATATCATACCCTAATTAGTGCTTTGAATGATTCATTGATATGAATAGCATTCTATTATGGGGTTCTATCTAGTATACTAAGCTACTAATGCAACATAGCATTGTGTGCAGCGTACAAGATGAAGGTATAATATTCGTAATGTTAACATGTTGAATAATGAAATGATAATTGTTTTCTTAATAGATTTTTGTGTACTGTGAAATATGTAATAAGTAGCTAATAAAACCCATGTATTACATAATTGCATTACTATAGAGAAACAGAAAGAGAGAAGAACACATACCAATATACATATACATAGGGTAAATAGCAGCTTTGAAACAGAGAAATCATCATTTATTTGCTTAAAAATAATGCTGTCTTTAAAGCTTTTGTCTTCCCCTATGTATATGTTTCATATGATGTGACTGGACTCTAAGGGAATTACTATAAGAACCTACTTGTACGATACGTCTACAAATAAAATACAATTTTTAGTTTCTGACTGTTACTGAAGAAAACCATGTGGCCTAGATATGTCAGCAAAAGAAAAAAGAGTGAGCCAGAAGAACACTTGCGGTGTCCTGAAATGTTCGTACATAAAGAAAATGGAGGTGTTCAGAGGACGTTATCCATATTGTTCGCTGGAAAGTTGCATGTGTTATAAGAACACTCGTGGTATCCTGAAATGTTCGTAAATAAACAAAATGGGGGTGTTCTGAGGACGTTCTCCGTATTGTGTGACTGCTTAGCTGTATGCAATGAGGGAATGGCACAGAGAGTGAAGTGGAAATGGTAGAAGGGCTGTCCAAGAGTTACGCGGTCCGAGGGCACCGCGGCCGTCCGTGGACAGGGCGTGCTACATCCGGGGTTTTCCAGCAAATCCAGCATGGAAAGAAGACTGTAGGGATCAGCCAATCAGATGTTGAGGTTGTGGATTTGTGTTGAAAGAGACTGTGTGTAGTGAAGATGGCAGAAGTGGAGAAAGTCAGGGTGTTGGTGCTCGGAGATATGTTTGTGCATGGTTTACAAAAGTATGCTCAATGCAGGCATGTTGCAAAGAATTCTGATGTTAAAGGAGTGGAGGTCGTGTGGAGCACTGTGCCTGATTGCAATGTACAGGGAATTGTACAAGTTTGTGAAGATATGGGCAGGATCAACAGTCCCCATGTGGTAGTTTTGCACTATGGTGCTTTCCATTTGGGCTATGTCAGTGCCCCTACTTTGTTGGCAGATTTGGAACACTTGGTTCAAGCAGTAATGAACATCCTTCCAAATTCCAAAGTAGTTTTTTCTGGATTACTACCTAGGGCAATATGGGACAATAGTTCAGTTTTTTGTCCTCAGCAAAACAATGCTAGGTGTGTAATCAACCGAGGCATGTGTGCCTTCATGCTTAGAGCTGGTATGTCCTTCTGTAATAATCAGAATATTGATTCCAGTAATGCTGTTTATTTTAAAGAAGATGGCATTTCCTTATCTTTTATGGGAAATGCCATGCTGTTTTGGAATGTAAGGGTTGCTTTGGAGAAGGTTATGTGTAAGAAAAAAAGAAGAAAAAAAAATACAAAATAACAGGTGTCTGTCAAGCATCTGCAAAAAAACAAAAACAAAAAAAACGGCTCTTTTCAGAGCCAACCTCAAAGGGGAAATGGGGCACACTATTTAAATTTACATTCACCACGCTCAGATTTTCGATATGTCCGCGGACATGGCGGTAGTCCGGGGACATCGAAATCACTAGCTAGGGGTTCAGTATGTTCTATGTTACATGTATTTAAAGTGAGGGATATTATGGTTAAGTTGTGCTACTAAAAACCTATGAAATTCAGTAAAAAAACGTTGTTAAAGGGACATTATGGTTAAGTTTCGCTACTAAAAACCTATGTAATTCAGTAAAAAAACTTTGTTAAAGGGACGTTATGGTTAAGTTGCGCTACTAAAAACCTATGAAATTCAGTGAAAAAACTTTGTTAAAGGGACGTTATGGTTCAAAGTAAAATCGAAAAACCCCTGAAATTCGGCAGTTATGGTAAAATAAGCAACCATAACTCGCGCCACCGTGCACTGCTAACACTAACACCCAGGACATCAAAGATGACATACAAATGTCAATTATGACATCACTGATGACATCACATGTGCATTTACTTTTCATAAAAACTCTGTATAAGGGATTCTTATAATGCTGACCAAAAACTGTCAAGGATCATTGGGATAAATATCATGAGCTAATTAGTGCATTAAGCAATGCATTGATATAAATAGCATTCTATTATGAAGTTCTATCCAGTATACTAAGCTACTCATGCAGAAACATAGGCAGTGTGTGCAGCATACATGATGAAGGTGCCATATTCATAATCTTGCCATGTTGAATAGTGAAATGATAACTGCTTTCTTATTAGAGTTTTGCGTACTGTGAAACATGTAATAAGTAGATAATAAAACCCACTTAATACATAATTATTACAGACAAAACACAAAGAGACAACAACACATACAAATATGAGTATATACAGGGACAGTGAAGTAAACAAAAAAGCAGAAATAGTAGCAGAAAGAGTTCATAACCTAACTGATTGTCTTTATGTAGAGAAACTATTGCTCTGTTTCAAAGCTGCTTCTTACCATATGTATGTGTATCACATGATGTGACTGCACCCAAAGGAAAGGAGAGTGAGTATAATGTATACAAATATGAGAATATACAGGGAAGGTAGAGTAATAAAAATAAAACTATGAGAAAGTGCTGATAACCCTAATGATTCATGCACAGAAAGGATTGCTCTCTTTCAAGCCTGTGTCTTCTGCTATGTATATGTTTCATATGATGTGACTTGACCCTAAGTCTACAAATATAGTACCTTTTCAAGTTTTACTTCCTGACTGTTACTGAAGAAAACTATGTGGCCTAGATATGTCAGTAAAGGAAAAAAAGGGAGAGCCAGACATGTGATGTCATCAGTGATGTCATCAATGACATTTGCGATGTCATCTTTGATGTCGTGGGTGTTAGTGTTAGCAGTGCACGGTGGCGCGAGTTATGGCTGCTTATCTTACCATAACTGCCGAATTTCAGGGGTTTTTCGGTTTTACTTTGAACCATAACGTCCCTTTAACAAAGTTTTTTAACTACTTTCAGTCTGATCAGTAAATACATTAAGAAAACCATTCTCAGGAGGATAGCTCAGGGGCAATGCGCTCGTCTTGGAAGCAAGACAGCTGAGCAATACAAGTTCGATCCCCGGGTCTGTGCTTAGAAACCTCTGGGTATTAAGTGTGTTATAAATAACCAATTACAATTCCAAAAAATTGGCATCTCATCAAAAATCCAGGCGCATTATCTGCTAAGTGATATTGCTTTTAAGAGAAGTCTTAATGTATGACAAATGCTTGTTATAGTTTGCTGCGTAAAAAGGGAGATCTATCACCTCTTTATGGGGTTTACCATCAGTGTGAGTCTATTACAGATATGGCAATGATATGGCAATTGTGTGGCATGCAACTTCACTCAAACCATGAAATTATATGAATATAATAGTACTCAATGGTTTCTGAATGGTCACACGAAATGCAGCAGTATGACGAGATGTATGCAATATAATTTCCTTGTGAAGAAATACATTTAGGAAAAACATTTAGACAGATTAATCAAAGAATCTCTGAGCATAGGTCCTAAACCCGGAACAGAGTGTTAGACAAACCCCTTGTGGAACACCTGGGTACACTGATGCCTAGTGAAAATTATGTGATGTGGTTATTATACAACATGGGACGCCACATCCAAGAGGTGGCCCCACAGACAGCTTTCTTACTAAATATTAACACAAATGGATTTATCATCTAGATGCTGTAAAACATGTTATCAATATCTGCATTGAGTGGAATAACTTATTGGTTCTCTGACAGCAGTCCTAATAGTAGTTTACGGTATATTAATTGGACTAATTGCTGTATTGCAACACCAGTGGCTAATAGCGTGAGACCATAATGTTAGTACTGATTGGAAATGCATTCAGAATGTCCACTTAAATTGCATTTATCTGTATCTCAGCTCAAGATTAGATTAGCTTTATGCTGAGACACGAGGTTGGTTGAAGCATTCCATGACCTGCTAATAAATTGTTATATTTTAGCTCAATTTTGGATTGGTTTTTGACTGAGACAATAGGATGGGTTAAGTATTCAACAAGAATAATACACAGCCCTGGCTAGCCTTCTTTATCAAGCATGAATTCCAGGATGGAGACTATGATTCTTTGATGAAGGACTCATTTTGTTATTAATGCACTTAAAAAAGGGTGATTTATGCATTCAATGACAATAATAAAAGACTCTGGAAAGCTTCCTTCATCAAGCATGAATTAAGTATTTGTACTATTATTATATTATTTATAGATGGACTCATCTTGTTATTAAGCACAGCTAACTAACAATGCAATTTGATTAGTCTTTGAAGGAATGATGGTGGGGCTCCACTACAATTTTGTATATCTTATGCTATGTTGATTCAGAACACATTCGATCCAAACAGTAGCCATTTTTCTTTCAGATATGATGGGCAAATGATCTCACCATCTAGAAGCGTGAGCTAACGCTCTAGTTCCTTCTCAGCTGCTGTTTTTTTAAATGGACCAACGGACAAAGAAAGAAATTACCTGACATTCACCTTTACTTGATTTATGTAGCAAAAGAATGAAAATCTAACAATGAGATACCATCAGTGGAATGAAGTCTGAATTTTTGATATACAAAATCTTTTTGAACAACGTAAATCCTTGAGCAAATAGTTAATCCAAAAGAGAATATATATTAGCTGCCTTTAGGGTAACAGGATTTAAACATTATAATTATTCATTTTTATCATACAGACTATACAAACCAGAAGTTGTTGGTTTAACATTTTAGTTTCACTAATGGATCTATATTATTAGATATAGCCTGGATCGTCTGTAAGTAATTGAATTCTAGTAATTAAAATGGGGGCATTGATGTAGTAAAAACACTCCTTGACATTTTTTTCTTGAATGTTGAATAAATTATTGGCTTTGAGACATCTTTTTTATCTGGAATGAGGGTATACCTAAATATTTATAAGGGAGTACCTAGTTACAGAGGTTACACCCTCATATGAGTTACAGATTAATCTTGTAATGAAAACTCATGGGAAGGCATTGAATGTTGTTAAACTGTATGCCCTATTAAAGGCTGTGTTTTACTCTCAGGCTGTATGTTGGCTACCTCTGTTTGTGGCTGAAACTCATATTTGTGATGTATCTATTTATGTATTACTACATATATTTTATTAAGTATTGTTTCAAGACAATGATATCCAGTCATCAGGTTTGAAAGCAATCGTGTGTACAATGTACTTAAATCCAACATATGTACAAACAATTATGCAACTCCAGTATTTCCATTAGGTATTAATAACAGATATAACAAAATCATTACAGTCAAGATAAACATACATTGTTTGTTGAAAATCATCAATAAGGCAGATCCCGTTAAAGTCATAGTTGACCTGTTTGCATAGCTCTGTGTTTTCCAATGTTTGCCTAACATATGAAACAATAATATGTCCCTTCTTTTTTCTTTATTTTTCTCTCCTCTTACTTCTTTGCCCAGATGATTAATCCAATGAAAGGTGTGAATGCAGTGATATGAAAAGCAAATATATATATATGCCCTTGACTTGTACGAGGTACTGTGGGTTAGGTGTACATATGCATTCGACATAAGGACATCCGAGAATGCAAGAGTTAATCAAATGTTTTTTCTGTGTCTCACCGTGTACATATAAATGTTGTAATCTGTACCCAGAATGTGATCTGTTAGAAAAATTTAGTTTTTTCACACAAATTGTTGATAACCCATTATAAGATTTGGCTTTAAGAGTGTTAATATACTAAACCTTTGCAAAAGAATACAAATTTAGCAACAGTTTTGTGTTAAAGTTCTTTTTTTTCTCTAAACAATCTTGAAGTCAGATGATGTTCAAGAAAAGCAAATATGTTTGCATTCAGGATTGGTCTAATAGGCAATAAAAACATTATAGGCTACAATGGTTTTTCCAGTCTTTGATATGTGTTTTTCTAGTTTGCGGTTATAGCTGGTCCTGGGTTGTCATGAATGAGTACTGTATACCTCACATTTATTTACATGCTAGTAAAGAACTTAATTATTCTTAGGCGTAGGTCTCACCTGAGGTCTGCTTGCGGTCTTGGTGTCGTGGAAATGAGACCTGTCCTTCCTGGCTGCCAGGATGCCCAATATAGGAACAGAGTGAGCTGGCTGCCACAAAGGCCAGATCCAAGGAAAACTCCTTCCAAGGGGTGAGAAATACTTGTAGACTATGATGGCGCTTTCCTCAAGATGTTTTTTGATCACAACTTTGGCGGTAAAGCCGGTGGTATTAGCGCCAGCGGTATTAGCCCTACCGCCGAACTCCCCAGTGCTAATAGCACCGGATCACGTGTTCGGCGGTAATGTTAATCCCCATTCCCCATTGAGCCCATTCGGGAATGCCCCATTCACCATTGGGCTCAATGGGGAATTTTCGCACTCTTACCGCCGGTGGATCTCCCGCCGGTGGTAATAGCACAAATTTTCTGCGGTTTTCTCCTCAGCTCAGAGCTGGGCGAAATCCGCCAAAGTCCTGATTTGGCGGACCCTTAAATCCGGCGGTAATAGCGCTACCGCCGGATTTAAGGGTTACTGCCAAAGTCGTGATCAGGCCCGAGGTCTGTTCCGAGTTGCAGCAATGGCTGAATGAAGGCTCAGATGGAAGAATAGTGGGAATCTGGATGCCGAGGCTTAGTGTAGGCACCAGATGCTGAAGCAAAGCTGTAAAAAAGAGCAAGAGAAGGGTAGAAGGAGTGATATGAGTAAAGCTACGCTTGCGAAATGAATAAAGGAGAGAAATACAGAAAGTAGCACTAACGAGCGCAAAGGGGCAAACTTGCGTAGTTAGCAACAGAGTTGCATCGCAGTTAGCGGCGTTCCGCAGCTGCATTTGTTGTTTGAATTACACGTCTCCCGGCTGGGCTCACCAAGTCAAGCGTTGGTTGTAGGCCATCTTGGGATTGGCTTGCTGTGTGCTCTGTATAATGGTTGGCAATAGACATGGGGTCGGCCATCTTGATATTGTCAGTAAGTGCACATTGCTGAATGATTGGCTTGTGTGGCCGTGCCTTCCATCGATCCCAGACAGAGCATTGGCGGGATCAGAGTGTAATAATTATATCCTCTGCTGTCTCCTCATTTTGCATATCTTTTGACACATTAGATTGGGCTTTTGATTGATCCCTTAATCTGTCATTCAAATCCTGTACTCCCTTAATTTTGGAGGCGTTCTGCCTCTCAGATGCCTTTCCGTAAAATTTGGGTAGACCTCCAATTGTCCCGGACACATTTTTCCTTTCTTTAACGCTAAAGCATGCTTTAAGTTATTTACCCAATTAAGTTGAAAGATACCTTCTTAGTGAGAGCAAGTTATACCGATTCTCCCATATTAAGTTGTGCCATTCCCTGTAAATACTTGTAATTTCTCCTGTTGTATTTATTAAACATTTATTGATATGATATGGCATTGATAATGCGCCCGTTACACAAGTGTGTCAAGGCGCCACAAGACAAGGGAGGGAAGACCTAGGAAGGGCAAGACAAACAATACTGCTAGGCCTTGAGTCATTCAGATCGTGCAAGTGTGACAAGAGAAGTGCAGGACGATGGATAGGGGGAAGTGCAAGGGAGAGGAGAGGGGGAAGTGCGATCAGGGCAGCATGGCTCTGAATAAGTGCAGCCAGGGCAGCGCGGCTCTGGGTAATTGTAAGGAGGCAGGGGGGCTGTAGGGATTACAGTTACAGCCCCCAAGAGCGCAGTAGGGCAGGAGGCAGTGCAAAGGAAGACTGGTCGTGGAGGAGCCTGGTACCCCGTGAGACTCTGATGGAACCAAGCAACCAATCGGCACAGCAGACAGGTAAGTTAGCACGAGAGTAAGAGAGAGAAGGCAGAGGAGAAAAGGATGGTCTTGAACGGCTTCCAGAACTTCAGATGGTCTGACTCAAGTCTAAGAGAAGCAGGGAGGCCATTCCAGAGCGAGACACTTGCGTAGGAAAGAGATCCACCCCCACTCTCTGCCTGGAGAAAAGTCTCGCCTCTCCTATCTTAACCTCATAGGGGTCAGGGCACTGATTATGTAAGTTAACCTTGATTAACTTTGATTTTCCCTCTATAATCAGGATCTACCATCCCTGCTGCTACATCCAGGGAATATCGCCAGAAAAATTCAGGTTTGAGAGGTGTGCAAACTGTAAATGAAAGTGAACATTATAAATCTGACAGCAGTCTGCCACCATGGTCAATAAAGTGTTGCTGGGAGGGATGTTTGCCTGTAATGTGAGAAGGAGTTTTAGCTGGTGTATGATGGACAGCCTGGTTTCTGAACATTGAATGAACCTGTGAATTGAATATAAGTGTAAACTATAAAATCTGTGGCAGGTCTTGCGAGGAGAGACAGCTTTTGGGGACTGCGAAAAACATCTTTAACTCGAGGTATCTGGAAGCTATACTCATAGCAGGAATGGTCAGCACTGAATGCTTAGACGAGTGGAGTGTGTTGGGCTCCTAGTGATATACTGGCCTTTTTTGGTGCCACTTCTACCTACGGCATTCGAGGAGAAACATAAGGACATAGCTCCTGTATAGACATCACTGACTGTGATGTAGGGATGGAATACATCATCGTGCTGTGGGAGGGGCATTATTTCGGCACCTCTTGCTGGGTATTGAGGAAGCCTAAACATCTTTTGTACATGCTTTATCTGCACAATATTTCTCCATTATATTGTATGCACTGGACCTAAAACAATCAGTGCAGGTTTTCATCGTGACATGCTTTAGTTGAATGCTTTTGGGTCCCATGTGTTTTCACAGTACCTGCCTCCATTCATTTTCCCCCTTTCATTGGTTTCTTCCTCTTCTGCTGCCGCCCACCTTGTGCTTTGTCCAAAGCCATAGCCTGCGACCGCTGGCACAGAACACCCTTTGGTCTGCTGTGAAATACTCACATTTTATTTTCTCAAAACACAGGTGATTACTAATTACATTTCCTTTTTGCTGAAAAGTTTATTTCATTTTTTTGAGGGCTAGAAATGTATTTATGAATGCTTTGTTTTCCTCTAAATGTACTTTATCTTTAATAAACTTCAGCACATGTGGTTATGTTTCTTTTGCGTTCTACTAACTGTACTTTATCCAGTATTGAAGTTATTGTACACACATTTCCATCCAGGACACACATTCCTACATCTATACCATTTCAGAGAGTTCATGTATATTTGTTTGTCTGTAAAGCTCAGTGAAATGTGGACACTACAGACCTTCTAGAAAGTGCAAGTTTCTTTTTCATTCAAATTATTCACCAGCCACCAAGACATGGGTAACAGACCCCAAGCATCAGCAGACTCCCTTCCTCTGCTGATCCTAACCACTCTCTGGAATGATCTCTCCTAGTTTGTATCCAAACATCACCTCACACATAAACTCAGGGTCCATTCCAGGTTCTACAGAAGGGATTCTCCCCTGGAACGTGGAATGCACACACATTACAGCATTGTACATGTAACACTTAAGGGCCTGATCACGACTTTGGCGGTAACCCTTAAATCCGGCGGTAGTGCTAATACCGCCGGATTGTTAAGTGACTTCAATTCAGCACTCCAACTAAGTCAATGCCTGGTCTGGGATGCCCAAGGGAAGCCCTTATTTATATATTTTTATGACATGTTCATAGATCTGGATGATAAAACCTTGTATAACGCCTCTCTCTTTGAATCCCCTTCACCTCACTGAGCCAAGAAGTAGGTTTGTTTTGCAAATTAAAAGATTTATTTTACAAATTAAACAATATATATATATTTCACACTTTTATAAATAAATTAGTATTTGAAAGCACACTTATGACTATGACAGTGATCAACAATGGATAATATTACACTAGCACACTTGTATTTAATCACTTAGGAGTTGGTATAGAAAGGATAAGGTAGCTGAGAATACTTTATGGTTTCAACGAAATGCAATGATGGAAAAGAATGCAGCACATGGATAAACTGATATGGTTTCAACAAGAGATAATATAATCACTTTTCCCCTTGTGGCAATTCGCTCCCCCCTATGCAATATAAAGAGATGGAAGGGGAGCACACCATTTTCAGGAATATAATCAAATGCAATACAAATTCTAGTTCCCCCCTAGCAAGCTTAGAGCAACCGGTATGCTTTTAAAACATGCAGAAATACTTGTAATGTGATTTGCAATGAAGTGAAAATATGCTAAAAATGATTTTAATTCCCTATAGGAGATTCAGGGTAGGTGATAGCTACTTAAATTGGTTCAAGTCAACACTAGCAATGATTCATGAGGGATTATCAGGTTGAAAACGAATTTCAGCAATGGAAGCAGAAGACAGCTATTTTTGACAGGTGAAGAAGTTGAGTCAAATTGCAATTCGCGGCTTAGGTTCTTAGCTTTAAAATGAAAGTTAAATCTCGTTCCTAGCACGTATGGTTCAAAAGATACAGACGATTTAGTGGAGGTAGATTCTCAGAAATAAAGTAAGATTCAAATGACAAATGACACTTTCACAGGTTTGAAATCACAGAATGTACACACGATTTCTATGCAGTTCTAAATAGGTTGAAATGGATGGGATGAGATTATTTTAGACTAAGGTTCTGCACAGTTCTGGCTGGATACTCACACTATAAATTTGAAATAGGCCGTCAAGATCGGGTCAACATGTTTAGACTGGACTTCTAGCGGGTGGTTCTGAAGTCACAGCTATCTGGGTCAGCTCTGCTCTGCTGGTCTGGATCTCTGGTTCTGTCAAAAGTTCTGGCACTGCACAGCGGTCTGGTCTGGGTCTGGTCTGCGGTTTGGTTACAGCTCTGCTTTCTGGGTTCTGGCACAGGGTTCTAGCCAGAATCAAACAACACAGCCCGGCTGTTTTATTCTGATGTGCCCCTTCTGACTCATCACGCTCGCACTGGTGGGTGGCAGGTCAGGCGACCATTTTGGTGTGCACAAAAACTGCGCGGTTTTCCTGGATTCTAGCGCAAATGTGGGCTTTTCAGCCATCTTGGATTATCTAAGCCCACAGCACCAAATGTTGCAGCATAATAACTTGAACGTGGGTCGATACACCTGACAGGATTTAAGGGTCCGCTAAATCAGGACTTCGGCAGATTTCGCCCCAGCTCCTAGCTGGGGCGAAATCCGCCTAAAATTCACGCTATTACCGCTCAATGGGGAATGGGGAATTACATTACCGCCGAACTCATGATCCGGCGCTATTAGCGCCGGGGAGTTCGGGGGTAGGGCTAATACTGCCAGCGGTACCGCCAAAGTTGTGATCAGGCCCTTAATCTTATGCAGCTTTAACATTCCACATGCCTTATCAATTCAGACTTTGGGCCTGATCACGACTTTGGCGGTAATGTAAAAGTGGTATTAGCCCTACCACCGAACTCGCTGAGTTCAGCGGTAATGTAATTCCCCATTCCCCATTGAGCCCATTTGGGAATGCCCATTTGGGAATGCCCCATTCCCCATTGGGCTCAATGGGGAAAATCTGCGCTCTTACCGCCGGAGGATTTCCCGGAGAATTTCCCACGAATTTTCGGCGGATTTCCCCCCCAGCTAAGAGCTGGGGGGCGAAATCTGCCGAAGTCCTGATTTGGCAGACCCTTAAATCCGGCAGTATTAGCGCTACCGCCGGATTTAAGGGTTACTGCAAAAGTCGTGATCAGGCCCTTTCTGTAACCGAAAGGCTTTTTGTTGCAGTAACAGAGAACGCTATCCCCTATCGTGAGGCCTGTCAATGAGAATTTGAAATCCTGGGGGGAAAGGTTCTGATCATTAGATAACCCTCCCTATTTCATGAGACTCTCTAGAGGGTTGTAGCTACTTGTGCCCAGTCATTCAGTTTATGCCAAGTACACAACCAGTAGGAACTGAGGCAGAGCCAGAGTGGGGTAGGGGTCTAGGTCACCTCTACTGGCTCCACGCTGGTGCCCAATATGCCCCCTCCATGCTGCCCTCAGGGCTGGCGCTCAGTCAGGACTGGCACTGATTGAGCACCAGCCCTGATTAAAAAAGACCCTGTCTGTGACACGCTGAGGTGTGCAGCACAGCACGCCACTCATTTTTTTTTTAAATATCAGGGCTGGCATCCAGTCAGTTGCTGCACAGCCCCGGTGCATCCTGGGGATTCAAGTCGTTCCAGGGAGCATCAGAGCCATGTGCCTGCATTTGCCTGGTTGTACCCCTGCCCCCCTGAAGAGAAGATCTAAGGAAAGCGTGTGCGTGTGTATGTACCTATGTCTGCATGTGTGTTTGAATGTAATGTATTGTATGTGTGTGCATGTGCATGAATGACTAGTTGAGTGAGTCTGTAGCTGTGCATGTGTATATGCATGTGTATGTTTGGATCAGAGTGTGTCTGCGCATGTGCGGATGCATGTGTTTGTATCATCTCTGCGAGGGACCCTATAAGTGTGTCAGAAATGTGATTAAGCAAGCAAAAGAACATGGCCTTTGATACTAAAATATCAATTTGAAATGTATTAAAATCAAGTCAATTATATTGTAATTTTGTTGGATTTTGCCATGTTTTCCAAAGAAGCACTTGTTTGCTGCACATGAAGAAATGGCGAAAAAGCAGATTCTAAACTTTGTAGCAGGGAAACTATGTTTACAAAATTATATGATATTTAATTTAAAGGGACGATTGTGGATGTATTAAGAGTTACACATACATTATTGTCATATTTACAAGACACATTATGGTTTGTACTGCCTTGGACAACATTTGTTGTCTTCTAAGCCCTATAGTGAGCTTGACAAAATAGCTGAACAAGATTTCAACACAGGGTGGCAGGGTGGTTGTTGATGGGGGAAGGCTCATATATCACATTACAAAGATCCATCAAAACTGATGAACAAAGAGTCACCTAAAACAGGCTTTGGGAGTCGGGGGTTGAGAAGGGGACCAGACCTACACTCATTAGCCTAGTTTAAGGATACATACCTGAAAATACATTTATTTGAATTCCAGCAAACCTAAATTCTGAATGGCCCACATGTGATACACTTACAGTGTCACCTTTCAACTGTCTCCCCATAAACCATACAGGATGGTCATCCTAGTGGAAGGAGAAAAAATGACCCCTGTCATATTACTCAAATCAATCATTGACGCAAGGCAGTAGAGTGAAATGTTTACATAACCCATGTGTTGAACACAAGGTCCCATGCCCACAGTTCACAGTTCAGACTGAGGGCATTATTTAAATATTCCTTTATTTGGTGCAATTCATAAATGGTTTTTAAGATAAATTCCCAATGATGTTTATTTATTTATTTATTACATTTGTATAGCGTACATACAGCCCAAAGGCATTGTGGCACTGTTACTTGTGGCATATGTAGTTACATAAAGGTTACATACATGTCCTGGAGGAAGGTTACAGATAATCAGATAACGGGTACATTAAGAATTTGTTGTATATTGATAATTTGTTAAACAGTCATTCAGAAATGAGCTATGTTTAGGGCATGTTGATGTGTTCCAGGTGAGGGTAGGGTATAGGTTAGGTTTAGTTGAAGAGCATGGTTTTCATCGCTTTTCGGAATGCTAGGTGAGAAACTTCTGCTCGCAGGGGTGGAGGTAGGGCATTCCATTGTAGTGCAGCTAGGTGTGGGAAGCTGGTATCACAAGGTTCCGAAATGTCCTCTTCCTCTGAGGAAAACTCTGTCTCCCCTTCTTCCCCTTCCTCCTCACCTTTAATCTGTGGCTTGGGATCTCTCTTCTTCTTTCCTCTCAGGGTTGGTTTCTCCTTTTTTTTAAGAACGTAAGGACAGCCACGGAAGGATGCCACAGTGCCACTAGAACAGTGGGCTGTGGTTGATTCCCCGTGACTGTCAGGAATGGGGAAAAAGCCAGAGGCATAAAAAACCCCAACCACAAGGATGGAAGACCGCTGTTGATCGACTCCACGGAAGGCAGAATGGTATGAAGGATCCAATGGCGGGAAGCACTCAGAACGGGAGGTAACAGCAAATGATGGAACAATAAGTGCACCAGCAGACAGGCGGGAAGAAGCACGGAAAAAAAAAAGAAGTCTGGAGGACCGAAGAAGAAGGAGGAGCCAGGCGGCAGACAAGAGCAGGAGTATCGGAGGTAAGCGGGGAAGAATCCACACGAAAGCAGCTGAAGACAGAAAGCGGGCGTGTATCGCAAGGGAAAACTCACAGAGCGTAACAACAAAGGGAAACCAAAAGCTGCAACGCGTCTGAAACCCGGAAGAGATGGGCTAAATACTTCCGGCAGGACGCGAAGACGAACAACTGGACCGGCAAAGCACGTAGGGAAAACACGTGCTGGCACAACTTAATGGCGGCCCCGTTTCTAGCGATCCCATATCCTCCAGGGCATGACAGCTAGTCCCACCTGCTCTGGCTCTCTTGACTCTGGGGGTCGTGAGCAAGTTTGTGTATGGAGTTCTGGTAGGCCTGGTGGATCTGGTAAGGTGCATCCTATCAGGGAGATAGGGTGGGCAAGTGAGATGGATGCATTTGTGGGTGATGGCAAGTGCTTTAAATACAACTCTTTCTCTTACTGGGAGCCAGTGTGCCTATTTTCGAGCCTGAGTGATGTGCTCTTTCTTGGGTATTCCAGTGGCTGCTCTGAGAGCGCTGTTTTGTATCGTTTGAAGTTCAGATATGTTCTTGGAAGAAGTGCCCAGGAACAGAGCATTACAATAGTCACAATAGTCAAGTCTTGACAATGCTATGGCTCTGGCAATTGTGATGCAATTATCCTTCAATAGAAAGGGTCTGGCTGCTGTGAGGAGTTTGGCATGATAGGCTGCTGTTGAGGCAATGACGTTTACTTGTCTGGTCATTGTTAGATTTGAGTCTAGATAGACACCTAGTGTCTTTACTGCGTTTGCCACTGGGATTTTTATGCTGTCAATTGTAAAGTGAGTGAATTGGGAATCAAGGTTCTTGAGTGTCTCTTTAGAGCCCACTATGAGAAGTTCAGTTTTGTCTGAATTGAGGCATAAGCCATTGGCTGCCATACATGCTTGAATTATGTTATAGATGTAGTTAAGGGTCTTTGAGTCGGTATCTTTTTTTTAATTATTGATTTAGTTGAATTTAATCAACCTTACAATATCATAAAAAATATACAAATTCATAATCTAAAACAAAGAATTTCAAATATAATATTCCAAACAAAGACATTAATTATCTTATAAACAAATTCATTATTTTATAACCATGTGTACATGTACACTTTTTTACAATGTCAATTAACCATTAGTGATTCACAATTCGCCATCTCCGGCCCCCTCATTCTATAGCATGAGACTAAATGTGAAATCCATATTAATGCATTTCTAAGGTGGACCTCACTGGTTGCTAATGTCAGTTACAGAGACGGTATTACATCAGAGACAGCAGACATTGTATGACAACATATTCCGACATACTATGTACTAGAGTCTGTCACCAGTTGTAGACTTGTTAAAAAAATCACTATAACTAATTGAATCTTCAATTGTGAACAGTTCAAAATGGTAGACCAACATGTTTACATGTTTGAAAAATGGGTTAGCAGAGGTTTTAATGTCTCTGGTACCCCTCTTATGGTACAACAGCGACAGAAATGATCGATAGGTGACATTAAATGCCATTTAGTTAGCACCTCTCATGTGTGCCATAGATTAAATCGTAAATGTATAATAGCTGATCAATAAGCTGGTGTAGGGGCTCTCAACATGTAAGGGGGACAAATTCACATTTTTTTGGTGGAAATCTGACATTATCACCACCTTGATATTGCATGCATTTATCACAAGTGTTAATCCAGTCAGCCCGGTATAACTTCTCTTTGATTTTATCTGGGTTTGAAACCAACAATTCGATAGTTAGATCAGCCATGTCCATAATTTGACAGACCTTGTTTACCCAGGTTGTGATGAACCTATCTTTTGTACTAAACATGTAATCCGACACTGATTGTAAAGTGACATCATCATTAGAAGACAAAAGACATTTCCTAAGCAAAGAAAAAAGTCTCCAATTATGGAGTGCTTGAAGTGCTTGAAGGGAAACAAGACCCAGATCATACCTAATCCAGGCAGGCGGAACACATACTGGCAGAAATAAAATATTTTTCCAGAATTTGGCTTCCCAACAATTGAATTGAAACAGGGTGGTACTTGGAAGAGTTTCTAACCCATATAACATTGCCGGAACCGCCTTCTGGTTCCAGTAGACCCAGGCTGGCTTAATGGAAAACTTTCCATATTTAGACATGATTAACTTTGTTTGTGCTATTTCTGAGTCAAATTTCCTCTCCACCCACTCCACCTGGGTACTCACATGATTCACACCCTCAAAGCACATTCCCAGATAAGTATAGTATGACACTCTTTGTAATTCGACATGATTAATTGACCAAAGAAATTGTTTGGAACTGCCCTTGTTGGAGAGTATATGACAATCTGCGTTTTCTTGGTTGTGACTCTGAGTTGATTCAGATGGATATAGGTCTCAAAGGCTGTCAGGAGATTTTGAAGGCCCATTTGAGTCTTCGAGATCAGCACCAGATCATCGGCATACATCAAAGCCTTGATAGTATGCATACCCAACTTCGGTGAGTCTGAAACAGTCTTTACAAACACATTCTTCAGATCATAAATTAAGTAGTTAAAAATCAATGAAGCCAACAAACATCCCTTTTTGAGTCCGCAAGCTGTTTTAATCGCGGTAGACAACATTCCACCTAAAGATAAACAAACACGGATAAATGTGTCTGAATTTAATGCATGGATAATTTTAAATAGTGTGGATGGGCACTGATCTCTGACTATTTTTTCCAATAATAGCACTCTTGAGATGGAATCAAATGCGGGTGTAAGTCAACGAAAGCAAAGTAAGCTGGTTGTTTCATAGCATGGCACTGAGCTTTAATGGAATTCAGGCAAAACAAGTTGATGTGTGTTCCGATACCCGGGACAAAGCCCGTTTGACATGGGTCACGTAAATGGTTTGCCTTGGTCCATGAATGAAAGTCCTGCAGCACAAGTTTAGTAAAAATCTTGCCTGGGGCGTCCAGTAAAGCAATGGGCCTATAGTTTTGAGGCTGGGTACGATCCCCCTTTTTGAAGATGGGGATGATGATTGAGGTTTTCCACAATGCCGGTACCTTGCACGTTCTCATTATTAATTGGAAAATCTGATCTAATATGATCACCCATTCATGGATATTTGATTTAAGTGTCATATTGGTGATACCATCGGGACCAGCCACTCTGGAGGTGCTTGCTTGTTGGATCAGTACTTCAATGCTTGATGGCAAAAACTCTTAAGGACCAGCCTGCTGCACTAGGACAGACTGGTTGCATTTCCACAAAGTCCTGATCCCCATACAGATCAGCAAAATACTCAACCCATTTGTCCTCTCGGACAGCTATTAATTGTTCATCAGCTTGTGAAGATCCAGCATGATTATTCCGCATCAACCACATTTGGGCTGAGTTTTTATTTGCCATCGCGACGGCCATATGTTCGCTATCATGTTGGTACATTGTATGTTTCCTTGACTTAACCCAATTTTTGTACACACATTTGGCATGCTTCAGATCTTTCTGACATGATGCAGTACCTGATGCTAAGATAAGTTTTCTTTCCTTCCGATATGCCGCACATACAGATTGCATATCACCGTCAAAAACATGCTGGTGCTTTATACGTGATTTAGGGGGCCCACAGAATGTATTAATAAACAGTTTCAATAGCTCTGTGTAATGTAATGGAGCAGCTGTTCTTGCATTATTTACCACAGAGGTTCTGTATGCCACCACCCTTGTATCAGACCATTTCAATCGAGTCTTTGTAGCATTAATGGCCACTGGTTGATGTACATATAGGGCCTCATTACGACCCAGGCGGTAACCATGACGCTATTTGCGCCATGGTTGCCTCCAAAACCTTACCGATTCCGCCATAGTGAATGGAGCAATTATCGCCCTATTCCAAGTTTGGCGGGGGCGGTGATTCCCCATTCACCATGGCCCTTCCCCATTCCCATTTGAGCCCACGTAGGGCTCAATGGGAATGGGGAATGCGCTAATAACGGTACTGCTAATTGCGGTACTGTTTTAGCTCCAAAGTCCCTTTGCGGGTCCTGTAAGGGAGGACCAGCAAAGGGACCTCGGAATAGGGCGGTAAGGGATTACCGGCACCAGTGCCCTTACCGGTACCAGTATTCCCTTACTGCCCGGGTCGTAATGAGGCCCATAGTCTTTTATCCAGGATGCAATTTCCTGTTATAGTTAGTGACAACAGTTTATGGTCACTGTTTGATGTTTCATAAAGCATCAAACTCTTGACCTGCTGAAAGAGTCGAGAGTTTACATAGATATAGTCAATCGTGCTAGTACTATTGTTTCTGAACCAGGTGGTGTGTGCAGGAACATCGGCATTTACAGCTCCATTAACCATCAGAAATTGTCTTTCTTTCATGAAGGACATCCATTTACGGACGTCTTTAGTTTGACGGTTCAGAGCCCAGCAGTCTAGGTTTAGATCTCTTAGGATGATCGTGTATGGTATATTATTTGTGGTGTTAATTAGATGGAAAATTCCATTTAAAGCCTTATAGAAAACTTCATCTGACATTGCCATTGGGTTCCGATATAAATTAACCAAAGCTATGTTCTAGACTCCAACTTTGATTTTTACCAGCTGTACAGAAGCACCTTCTGAGGCCCATTCATGGATAGTCAATCCCAGTTTCAAGTTCACTGCGACCAACAAACCTGATGAAGGGTAACCTCCTGAAAACAAAGCAGGGAGCAAGATGATATCAAAACCATCCCAAATTCGGGTCGAGGCCAACCAGGTTTCTTGAAGCGCAATGATATGAAAAGCCACCGGAAACTGTTGAAGAGAGAATTGCAAATGAGAGTGACCTCTGGAGTTCCAGCTTGCAAGGTTTAAGGTCTGAGGGACTTGCTATGTTTGTGGTTAATTTTGACCCCCCATTTGGTGCCACACCTCATTACGAACAATATTATGAGTACTTTGGTAGATGTTGGGTTTCTGGACTGCTCTTTGGGGATCATTGGTCATTTGCTCGGGATCTTCAGCCAGTACGAAGCCCATATCAAACAATCTCATTTTTTCTTGCCAGATTAAATTAGCCGCTAATCCTGATGGAATCCATAATCTTATGACTGAATTAGTAAACTCAGAAATAAATTCAATCTGTTCAATGTCATTCGATGATACATCTTGGAGAGTACTCACGTAGCTAAAGATGTTCAACACGCTTTTTCAGTTCAACACATAGGACGGAAAAAAATCTCCTTGTCGACATTTCATAATAAAGCAGTGTGAATTACCTCTATTTTGGTGTCGTGACTTTGGAGCGAGCAGGAATGAGGCAGTTTAAGGGGTGTTATGCACAGACGGTAGATGCATATGAGGCACCCTCAGGTGGTGCAAATTTTCATGGGTGGTTGTACCAGCAACCAGTGGAAGCGAGAGCTGTGTATTAGCGTCCTTCTTCCCTTGTTTTGGAATATTATCTCGCTCCACTTGGGAAAGGTGTGTCATATTCGCAGCTGCACGGTCATATAGATACATGTCTATCATATGTTTGATGGAGGCAGCCATGGTCTGAGGTTGGGTATCGCTGAGATTTGGAATCGCGTTGGATTCTGCCTGCTTCACAGCCGGAACATTAGACAACGAAGCACTTGATGAAGTCTGTTTATCAAGTTTTACCAACCTCAGCAAGTCCACAAGTTGATTCAGGGGCGAGTGAGCTGGAGGGCAGACAAAAGGGACAGCTGTCTTCCCTAAGGTATTATCAACCTTGTTGGGCATGCTGTAATCTTTCTCCCCAGGCATATATAGATCTGAATCAATTGTACCAGTTTGAGTTGGTGCTATGGATGAAGATGGAGGAGGGATAGTGCCACCAATGGCCTGAAAAAAGGCGCTCAAAGTATGCTTCGGTCCCTTAATGTTTGGCATATTTTTTGATTTCTTTGCAATGGCTCTTGGCCCTTTCAGTTTCGTACACTTAATATTTTTCTTTTGAGAAATATTGCTCGACTGTTGGTTAGGTCCAGTCGGGGGCACATTAGCTCAATTTCATCTGACGAGAGATCAATGTAGGAGGAATCCTTAGCTCAGTCACTACAGAAATCCCCATGGGTCGTATGATATCTGCTATGACCGGCAGAGCCGGGACATGCACCTCATCTTGTACAACAATGTCTGCAACGTCCCTGCTTAGGACATAGGCCAAGTTAGGCTCCACACTGCCCGTGTGACAGCAAACCACATGAAAGTTCTTCCAAGAGCAAAGCATGTTTGCCAAGCCTATTGTCTAAGGTTTCAAAAAGTCTAAAGAGACTTTGAACAGAAGTGTTGATTGCAGACAAAGCCAATTCCATCATGGCGGCATTAGGTGAGGGATTAGGTTGATTTTCACTAAACTGTGACATAATCCGATGCACCCTAGGAGTGGGTTGTACAAATGACGCGGAGAGGGACCGCGATAGCGAAATAGAAGAAATGGATTCTATCACGCTCCTGCAAGCCTCAATCTCCTCCATGATGGAAATGGGAGACTCACATTGGGAGGCATACATTGAAATAGCAGAGCTATTGCTCACATCAATTGGAAATGGTATTGGTGACAGGACAGTTGGTGTACCGTGAGTATTAGGCACACGATCTAGCTTGACCGATGCTAAGATTGTTTGGTTAGATAGAGGACCACTCTTGTGAGACTTTATACCTAAGATCCCTTTATTCTGAGCAGAATTATCTTGAGGAAGGGCTCGTTGGCTGTATCCAGCGAGTTCCGGGAGCCACATTGTGGGAAATTGACAAATGTACTAGCGAGGGTCGCCCCCGCCGCCCTAGCTACGGGTCTCCTGTTGTTGTATGGGGTAAGCATGATTGCTGTATGGGACGAGTGCGATGGGAGTGTTAAGACAGCTTCAGCCATCCTTAAGGGACGGGAGAATGGCAACAGCATATCTGTTTTCAAAGTATACATTTGCATACTATAAAGGGACAAATACGCAATACCGCACTCAGACTTAAACAGTACAAAGATAGATCTGCCCCTTTTCAAAAGGAGCACTCAGGTTGAAAACAACAACAACAAATCAAACCTCCAAACTGTGACTTCCACCTTATAATCGGGCCCTGCAAGCCCTGAGGCCACAAGCCGCAAACGCTGTGGCGAATCGGGAATCCAGTACTTGTGCCGGTACTTGTGCGCTGTGCGCGTGAGCTGTGTGCGAGCATGCACAATATATTGCCAGAGTCGGAGGTGAGGCAGAAGCTAATCCCTGCTGTACCAAGGCGGGACAAAGCAAATGTCACTCACAATGTCTCTCTAGATGAAAAGGGAAGGAGAAAGCACGGCGTCAGTAGGCCTCAGCAGCTGCTCCAGTCAGTCAAACAAACACACGCAGAGTCGGCCTTGCAATAAAGATAGCCTTCAGAGTCACCTTTTCCTTCAATTTGCAGGCAGCCAATCCAATTCTGCACCTAGCAATACAGCAGCAAAATGCAGTGGGATGCAGTGGGAAAGTGGTACTTGTGCCGGTACTTGCGTGCTGTGTGCGAGCATGCACAATATATGGGCAGAGTCGGAGGTGAGGCAGGAGCCAATCCCTGCTGATCCAAGGCAGGAAAAAGCAAATGTCACTCACAATGTCTCGCTTTTCCTTCAATTTGCAGGCAGCCAATCCAATTCTGCACGTAGCAAGACATGTAGCAGGACAGCAGCGAAATGCAGCGGGATGCAGCGAGAGAGCGGTACTTGTGCTGATACTTGCCCGTGTGCGCCGGTATCATAGTCTCCTGTTAGGGTGAGGATTATCTGGGTATCATCAGCGTAGTTCATGTATGAGATACCCAGGGAGTCGAGGATGAGGAATGAGGGTCGAGTGAAAATGTTGTAGAGGGTGGGCGAGATGCATGAGCCTTGCGGAACACCACATAAAATAATACTGGGCGAGGCTGAGGCAAGGTCTGAGAAAACTTGTATGGTCCTCCCGTGTAGGAAGGAGGCGATCCATGCTGTGGCATTGGGGGAGAGGTTGGCTGTAGTGGAGAGGTGGTGGCATAGAACATGGTGGTCGATGAGGTCAAAAGCTGCCGATAGATCTAGGAGGAGGAAGAGAGCAGGTTTCCCTTTGTCTCTTGCGTCGTCCATTTGGTTGTTTAGGTCAAGTAATGCTGACTCAGTCCCATGACCTGGGCAGAAACATGATTGGCGTAGTCCAAGAAGTCTGTTTTCCTCAATGAATTGTTGTACCTGTATGTATGCCGCCTTGTCCAATATTTTAAGAAGGAAAGAAGGCTGTGGTAATATGTCGGTAGTTGTTAGGTATGCGTGGGTCGAGGGAAGGTTTCTTTATGAGAGGGCGGATCTAGGCTTCCTTCAGGCAAGAAGAGACTTAGCTTGTGGCAAAGGAGGCCTTTACAAAGGCTGTGAGGAAGGGGGCGAGATCGCTGGTGCAGTCCTTGATGAGTGTAGCTGGGCATATGTCTCCTTTGCAAATAGATGGTTTGATGGTTTTCATATTGCTGATTAGATAAGATTCTTTGATTTCCTTAAAGGAGTAGGAATTTGATGCCATAGGTGGAGGTGGCGGTGTGATGTTGGAGGTCGGGATGTTGAGTGTTTGCCTGGTTGTTTGAATTTTAGCTTGGAGGGTATTGAGCTTACTGTTCACAGCTGATTGGATTTCATCGCACCAAGTTTTATCCTTGGTGAAGTTCTGTGGTGTTGGTGTGGGAGTCTCTAGGTCTCTGAAAATCAAAAAGATTTCTTTGGTATTGGATTGTGGCTCTAGGATTCTAGCTTAGAAGGAAATGGCTTTAGCCGTGATTACAGCTTTTTTTACACTCTTTTATTTTCGATTTGAAATTGAGTTTTGCTTCATCTGTGCACGTGGTTTGCCAGAGGGTCAATGCTGACCGCTTCTCCGAGCGGAGTACGAGAAGGTCTGGGGTAAACCATGCATTGGTGTGGCTTGTGGGTTTGCCTTGCGTGATTTAAGTGGTACAATGGCCGTGACAGCTGCCTTGATGGCTGTGTTGTAGGATCTAGCTAGGACCTCAGGATCAGCTGAGAAAGGGGGTCTGAATGCCGGCCCGGCTAGGAATGGGATAAGGTTATCCTTGGTGAGATGCCTAGAGATTCTGGTGAGTGCTTTGGGCAAAGGTGGCTCAGGTGTTTTGTTGTTCCTGGTAGTGGGGATGTTGAAGTGAATAGCATGGTGGTCTGACCATGGGATGGGCGTGTTAGCAGTATGGGCGTGTTAGCAGTGATGGAGATAGGACAGTTATGCTGAGCTATCCAGTCTAGGGATCGACCTTGTATGTGCGTGGGTGTGGTGATGGTGTTTGTAAACCCGAGGGTTTCGAGTGCTGCGTTGAGTGTTTTGGCTGCATGATCGTTGGCATCATTGAGACCTAGGTTGACGTCGCCTAGTAATATGGCTTTGGTGGGGTGTTTCAGGTTATCGGAGAGGAGGTCAGTGAGGGTGGTCTGGAAATCACCTATGGGACAAGGTGGTCGGTAGACGAGGTGCAGTGCGATGGTGCAGTGGTCTGATAGTTTAGTGAGCAGGTAGTCACTGTTTTCGATGTTGCCTTTGTCTATTTTTTCTGATTGCAAGGGAGTTTTTGGTTATAATAGCTACTCCATCGCCTAGGGTGGTGCAATCTTGTCTGATGATGGTGTATCCTGGTGGTAGGGCTAGAGATAGTGCAGTGCCTGAGGCTTCATGAAGCCATGATTCAGTTCTCATGAGGATATCAAGGACTTGTGTAGATATGAGGTTGTGGATGTCTAGGGCATGGGCATTAATGGAGTGTGTGTTAATCAGTGAGCATTTAAGGTGTGTGCTGTTGGGTGGATTCTTGGTTTTGGAGATCGCAGAGGGTATCTGTGAAGCCTCTGTAGTATTGGAGTCTTGGCGTTTGCTGGCTGCAGTGCATGCCTTATAACTGGGTTCCTGTATGGTGTGCGCGACAGAAGGAGTGTGGGCAGAATGAGCAACATTCGTAATATCATGGGGATGGCTAGGTTTGCTGACAGTGGTACAAATATCAACATTGGGGTAACATGTGGTAGTATCAGCAGTGCATACAGCAGTACTAGTTTGCTGGCAGTGGTACAGATATCAACATTGGGGTAAAAAGAAGCATTATCAGTGGTACAAATATAAACATTGGGGTAAAAAGCGGCATTATCAGCAGTGCATACAGCAGTACTAGGTTTGCTGGCAGTGGTACAGATATCAACATTGGGGTAAAATGCGGCAGTATCAGCAGTGCATACAATAATATTGGGTGGCATTATAGAATGAACAGGAGCAGTCGAGTCATGGGATTGACTTACTTTCGTGGGAGCGACTTCTGAGGTAGTACTCAGCAGGACTGTGGCTCTAGTTGCCGCGTGACTGGTAGCGGGGGGGGAGCACCCATAGTGTGTCTCCTTGTGAGTCTTGGGCTGATAGGTCATGCTGGATATTTAGTTGGGGTGGTAGGAAGTCCTGGTGCCTATATGCCCATTGCGGTATGATAAGGAGGCGGGAATGCTAGTTTGTAATATGGAATAGCAGCGCGATATTAGGCACTTATGCCTGGTGTCTAGGGATGGCTGATATACACGTGGGCGCTCACCTTGGTATTGATTCTCAGGATCAGCTATGAATAGTAGGCTGGGGTAGGACATTTCGCTGGCAGAATGTAGTCAACTCGAGTACCGGAGCGAACAGGGGCAAACGATTCCATGTGATAAAATCGCGGCAAAAAATGCTGTGGTAACAAAATATTGCGTCAAAAATGCCGCTGTTTTTGCGCCGCAATCCATGTTAAAGATGCGGGGGACACCCCTGCGACCCCCGCTCCCCTTAAATGGTATAATGGGGCACACTTTTTCCGGGTCAAACCACAGCATTTTTGCCGTGATATTTTTTTACTGCAACATTTTTGCCGCAATATTATTACCTCATACCGGGCAAACAGGGGGCGATGGCCTTTATCCTGGCCTTGTTCCGCTGCCGGCTTCTGCCTTTAGAAACAAATGAAAAATGGTGTTATGACCTTGACGACCCCCTTTAATAAATGAATCAAAGCATGATATTTTTAGGTTTATTGATAAAATGATACATATAACTAACTTAATGAAAATGTATCCTGCAAATTCATGCCATATATCCAGACATCCATCTAGACTAGGAGATCCCAGAAATCCTTACTTCATCAAGGTTGCATTTTGCTATGAGGAAATAGGAATAAGAATTATTTCTGCATTCAAACATATAGGACCAAGCAGCCCCCACCTTCTGCTTTCTTTCACATGTATAGCAATTATGATCAACCTATAAGAATTGGGATGTGTATGCTGTAGGAGTGTCTGACTATGAAGCAAGCCAAAGGAAATATTTGACCAATCAAAAAGTGCGACATATGCCTGGAAATTTGATCCATAAGAACACAAGAAACACACTGGAAATGGGGATCTGATACTGGGATCAAAAGCTACACAAAAGGGATACCACCTGTTCCAAATGGATGAGTGTTGAACCTGGATGTTATCTGTAGAATTGGGCCTTATCCATGAGGAGTATATTACCTAGAGAGGAACTGTTTTCCAAAAGGGAGGAGAGGCTGACGGAGAGTTCTTCGAAAAACTATGTGGGCACATTCTGATCAAGTGTTTTAAGGAAGTTTTCAAGGAGAGGATGAAGCAATTAGAAAAGTCCTCTGTAATCATTGCCCTGCTATGTCCTTGAGTCGGGGAAGGGCGATTGGGGAGGTGATTTCCACTAGGGGGCACTCATTCTAAACAGAATATCTTTGTACATTTGTATGAAATGCAACATTGTTTTCTCACTATATTTAAGGCCAAGTGAGATAAGAAACGTGTAGAAACAGAATTTTTGAGCGCACAGAGAATAGGGACTGATGAATTGTTATACACAGGATGAGCATAGGACATTGTAGTAAGTTAGTGTGAAATATATTGTGCTTTCATTATACTAAAACTGAGGGAGATAACATTTAACTAAGAACCAACATGCTTTTCCTGTGCTGAATGCACTGTGTAAAACACAGAACACCTACAGTGCAACATTTTCTAAATGATAGTTAAAATAAACTAACTCCTTTGGTATTTACAGGTATATTCAAACACTTTGGGTGATGAATCGGTGGCCACACTTCATAGCCTATATACAGAATTGCTTGACAATTTTCAACCTGTGAAAGACATAGGGCATCATTACAAGGTTGGCAGTCCGGTAATAACGATGCCGGTAAGGGAACACCGGCATCGTTTACCGGACTGGATAATTACGACCCTGTAGGGAGTCGTTACCGGCACCGGCACTGGCCCCTTCGTGAGCGGCATCCCTGATACCAGCAGGAGCCTTGACAGACGCCTGCCGTGCCCTTGACACCGGCATGTCGTATAGCAGTGCACATTCCGAGGTGGACGGACATGCAAATACCGGCATGGACATACCGGTAATAAGGCCACACATGATGCCTTAAATACCGGCATCGCGGGACTGGCGTTAACAGGGATTAGGTGAGCAGAAACTAGCCACAGGAGCACATAATCAGCACAGGTGGACACCATTGAAACCTAGGCACTGCATAAAGGCAGCACACCCACACACCACACCCCTCTCAAAGGAAAATGCTACCACTAGCACTGCTGGAGCAGGAGTACATGCAGGAACAGCTACTCTATGAGAAGGCAGTGGGGCAGGCCATGCAACAAAAGCGCAGGAGACGGATGGCAAGAAGGGCACAGCACATGCCCAATGTGCAGGCCATTGTGCCCTGCAGGCAGCCAACAATACCCCGGCAACGTGTGAGCCCATTTACCCTAACCCCAGCACAAATCCACACCCTCTACCGGCTGGACAGGGACAGCATCATGGCAATAGTGGACCTCATACACGATGACCTCATGAGTGTCATCAACATACGCACAGCCATCCCCCCCTTGCTGAAGGTAGTGTGTGTGCTCCACTTTTTGGTGACAGGAAGCTATCAGCATACAGTGGGCCAACTGCACGGGATATCACAGCCCTGCTTCTCCCGTGTGCTGATGCAGGTACTTCAGGCACTCCTCAAACATGTACTTGACCACATCAGCATGCCACGGACTGCAGCAGAGGTAAACGCTACCAAAGTTGCATTCCATGCGATAGTAGGCATGCCGAACGTAATTGGTGTGATAGACTGCACACATGTGGAGCTAGTTGTGCGGCATGCCGTTGAGGCCGTATACCGCAAAAGGAAGAAGTACCATTCGCTAAACGTCCAGAAGGTGTGTGATTCCAGCCAAATAATAACACACTGCTGTGCCAGGTACCCAGGCTCCACACATGACGCAATAGTCCTGCGGAACTCAACGCTGCCCCTCTACATGGAACAACATGCTGGACCCCATACCTGGCTGTTGGGTGAGCCTGACCACAGTGCCACAAGCATTGACGAGGGGGGTATTTTTCCAGTGCTGGGAACCTGCCTGCTGGGTGGGCCATGTGGGGGTAATGATTGGGGGGGGGGTTTGTTGCCAGTGCTGAGAACCTGCCTGCTGGGTGGGCCATGTGGGGTAATGATTGGGGGGGTATGTTACCAGTGCTGGGTTACCGCCTGCTGGGTGGGCCATGTGGGGTAATGATTGGGGGGTATGTTGCCAGTGCTGGGAACCTGCCTGCTGGGTGGGCCATGTGGGGTAATGATTGGGGGGGTATGTTGCCAGTGCTGGGAACCTGCCTGCTGGGTGGGCCATGTGGGGTAATGATTGGGAGGTTGTGTTGCCAGAGCTGGGAACCTGCCTGCTAGGTGGGCCATGTTGGGCATGTCTACATATCGCATCATTGCACCATCCTGGGGTACAGGTGCACACTGCACAATTGGAAACCCTGTGCATCCTGGCAATACACAATTGTCACAACCATGTTGGTCAAAAGATGCAAACCATCACAGCTACCCTTTCTCATGCCAACATGCAGGTGATGCTGGGTATCCACTGATGTAACAAAAGGGATAGCCTGTGGTCGGACAAGACGGAAAGGCTCGACTAATATCTTGTACAGAGCGGTGGTCCTGTCCTCAAACATTTAGACTATAACTGATTAATGTAGTAACAATTCTGACATCTTCAAATTAGTGTAAATACATCTACAACAGTATGCGTCATTGGAGGAAAGTTCAGATCCAAGTACTGGGAAAGCAATTGTAGTGTCCTTTATTAATTAGGCCACATGTAAGCACATTGGTAATTGAATGTCGGAAACTGAAAGTTTATTTACACCTCTGAACTATCCTGTGCAGATGGAGATATTGACAGCTTCCTTGATTCTCATGTTCTCTCTCATCTGACGGCGGATGAGGCGGCAGGTTTGGAAGGGAAAGTGGAAATGGATGATGTTCAACATGCAATTTCAAGAATGTCAGTGGGTAAATCACCTGGCACTGATGGTCTCCCTAATGAATTTTATAAAGCCCTCCCTGATTCCGCACTACAGCTTCTGTGTGATGTTCTTAATGATGCCTTTGAGTCTGGTTCACTACCAGATACAATGAGACATGCATTGATTACGGTGCTGAGAAAGAAAGACAGATCTGCTACAAGGTGCGAGAATTATCGGCCGATCAGTCTGATCAAATGTGACTGCAAAATATTGGCCAAAATCCTGGCTGTTCGCCTGAATAAGGTCATTTCAACTCTGGTGCATGGGAACCAGGTAGGTTTTGTCTCTGGTAGGGCAGTGGCGGATAACATGAGACGCCTGCTATTGACAATTGAGAAGGGCCATAGTCAACCAGTTGCCAGTGCGGTCATCTCCCTAGATGCTGAAAACGCATTTGATCGTGTTGAATGGAACTTTTTGTTCGCATGCTTGGGGAAAATGAACTTTGGACACGATTTCCAGCGTTGGGTTAAACTGTTATACAATAATACCTCTGCAAGTGTGCTGACGAATGGACTTATCTCTGATCCATTTGAGCTTCATCGTGGTACAAGGCAGGGTTGCCCTCTTTCACCTCTCTTATTTATTTTATCTATGGAACCACTTGCAGTGAGCTTGCGGGCAGACGTACGTCTTCTACCTGTTATTGGAAATGGTCGGGATAATTTGGTTTGGTTGTATGCTGACGATTTGCTGATTGCCCTGCAAGACCCAGCTGTTGGTATTTCGTATTTAATGCAAGATATTCAATCCTTTTCCTTGGTGTCAGGATATAAGATTAATTGGAGCAAATCAGAGATCTTGCCTGTCAATGGGTTGTGTCAAAGACATACATGTGTTCAGTTTCAATTGAGGTGGTGTGCTGAAAAGTTGAAGTATCTTGGAATATGGATTGGAGCGGATATAGTGAAGTTGCCAGCCATTAATTTTTCTTGGATCCTTCCGATTCTTAGATCGGATTTGGTAAGGTGGAGTCTTTTGAAATTGTCGACCTGGGGCAGAATCAACTGTTTGAAAATGAACCTGGCACCTCGGATAAATTATTTGTTAAGCATGCTCCCAATTAAGATACCTGGAAACATCTTTAAAGAGATCAATAGGATTATGCAGAACTTTATTTGGAATCGGAAACCTCCGAGGCTCGCAATTTGAAAGCTTCAACTTCCATTGAAATTGGGTGGAATGAACTTGCCTAATTTCTCAGACTACCATTTGTCGTTTTCCACTCGTCATTTGTGCAGAGTTATTGACTCTGGAGATGTACAGTCTGAACATTCTGACCTCTTATCCTGGGAATGCAGTGCTGTTTCCCAATTGAACCCGAAAGCGTTGCTGACTACTCAGAAGAACAAATCAAAAAAAGTCAGCTCTCTTACTTCTACTTCATTCTTGCGAGACTGCTGGTGTGAGCTTTCGAATCGTGTGAGTGCTGACCCATATTTACACCCAGATGCCTCCATATGGAATAATCCAGCCTTGAAATATCAGGGTAAACCTCTGTTTTGGGTGGAATGGTTTGTGGCTGGCATCAAATATATTGGAGATTTGTTTGAGGGGGACAACTGGTTGACGTACGCTCAGCTTGGCCAGATGTATGACATGTCAGAATGCTCGTTTGCTGAATATAGGTAACTGAAGATTATTATTTCAGCTTGTGTTGAGATGCCACAATTGACTGGTCAGAGTCCTGCTTGGACAGCTCTATCTGTATGCTTGAGTGCCTCACACCCTTCTCCTACCATGTATGGAATTATAAAAGCTACTCGGAAGGGTGATCCGAGATTGCCTGCAATTTGGGCGGAGGAATTGGGGGAAGATGTTAACTTCAGATGTTGGCGGATGTTCTGTGAAAACACTCGTTTGGTAAGTTTGGATTGGTCCCTCAGAGCTTCTCAAACTAAGTTGTTGTTCAGGGCCTATTGGACGCCGGAGAAACTATTCAGGAGACGACTTTTAGACAACAATCTTTGCTGGAAGTGTAAATGTTCGAGAGGATCTCTGAGTCATTTGATTTGGTCCTGTCCCAAGACGATGCAATTCTGGGATAAGGTTCGGGAGAGGTTGAGTCTGGTCTTAGATGTCACAATCCCCATGAATGCTTCATTACTGATTTTGGGTGATGACTCTTCTCTGGAGGAAATTGACTTTGGTAAGAGAGTTTGGTTGCTTCGTGCATGCATGGTTGCTAAAAAATTCATATTGAGGTCATGGAAATCAAGTACTTCATTTAACATTGATGACTGGGTGGAGGAGCTACTTACTGTTTCAACATATGAAAAAGCCATTTACAAACTCACTGGTGACATTGAAAAATTTTGGGACATTTGGAGCTGCTTTCTTGATGCATATGGATAAACCTGATCTTTGATCTGGGGTATTATGTACTTACCCTTGAACACTCATAATCTGTATAATACCTATAGTTTGTGTGATGGTTTTTGTAATGCCCTTTTGTCTGAGGTATAGTATTTTGCATTGAAATTTTTGGTTTATGTCTTCTACTCCTACGCTCTTATTCTCTTTCTTCCTTATCTTTTTCTTTTTCTTCTTTTCCTTTCTTCCTTCTTGTTCTATTTTTGATGTTTATATGTTTGGATTGTTTATGGCGAATTGATTACTTTGCTTTCACTTGGTTGATATGTGTGAATTTCATGGACTGCTGTTCATTTATTTATGCTTGCTTACTGTGAAAATAAAAATTTAAATTTAAAAAGAATTGTTACTACATTAATCAGTTGCAGTCTAAATGTTTGAGGACAGGACCACCCCTCTGTACATGGTATCCACTGATGGGCTGGCTGCTGACCCCAATCAGGCGTCCACGTAACCGACATGAAGAGGCATACAATCGAACCCATACAAAGACTTGCGTGACTATAGAACAGACATTTGGATTACTGAGGAGTCGTTTCCGCTGCTTAAGCAGTTCTGGGGGTGCACTCATATATGGTCCCGAGAGGGTGGGCCATATCGTGATGGTCTGTGCAATGTTGCACAACATGTGCATCCGTCGCAATGTACCCTTGCCACCCCTGAAAATGGACATGTTGCCACAGGATGATGATGATGATGATGAGGATGCTGGGGTCCCTGCACATCACCATGGCCATGATGGACAGGCTACACGACAAGCATTGGTTGCAAATTATTTCTGATGAATTCATCACACATGGAAATGGAGGTGGTCACACTGGGTGATGTGCACTGTGTAACATTACATACTTCAACACTCCAGAAAAGAATGGCCAGACAACTGTATTTTTTTGCCTACACAAGTGTATTCATGTAAAGTGAACTATGTACATTATGAAACAAGTTGAACATGCACATCTGTCCAATCGTGACCAGGTGAACTACCAACACTAAAAGGACCTCTCAATTTCCCCAAAACACCCTTTCCCTGTGTAACACATTTGCACCCACACACCCACACACCCTATATACTACACCCCACAGTCCAACTCACAAACAAACATTGCCCCAACATCCCTTCCCCAGCAGATTCCCCCCACACACTGTAGACCAAGGCCTACTTCCACCCCCTCTTTTTCGCAGGTGGATGGGCCCCCATTTGACGTTTCAACCTAAGTGAGCGCCGCACGGGGCTCCCATGTGTAAATGGGCTAGCTGTGGCACTGGCAGAATATACCGAGGCGTGATGATGTGCCTTTGTTCTGAGATGGCAGTCCGAAGGAGGTTTATTGATTCGGCCATGGAGGACATGACCTTGTATCTCTCACGCACCCCCCTAGCCAGTTGATAGACTGCCTCAGTTGCCCGCCCTAGCATCCGTGATGTGTTCCTGGTGATGTCCTGCATGGTCTGCCTCGTTTGTTCTGCCACGGTGGTGTATCGCTCTAGTAGGGCATGCGTCGCCTCCTTGCGCTGCTCGGTGCGGGTGAGGCGGGCCTCAATTTCAAGGATGTGCCGTATTCCGGCAAGGGGCATGGGTGGTGGGCTGCAGGGGCCAGGTGGGGTGAATACAGGGTCCGGTTCCTGGTGGTCATCTGCATCATCTGCGTGAGCAGTGTTCTCTGCGGTGCCACGTTCAGATGTTGCATGCTCTGTACTCCACCTGTCTGGAGTATGTGTGGGTGTATCTGATTCCTCCAGCTCAGGCATCCTATGTATTGGCGATAGTGGGTCGGGGGCATGCTTACTGATGGTGATTGTGGCAGATCCGCAATGTCCATTTGCAGTGATGCCACTTCAGCGTCTTCTGTCGCTTGCCCCATGCATGGTGTACTGGCCCCGCATAGCAGGTCTGCCACTGAAGTATGGCCGTGCTGCTGGCACTTGCCTGCAGGTGTTGTGCCTTCTTCTTGAAGCTGGCAGGTGTGCGGGAGTGGATGGGGGTACGTGATGTGGGGGCCTTGGACCCATGTCTGCTGTCGCTGTGTCCAGGTTCCTGGATGCTGGGGGTCTTCTTCTGGGTGTTGCGCCATGCAGTGGTGGTTGGTGTAGTGGCAAGCTCGCTCTCGCTGTCTGATGCGGTACCTGTGGGCGACAATGCAGGGGTACATTATTGTTGAGTCATCAGCCATGTGATGGCCATCGCACTATGTACAATTTTCTATCATGTTCATCTTCATGCTCATGGTGGGGCCCCTATCCTGTGGCACACATGTGTGGGGGGAAGCAGAGTTGGTACATCCTGATGTGTGTGCACGTTGTGGGATGTGCATGTCGGTTGTGTAGCAATTGGGTTTTGCAATGGATGTCATGTATATGCTGCCCTGGATTGTGGACGTGTGTGGGCTGCCTGTGAGGGGGAAGTGGTATGCTTGTGTAGGTGTGGTAATTGGTGTGTTGTCAGCGGGAAGGAGTAAGGGGGGGCCTTTGTGGATGGTGGCAATGGTACATGGTTCTTGCACTGGTGTTGATTGTCCCATGCACAGGGGACATGTGGGACTCGCTGATGTTTGTTGACGCATGCTGATGGTGTGTCTGTCTGCATTGCACGGGACATGCGGTGTGTACCTTTGTCGATTGTTGGCATTCTTCATGGTAGGAATTGGTTTCTGTTGGAGGGTCAGGTCGGTGTGTTGCAGGGCGGCAGGTGTCTGGGGACAGTCATGCAAGAGGCACTATTGGCCATGAGGGGACAAATGGAGTACATGGGATGTTAGTTATGGTCACTCACCTGCTTCTCCAGAGGTTGTGGCACCATGCTCTGCATCTCCAACACCCTCTATGCTGTCCATGTTTATGATGGAGGCACATTTTTATTCCCATGTGTGCAGTTTCAGTGTTGAACATCGTCAGGCTCAGGTGGCCTGTGCCTGGCTGCGCTCTGCTGACAATAGGTTGGAAACTCTGAGACGCAGGTCATCCCATTGTTTCTGACAGTCCCTCACAGTCCTCAGTGTCGTGCCCACTGCTGAGACTTTGTTGGCCACTTCAGTCCATATGTCTTGCGCATGTCCCCTCCAAAGACTTCCTCCGCATTTTCCACAAGACTATCGGCGAGCATGTTTAGTTCAGGCTCACTGAACTTTGGTTTGCACCATCGGATGTTTCCACGTGCTGCAGACATGTTTCTTGGTGCTCCTTCACTGGACAACTCCTGTGTGTGGAGGATGGCAATGGATTGTGTTTTTAAAGATGGCCGCCGGTGAGTTTCCCGTTCCGGCATGATGACGTTATTTCTGGTTCCGGTGTTGACGGTACCGTTGTTTACAGGTTGTTGATGCTGGTGTTGTTGTTAACGGCATCGATGGTGCCGTTAAGTGGGTTTCTGGCAGCTTTACCGGTATGCCGATGCTACCGTTACCGGCATGCCGATTTGTGCAGCATTGCATGCTCTGAATGACCCGTCGTATCCACACACAGAGCATGCCGGTATCGGTGGCTACGGCATACCGGTATTTTTGGATTTTTACCGGCAATCTCGTAATGAGGCCCATAAATATAAAATGGTACCAATATAAATATATCTTCCTTTCTCTTGAAATTGCCCATTAGGGGAAAGGCTCTGCAATTGTAGGACTTTGTGTGTGAAGTCGAGTGGGAGGGGTACTCATCCTTGTATTAGGAAATCATAACACCATATTGCTATATTGGGTGGGTGAACCAAGATCCTGTAACGCTCACCTGATTCCCGTAGAGGCGCCGGTCTTGACTGGGCGTATACCGTATCTTCAAAGGTGATGTGTAACACACGGCTGGCTCTTTGGGCTGGACCTCTGTGCACTGTATGTCTGACTCGAAGGGTAAGATGTCTGCAGATAGAAAATATGGGATTAAGGAACTGGGTTATTGAATGTCTCTCTCTTCTTCCCTTTCTCTTCTCCTGTAGAACCCCAAAGGTTAACGCTCTCACCTTAGGTAAGTGAACGCTGTGCTCTCCATCTGCCTCGGGGCAGGGTGCTGTAACCAGTTTCTTCACTGGATAAGGGGAGCAGGCCTCTTGACTTCAGAGGACTGCTGTCCGTCGTTTACTGCACGAACGGTAAGTTTCGAGTAATTCTAATGTCTTTAAAGTCTTTAGTAATGATGTTTCTTGTTTTGCAGGGTTCCGGCGATGGCGGATGACGGGCTGAAGTGAGTTGAAGATGGAGCCCGTGTGATGAATAGAAGCACCTGGAAGCACGTAAGTAAGCGCTTGTTGCCTGCTTCACGATGCGCTCTAACTGTCTTTTTATTTTGCAGGTACAAGTTCGGAGCGGCTGCAGGGTGCCGGAATACCCACTGGGTTAGATGTGGAAAGGAGTAATGGCACGTGAGTATTAAAGTTCCCCAATGTCTTTAAACGCACCTTGTTTTGTCTTTCAGATGCGGGATGCAGCGCCGAAGGCCTCCGGAGCGTGCAAAGAGTTGGTAAGCTTTTGTCTTTCAGATGCCCGAATGCAGTGTGAAGACCTCCAGAGCGCACGAGGAGTAGGTAAGCCTTTGTCTTTCAGATGCCGGAATGCAGCGCGAGGCGTTGGTGACAGCCGATGGACCAGGTAATTGAAGAGCTGTCACTGAAGACCGTAATGCTAACCTGTTCTTTCTTGTCTTTATAGGTGTTGCTGAAGACTGGATTCAGGATGGTAAGCCTTTTTCCTTAGGCCCAGGATCAGATGCAGAAGACACGATGAGCGTTCTGCTGCAGAGGATGCAGAATAACGCAAAGCAAGATTCATCCATCGGGTGTGGTTTAAATAGCCTCCTGTAGTGCTTAGGTGTCTCCTTCCACAGCCACGCCTAGGTAAGAAAAGAGTTCCTGCTTTCCAGAAGAGTTCCAGTGTTCTGAATCTAGGGAGTGGCTCCTGCCCCACCCAACAGGAAAAGTAGTTCCAAACAAAAGAGGATCAGAGGCTCAACTGGCAGGCAAGTAAGCAGCATGGTCTGCTGCAGGTAAGTCCACCCAAGCATTATGAGCCCGGCGCTTCCAGCGCTGGGACTGGGCATATTTATGAGCCTGGTGCCACTGGCGCCAGGACTGGGTCCAAAAGGTCCCAATTGGGACTGGTTGGCACTCGGAACCTGGGTTATGGATCTGCTTCCAAGGGAGTTGGGAAAACCCTGACCTTTTGGAAGCAGAGATCATGACAGTACCCCCCCTCAAGGCCCCTCCCAAACCGGGCTTCTCCGGGGGTTTTGGCTTGTCAGGAAATGTTCGGTGAAATCTTTTGATTAGGCGAGGAGCGTGGACATATTCAGCAGGTTCCCAGGATCTCTCTTGGGGGCTGTAGCCTTTCCAGTCAATTAGGTAAAATAGTTTAGATTTGGAGATCTTGGAGTCCAGAATGCTTTTGACTTCAAACTCGAGTTCTCCATCAACTAGGATAGGTTTTGGAGATTTAGTTAGTCGGGTTTGAGGTTGCACGGGTTTTAATAGAGAGACGTGGAAGACCGGATGTATCTTCATGTGCGGGGGCAAGTCCAACTTGACCGCTACTGGGTTTACTATGGTAGTGATGGAATAGGGACCAAGGTATCTTGGGTTGAATGTGCATGGCCCTTTTAGAGGTAGATATTTGGTGGATAACCAGACTTGATCCCCTACTTGATATTGAGGGGCTTCCTTCCGATGTTGATCTGCTCCTTTCTTGTATTGTTCTTTAGCCCTTTGAAGGTGAGAAACAGCTTCCTTAAAGGCTTGGGTGATTGTAGAATGCAGGTAGTCTATGGTGTTTCAAGATCTTGGAGGGGATCCAACTCCGAGGTTCGAGGGTGACTGCCGTACAAAAGAAAAAACGGGATTTTCCCAGTTCCCGAATGGACAAAGTTATTGTAGGCATATTCGGCTATCCAAAGGATGTCTTTCCAAGTTTTTTCAGTTTGTTGCAGCATGCAGGGTAAATACTGTTCCAGAGTTTGATTGGTCCTCTCGGTTTGTCCGTCGGTCTGAGGGTGGTGACTGGTCGATAGTCTCACATCAATTTGAGCCGACCGACAGCAACTTCGCCAAAAATGATAAATAAATTGACTACCTCGATCCGAAATTAGAACCGAAGGAAAACCGTGCAGTCGGACGATGTTTTCGAGAAATTCTCGGGCCAGAGTTGCTGCTGTTGGCAAGCCTTTGAGCGGAATGAAATGCGCCATCTTGGAGAATAAGTCCACGATTACTAGAATCGTATTGTATCCGGAGCATGGAGGTAGATCGGTGATGAAGTCCATAGAAAGCGTATGCCAAGGGCGAGGTGGGATGTCAATAGGGCGTAAGAGGCCTGCTGGTCTTTCCTTTTGACTCTTGTTTTGGGCGCATACTCCACAGGACATTATAAAGTCTCTGATATCTTTTTTCCAAGACGGCCACCAGAAGTAGCGCTTGATCTTTTCTGAGGTCTTGGCCATACCGGGATGTCCTTCCATTAAAGAATCGTGATAACAAGAGATTACTTTTTTCTGTAAATCTGTGCTGGGTAGGTATAATCGTTCTTGGAAATACAATAAGTTGTCCTTTACTGCAAAGTCCTTTCCCTGCAGATGCCAATTCTGCATGTCTGCTGGAGTTACAAGTTGCCTGGCTTTATCCTTAACTTCCTCTATGGATTCTGTGGCGATTACACCCAGAATTCTTTGTTCGGGAATGATTGGTACAGGTTTAGGGTTGATCAAGTGTTCTTCCACTCCCATCCGAGAAAGGGCATCAGCTTTACCGTTCTTTGTACCAGGTCGATAGGTAATTATGAAGTCAAATTCGGCAAAGAATAATGCCCAACGGAGTTGTCTAGAGGATTGGGCTTTTGCGGTTTTCAAATATTGCAGGTTTCGGTGATCCGTAATCACAGTAACGGTGTGTCGGGCCCCCAGCAGATAATGCCGCCAAGCCTTAAAGGCAGACTTGATAGCCAGAAGTTCCTTGTCAGTAATCGTGTAATTGATTTCAGGAGGCGAGAATTTGCGGGACCAAAATGCCACGGGATGCAACTGATTGGTTACCGGGTCCTTTTGTGATACAACTGCCCCCATGGCAAGGCTTGAAGCATCAGTTTCCACGATGTAGGGGAGTTCGGGGCGAGGGTGTTTTAAGATTGGTGCAGAGATAAATTTAGTCTTCAAATCCTGGAAAGCTTGTTCCGCCTCGGTAGACCATTCAAAACGTTTGTTTTTCTTTAACAAGGCAGTGATGGGCTGGACTATTCGAGAGAATTCTGGGATAAACCTGCGGTAAAAGTTAGCGAAGCCTAACATGCTTTGCACACCTTTTACGGAGGATGGTGATGGCCATTTGAGAACTGCATCGACCTTCTTTGAATCCATACGCACTCCGCCAGGTGATAATATGAATCCCAAGAATTCAACTTCAGTCACGTTGAAAACACATTTTTCCAACTTAGCGAAAAGTTTGTGTTGACGCAATCTTTCGAGGACCATTTTCACGTGTTTCCGATGTTCAGATTCCGATGAAGAATAAACGAGGATGTCGTCAATGTAAACAACAACACACACATCTATGAGCTCTCTGAGGACATCGTTCATAAAATATTGAAAGGCGGCCGGGGCATTGCAAAGTCCGAAGGGCATGACCTGATATTCAAATAGCCCATACTTGGTGCGGAAGGCCGTCTTCCATTCATCGCCCTCTTTTACTTGTACCAAGTGGTAAGCTCCTCTAAGATCCAGCTTTGTATATATGCATGCTTTTCTGACTTGGTCCAGGAGTTCAGGGATCAAAGGTAACGGATATCTATTCTTAACGGTGATCTGGTTCAGGGAGCGATAATCTATACAAGTTCTAAGGTCTCCTTCCTTTTTTGGAATGAAGAACAAAGCTGAAGAAGCAGGGGACTTGGAAGGACGAATAAACCCATTTGCCAGGTATTGATCCAGGTATTGTCGAAGGTGAAGGTTCTCAGGCTCGGTGAGGGCATAAATTCTACTACAAGGAGGAGTAGATCCAGGTATCAGGTCTATCTGGCAGTCATAAGACCTATGAGGAGGTAGAGAGTTAGCCTGATCCTTCCGGAAAACATCTTGGTATTCTAGGTATTCGGGAGGTAACTGGGGAGTCTCTGAAGAAATTGCTTCCAGTTCCAAACCAGGTGGAGGGTGACAAGTAGAGACACATTCTGGAAACTGGACCGTTCTTGCTCGCCAATCGATCAGAGGATTGTGTTTCTCTAACCAAGGTATTCCTAGAATAATCTGAAACTGAGGGGCCTTGATCACATCGAACACGATCTTCTCATGGTGTCCATCTTGACTTACTAGCGTCACCTCTTGAGTGGTATGCGTTACTGGCCCGGAGGCTATCTCCGTACCATCCACCGTAGTAATTACGTCCTTTACAGCCTTGGGACAAAGAGTTAGATTCATCCTCAAAACCATTTCATGATCCACATAATTGCCGATGGCACCGCTGTCGACGTAAGCTTCAATTGCATGTAATCGATCCGGATTATCAGGGCTAATGAGGACCATAGGTATCACGAAATGCGAGGTCACGGAACTGGTTTTCACGCTCGGCAAGAGGACCTCTATTCTTGTCGGGTGAGGTCGTTTCCCTGCTCAGAGTTTGTAACTTTGGTAACTGCAGCTCCTACTGCCTTCTTGGCAGGTTTCACCGGACAGTCTCGAAGAAAGTGCCCTGAGTTTCTGCAATAGAGGCATAATTGCAACTGTTTTCTCCTTTCCCGCTCCTTTTGTGTTAGAGGACCTTTCAGACACCCTATTTGCATGGGTTCCCCGGAGTCTACTCCTTTGGAAGGAGTTGGCGGTTTGGAAAATACTCGAGCATCAAACTTGGAACGATCGGCCTTCCTGTTCTGCAGTCTGTGATCTATTTGAACGACTAAGTCTATATAGTCCGAACAATCTTGTGGGGGATTCACTACTTGGGCTAACACATCTTTGAGCTCTCCACGTAGACCTCTATAAAACAGCGTAATCCTTTTGTCCTCAGGCCATTGAGTTTCCACTATCAGTCTGTTGAAAGACGCAATATAAGCCAAAAGGTCTTGATTACCTTGTCGCAACGAAAGAAGCTCATTGTCCAAGGCCTGCCCCTGTGAATGTCTTGCAAACAGTTTTTCCATACTGAGCTGAAAAGCTTGAAAATCATGGAGGACCGGATCATCTTGATTTACTAGAGGGATCGACCAGTCTGCCGCATTGCCACTAAGGTACGAAAGCACGAAAGCTACTTTAGCTTGATCAGTTGGAAAGGCTGCTGGCCGGCATAAGAAATGCAACCGGCACTGATTAATAAATACTGCAAACCTCTTTGGGTCACCAGAAAATCGTTCGGGCGGAGCCAGAGGTACATTCCCAGGTAGGTTGATCTGCACTGGATTCATAGAGGATGTAGAAGGAAGATTTCCCCCAGATGCGGGTAACGGGGTCTGTCCGGCTTGTGACTGTAGCAATTGTCTAGCGAGATCATCTGTTCGCTCCTTGGAAATAATCAGTTCCCTTCTTAGAGCGTTCATTTCCTGACGGGCTGCATGCACTTCTGCCCTTAGTTCCCTAAGTAACTGGGCTAGCTAGTCGGTATCCGAGGTTTCCATAGCGCCTGGACGGGAGTTTTGTGGAAGGCTTTGCGTACCTGATTCCCGTAGAGGCGCCGGTCTTGACTGGGCGTATACCGTATCTTCAAAGGTGATGTGTAACACACGGCTGGCTCTTTGGGCTGGACCTCTGTGCACTGTATGTCTGACTCGAAGGGTAAGATGTCTGCAGATAGAAAATATGGGATTAAGGAACTGGGTTATTGAATGTCTCTCTCTTCTTCCCTTTCTCTTCTCCTGTAGAACCCCAAAGGTTAACGCTCTCACCTTAGGTAAGTGAACGCCGTGCTCTCCATCTGCCTCGGGGCAGGGTGCTGTAACCAGTTTCTTCACTGGATAAGGGGAGCAGGCCTCTTGACTTCAGAAGACTGCTGTCCGTCGTTTACTGCACGAACGGTAAGTTTCGAGTAATTCTAATGTCTTTAAAGTCTTTAGTAATGATGTTTCTTGTTTTGCAGGGTTCCGGCGATGGCGGATGACGGGCTGAAGTGAGTTGAAGATGGAGCCCGTGTGATGAATAGAAGCGCCTGGAAGCACGTAAGTAAGCGCTTGTTGCCTGCTTCACGATGCGCTCTAACTGTCTTTTTATTTTGCAGGTACAAGTTCGGAGCGGCTGCAGGGTGCCGGAATACCCACTGGGTTAGATGTGGAAAGGAGTAATGGCACGTGAGTATTAAAGTTCCCCAATGTCTTTAAACGCACCTTGTTTTGTCTTTCAGATGCGGGATGCAGCGCCGAAGGCCTCCGGAGCGTGCGAAGAGTTGGTAAGCTTTTGTCTTTCAGATGCCGGAATGCAGTGTGAAGACCTCCGGAGTGCATGAGGAGTAGGTAAGCCTTTGTCTTTCAGATGCCGGAATGCAGCGCGAGGCGTTGGTGACAGCCGATGGACCAGGTAAGTGAAGAGCTGTCACTGAACACCGTAATGCTAACCTGTTCTTTCTTGTCTCTATAGGTGTTGCTGAAGACTGGATTCAGGATGGTAAGCCTTTTTCCTTAGTCCCAGGATCAGATGCAGAAGACACGATGAGCGTTCTGCTGCAGAGGATGCAGAATAACGCAAAGCAAGATTCATCCATCGGGTGTGGTTTAAATAGCCTCCTGTAGTGCTTAGGTGTCTCCTTCCACAGCCACGCCTAGGTAAGAAAAGAGTTCCTGCTTTCCAGAAGAGTTCCAGTGTTCTGAATCTAGGGAGTTGCTCCTGCCCCACCCAACAGGAAAAGTAGTTCCAAACAGAAGAGGATCAGAGGCTCAACTGGCAGGCAAGTAAGCAGCATGGTCTGCTGCAGGTAAGTCCACCCAAGCATTATGAGCCCGGCGCTTCCAGCGCTGGGACTGGGCATATTTATGAGCCTGGTGCCACTGGCGCCAGGACTGGGTCCAAAAGGTCCCAATTGGGACTGGTTGGCACTCGGAACCTGGGTTATGGATCTGCTTCCAAGGGAGTTGGGAAAACCCTGACCTTTTGGAAGCAGAGATCATGACAGATCCTGTGTGTTCTACTTTGATAGCACTATGTTTCCAACCCAAACCTGCAGAATTAGATAAAACTTTTTATGGTCTACATTAAAATTGAATGCACATGCTAGACATCTACATCTACAACCCCACAATCACACAATATGGTGGGGCAGGGGTGGATTGACGTTAATATATGTACATGGGTGTCAATTGTCTATGCAACCCTTCTTTTAATACCAATTATTGTTTTTGATATTGCAGAAAATAAAAGTTGAAATCTACTACTGATTAACAGAAAGTTATTTAGTATAAATGATAATTAAAGAGAGTTATAATATATTGACCGATGAGTGGCATGGTTGCCATAGAATTGAGAATTCTTCTTCGAGGTGGCCTTGCAATGTTTAGGATTAGAAATATTAGAATTATATTAATTTGCCATTATGGTGATTGAAAGTGTGTGCCACCTCCTAGTGGTATTCTCACAGGCAGGCCATGTCTAATTATGTAAACTACCCCATGTGAATGTACATCTGATATCTTGTGGTTACTATTCTTGCATAAAGTAATGGGACCACTTTTGGGTTTCTGTTTATTTAAATAAATTTGAATTTCCATGATACACACAGCCTGTTTTTTTATCGGACTTGTGGGGTGATAGTGTATATCTGGCAGTCACAGATGGTGAATGTTTTAATTGTAGGCGTATGTGCTAATGGCAGGTCTTACCTTCTGCGTCTTTACTTTGGTGAAAATGGGTTTGCCCTCTGAAGAAGCCACCCTGCTGGCACTAATAGGCAGCCACCCAGATGACCCCCAAAGGAGGTGGCTAGACTTAGGGATGAACCTGTGAAAGGGAAAACCCTTTCAGATGTTGCAAAAGATGGAGTTCAGGTAAATCGCTGTTGTCTCTGCAAAGGATGGTAGTGGTCGAGTAGCAGCGAAAGACAGGCCAGACCAATAGGAGAAGAGCACAGCAATGAGGAATCCTGCCCAAAAGGGCAGACCAGGCAGAGGTAGGAAAAGACAAGGACGTTTCAACTGGAAAAAAACGATGAAAGCCACAGGAACAAGATGAACTGAAGAAGGGCCGGGATTCACAAAAAGAAAGAAAACTAAGGGACAACAAATGAGAAGAAGACAAGCAGTTTCCATCAAGAATGACAGAAAGCGGCATACATATGCGCATTGAGGCATTTAGTTCTGGTGGTTGGTACATCTTTAATCCCTGCAAAGCTGCTCTTCCCCTGACGCACCCGTCCCGGATGCAGAAAACGCCCATCTTGGAAGTGGCGGTCCGAAGCATTGCGTCTGCCATACTGGAGGAGGCGGTGGGTTG